>NW_026290801.1:455000-782500 GCF_023373465.1 Oncorhynchus keta
GACGTGAGGTTAGGGACGAGGTGAGGTTAACGTGAGGTTAGGATGACGTGAGGTTAGGATGACGTGAGGTTAGGTTGACGTGAGGTTAGGGATGACGTGAGGTTAGGATGACGGAGGTTAGGTTGACGTGAGGTTAGGATGACGGAGGTTAGGATGACGTGAGGTTAGGATGACGTGAGGTTAGGATGACGTGAGGTTAGGTTGACGTGAGGTTAGGATGACGTGAGGTTAGGATGACGTGAGGTTAGGATGACGTGAGGTTAGGATGACGTGAGGTTAGGATGACGTGAGGTTAGGATGACGTGAGGTTAGGTTGACGTGAGGTTAGGATGACGTGAGGTTAGGATGACGTGAGGTTAGGGATGACGTGAGGTTAGGGATGACGTGAGGTTAGGATGACGTGAGGTTAGGATGACGTGGAGGTTAGGATGACGTGAGGTTAGGTTGACGTGAGGTTAGGATGACGTGAGGTTAGGGTTGACGTGAGGTTAGGTTGACGTGAGGTTAGGATGACGTGAGGTTAGGTTGACGTGAGGTTAGGTTGACGTGAGGTTAGGATGACGTGAGGTTAGGTTGACGTGAGGTTAGGATGACGTGAGGTTAGGATGACGTGAGGTTAGGTTGACGTGAGGTTAGGGTTGACGTGAGGTTAGGTTGACGTGAGGTTAGGTTGACGTGGGGTTAGGGATGACGTGAGGTTAGGTTGACGTGAGGTTAGGTTAACGTGAGGTTAGGGATGACGTGAGGTTAGGGTTGACGTGAGGTTAGGTTGACGTGAGGTTAGGATGACGTGAGGTTAGGTTGACGTGAGGTTAGGTTAACGTGAGGTTAACGTGAGGTTAGGATGACGTGAGGTTAGGGTTGACGTGAGGTTAGGTTAACGTGAGGTTAGGGACGACGTGAGGTTAGGTTGACGTGAGGTTAGGGTTGACGTGAGGTTAGGGATGACGTGAGGTTAGGTTGACGTGAGGTTAGGTTGACGTGAGGTTAGGTTAACGTGATGTTAGGGTTGACGTGAGGTTAGGTTAACGTGAGGTTAGGTTAACGTGAGGTTAGGGACGACGTGAGGTTAGGGATGACGTGAGGTTAGGTTGACGTGAGGTTAGGGATGACGTGAGGTTAGGGATGACGTGAGGTTAGGGTTGACGTGAGGTTAGGTTGACGTGAGGTTAGGATGACGTGAGGTTAGGGATGACGTGAGGTTAGGATGACGTGAGGTTAGGATGACGTGAGGTTAGGATGACGTGAGGTTAGGATGACGTGAGGTTAGGTTGACGTGAGGTTAGGATGACGTGAGGTTAGGATGACGTGAGGTTAGGGTTGACGTGAGGTTAGGTTAACGTGAGGTTAGGATGACGTGAGGTTAGGATGACGTGAGGTTAGGGTTAACGTGAGGTTAGGATGACGTGAGGTTAGGATGACGTGAGGTTAGGGTTGACGTGAGGTTAGGATGACGTGAGGTTAGGATGACGTGAGGTTAGGATGACGTGAGGTTAGGTTGACGTGAGGTTAGGATGACGTGAGGTTAGGATGACGTGAGGTTAGGGATGACGTGAGGTTAGGATGACGTGAGGTTAGGATGACGTGAGGTTAGGATGACGTGAGGTTAGGATGACGTGAGGTTAGGATGACGTGAGGTTAGGATGACGTGAGGTTAGGGATGACGTGAGGTTAGGATGACGGAGGTTAGGATGACGTGAGGTTAGGATGACGTGAGGTTAGGATGACGTGGAGGTTAGGTTGACGTGAGGTTAGGATGACGGAGGTTAGGATGACGTGAGGTTAGGCTGACGTGAGGTTAGGATGACGTGAGGTTAGGTTGACGTGAGGTTAGGATGACGGAGGTTAGGATGACGTGAGGTTAGGTTGACGTGAGGTTAGGATGACGGAGGTTAGGATGACGTGAGGTTAGGTTGACGTGGAGGTTAGGTTGACGTGAGGTTAGGATGACGGAGGTTAGGTTGACGGAGGTTAGGATGACGGAGGTTAGGGTTGACGTGAGGTTAGGGATGACGTGAGGTTAGGTTGACGTGAGGTTAGGATGACGTGAGGTTAGGATGACGTGAGGTTAGGTTGACGTGAGGTTAGGTTGACGTGAGGTTAGGATGACGTGAGGTTAGGTTGACGGAGGTTAGGTTGACGTGAGGTTAGGATGACGTGAGGTTAGGTTGACGTGAGGTTAGGTTGACGTGAGGTTAGGATGACGTGAGGTTAGGATGACGTGAGGTTAGGATGACGTGAGGTTAGGTTGACGTGAGGTTAGGATGACGTGAGGTTAGGGTTGACGTGAGGTTAGGGTTGACGTGAGGTTAGGATGACGTGAGGTTAGGTTGACGTGAGGTTAGGTTGACGTGAGGTTAGGTTAACGTGAGGTTAGGTTGACGTGAGGTTAGGTTGACGTGAGGTTAGGTTGACGTGAGGTTAGGTTGACGTGAGGTTAGGATGACGTGAGGTTAGGATGACGTGAGGTTAGGATGACGTGAGGTTAGGTTGACGTGAGGTTAGGTTGACGTGAGGTTAGGTTAACGTGAGGTTAGGATGACGTGAGGTTAGGTTGACGTGAGGTTAGGTTGACGTGAGGTTAGGTTGACGTGAGGTTAGGTTGACGTGAGGTTAGGTTGACGTGAGGTTAGGTTAACGTGAGGTTAGGTTGACGTGAGGTTAGGGTGACGTGAGGTTAGGTTGACGTGAGGTTAGGTTGACGTGAGGTTAGGTTGACGTGAGGTTAGGGTTGACGTGAGGTTAGGATGACGTGAGGTTAGGATGACGTGAGGTTAGGATGACGTGAGGTTAGGGATGACGTGAGGTTAGGATGACGGAGGTTAGGATGACGTGAGGTTAGGATGACGTGAGGTTAGGATGACGTGAGGTTAGGATGACGTGAGGTTAGGATGACGTGAGGTTAGGATGACGTGAGGTTAGGGATGACGTGAGGTTAGGATGACGTGAGGTTAGGATGACGTGAGGTTAGGTTGACGTGAGGTTAGGATGACGTGAGGTTAGGGAGGTTAGGTTGACGTGAGTTTAGGGATGACGTGAGGTTAGGTTGACGTGAGGTTAGGATGACGTGAGGTTAGGATGACGTGAGGTTAGGATGACGGAGGTTAGGTTGACGTGAGGTTAGGATGACGTGAGGTTAGGATGACGGAGGTTAGGATGACGTGAGGTTAGGATGACGTGAGGTTAGGATGACGGAGGTTAGGCTGACGTGAGGTTAGGTTGACGTGAGGTTAGGTTGACGGAGGTTAGGATGACGGAGGTTAGGTTGACGTGAGGTTAGGTTGACGGAGGTTAGGTTGACGTGAGGTTAGGATGACGTGGAGGTTAGGATGACGTGAGGTTAGGATGACGGAGGTTAGGATGACGTGAGGTTAGGATGACGTGAGGTTAGGTTGACGTGAGGTTAGGTTGACGTGAGGTTAGGATGACGTGAGGTTAGGTTGACGTGAGGTTAGGTTGACGTGAGGTTAGGATGACGTGAGGTTAGGTGACGGAGGTTAGGTTGACGTGAGGTTAGGTTGACGTGAGGTTAGGATGACGTGAGGTTAGGGACGTGAGGTTAGGGTTGACGTGAGGTTAGGTTGACGTGAGGTTAGGATGACGGAGGTTAGGATGACGTGAGGTTAGGATGACGTGAGGTTAGGATGACGGAGGTTAGGATGACGTGAGGTTAGGATGACGTGAGGTTAGGATGACGTGAGGTTAGGTTGATGACGGAGGTTAGGATGACGTGAGGTTAGGATGACGTGAGGTTAGGGATGACGGAGGTTAGGATGACGTGAGGTTAGGATGACGTGAGGTTAGGATGACGTGAGGTTAGGATGACGGAGGTTAGGATGACGTGAGGTTAGGATGACGTGAGGTTAGGATGACGTGAGGTTAGGATGACGTGAGGTTAGGATGACGTGAGGTTAGGATGACGGAGGTTAGGATGACGTGAGGTTAGGATGACGTGAGGTTAGGTTGACGTGAGGTTAGGATGACGTGAGGTTAGGATGACGTGAGGTTAGGATGACGGAGGTTAGGATGACGGAGGTTAGGATGACGTGAGGTTAGGATGACGTGAGGTTAGGATGACGTGAGGTTAGGATGACGTGAGGTTAGGATGACGTGAGGTTAGGTTGACGGAGGTTAGGGATGACGTGAGGTTAGGATGACGTGAGGTTAGGGATGACGGAGGTTAGGGATGACGGAGGTTAGGTTGACGTGAGGTTAGGATGACGGAGGTTAGGATGACGTGAGGTTAGGATGACGGAGGTTAGGATGACGTGAGGTTAGGATGACGTGAGGTTAGGTTGACGTGAGGTTAGGATGACGGAGGTTAGGTTGACGTGAGGTTAGGATGACGGAGGTTAGGATGACGTGAGGTTAGGATGACGGAGGTTAGGTTGACGGAGGTTAGGATGACGTGAGGTTAGGATGACGTGAGGTTAGGTTGACGTGGAGGTTAGGGATGACGGAGGTTAGGATGACGGAGGTTAGGATGACGGAGGTTAGGTTGACGTGAGGTTAGGATGACGTGAGGTTAGGATGACGTGAGGTTAGGATGACGTGAGGTTAGGATGACGTGAGGTTAGGATGACGTGAGGGTAGGATGACGTGAGGTTAGGGATGACGTGAGGTTAGGATGACGTGAGGTTAGGATGACGTGAGGTTAGGTGACGTGAGGTTAGGATGACGTGAGGTTAGGATGACGTGAGGTTAGGATGACGTGAGGTTAGGATGACGTGAGGTTAGGATGACGTGAGGTTAGGATGACGTGAGGTTAGGATGACGTGAGGTTAGGATGACGTGAGGTTAGGATGACGTGAGGTTAGGATGACGTGAGGTTAGGATGACGTGAGGTTAGGATGACGTGAGGTTAGGATGACGGAGGTTAGGATGACGTGAGGTTAGGTTGACGTGAGGTTAGGATGACGGAGGTTAGGATGACGGAGGTTAGGATGACGTGAGGTTAGGATGACGTGAGGTTAGGATGACGGGAGGTTAGGATGACGTGAGGTTAGGATGACGTGAGGTTAGGATGACGTGAGGTTAGGATGACGTGAGGTTAGGATGACGTGAGGTTAGGATGACGTGAGGTTAGGATGACGTGAGGTTAGGATGACGTGAGGTTAGGATGACGTGAGGTTAGGATGACGTGAGGTTAGGATGACGTGAGGTTAGGATGACGTGAGGTTAGGTTGACGGAGGTTAGGATGACGTGAGGTTAGGATGACGGAGGTTAGGATGACGTGAGGTTAGGATGACGTGAGGTTAGGATGACGTGAGGTTAGGATGACGTGAGGTTAGGATGACGTGAGGTTAGGTTGACGTGAGGTTAGGTTGACGGAGGTTAGGATGACGTGAGGTTAGGATGACGTGAGGTTAGGTTGAGAGGTTAGGATGACGGAGGTTAGGATGACGTGAGGTTAGGATGACGTGAGGTTAGGATGACGTGAGGTTAGGATGACGTGAGGTTAGGATGACGTGAGGTTAGGGACGTGAGGTTAGGGATGACGTGAGGTTAGGATGACGTGAGGTTAGGTTGACGTGAGGTTAGGATGACGTGAGGTTAGGTTGACGGAGGTTAGGTTGACGTGAGGTTAGGATGACGTGAGGTTAGGATGACGTGAGGTTAGGATGACGTGAGGTTAGGATGACGGAGGTTAGGTTGACGGAGGTTAGGATGACGTGAGGTTAGGATGACGTGAGGTTAGGATGACGGAGGTTAGGTTGACGTGAGGTTAGGTTGACGGAGGTTAGGATGACGTGAGGTTAGGATGACGGAGGTTAGGATGACGTGAGGTTAGGATGACGTGAGGTTAGGATGACGTGAGGTTAGGATGACGTGAGGTTAGGATGACGGAGGTTAGGATGACGGAGGTTAGGTTGACGTGAGGTTAGGTTGACGTGAGGTTAGGATGACGTGAGGTTAGGATGACGTGAGGTTAGGATGACGTGAGGTTAGGATGACGTGAGGTTAGGATGACGTGAGGTTTGACGTGAGGTTAGGATGACGTGAGGTTAGGATGACGTGAGGTTAGGATGACGGAGGTTAGGATGACGTGGGGTTAGGATGACGTGAGGTTAGGATGACGTGAGGTTAGGATGACGTGAGGTTAGGATGACGTGAGGTTAGGTTGACGTGAGGTTAGGGATGACGTGAGGTTAGGATGACGTGAGGTTAGGATGAGGTTAGGATGAGGTTAGGATGACGTGAGGTTAGGATGACGTGAGGTTAGGATGACGTGAGGTTAGGATGACGTGAGGTTTGACGTGAGGTTAGGATGACGGAGGTTAGGTTGACGGAGGTTAGGATGACGGAGGTTAGGATGACGTGAGGTTAGGATGACGTGAGGTTAGGATGACGTGAGGTTAGGATGACGTGAGGTTAGGATGACGTGAGGTTAGGATGACGTGAGGTTAGGATGACGGAGGTTAGGATGACGTGAGGTTAGGATGACGTGAGGTTAGGATGACGGAGGTTAGGATGACGTGAGGTTAGGATGACGGAGGTTAGGATGACGGAGGTTTGACGTGAGGTTAGGATGACGTGAGGTTAGGATGACGGAGGTTAGGATGACGAGGTTAGGGTTGACGTGAGGTTAGGATGACGGAGGTTAGGGATGACGTGAGGTTAGGATGACGTGAGGTTAGGATGACGTGAGGTTAGGATGACGTGAGGTTAGGATGACGTGAGGTTAGGTTGACGTGAGGTTAGGGATGACGTGAGGTTAGGGATGACGTGAGGTTAGGATGACGTGAGGTTAGGATGACGTGAGGTTAGGTTGACGTGAGGTTAGGATGACGTGAGGTTAGGTTGACGTGAGGTTAGGATGACGGAGGTTAGGTTGACGGAGGTTAGGATGACGTGAGGTTAGGATGACGGAGGTTAGGATGACGTGAGGTTAGGATGACGTGAGGTTAGGATGACGTGAGGTTAGGATGACGTGAGGTTAGGATGACGTGAGGTTAGGATGACGTGAGGTTAGGATGACGTGAGGTTAGGATGACGTGAGGTTAGGATGACGTGAGGTTAGGATGACGTGAGGTTAGGATGACGTGAGGTTAGGATGACGGAGGTTAGGATGACGGAGGTTAGGATGACGTGAGGTTAGGATGACGGAGGTTAGGATGACGTGAGGTTAGGATGACGTGAGGTTAGGATGACGTGAGGTTAGGATGACGTGAGGTTAGGATGACGTGAGGTTAGGATGACGTGAGGTTAGGATGACGTGAGGTTTAGGTTGACGTGAGGTTAGGATGACGTGAGGTTAGGATGACGTGAGGTTAGGATGACGTGAGGTTAGGATGACGTGAGGTTAGGATGACGTGAGGTTAGGATGACGGAGGTTAGGATGACGTGAGGTTAGGATGACGGAGGTTAGGATGACGTGAGGTTAGGTTGACGTGAGGTTAGGATGACGTGAGGTTAGGATGACGTGAGGTTAGGATGACGGAGGTTAGGATGACGGAGGTTAGGATGACGGAGGTTAGGATGACGTGAGGTTAGGATGACGGAGGTTAGGATGACGTGAGGTTAGGTTGACGTGAGGTTAGGATGACGTGAGGTTAGGATGACGTGAGGTTAGGATGACGTGAGGTTAGGATGACGTGAGGTTAGGATGACGTGAGGTTAGGATGACGGAGGTTAGGATGACGGAGGTTAGGATGACGTGAGGTTAGGATGACGGAGGTTGAGGTTATGACGGAGGTTAGGATGACGTGAGGTTAGGATTGAGGTTAGGTTGACGGAGGTTAGGATGACGGAGGTTAGGATGACGTGAGGTTAGGTTGACGTGAGGTTAGGTTGACGTGAGGTTAGGATGACGTGAGGTTAGGTTGACGGAGGTTAGGATGACGGAGGTTAGGATGACGGAGGTTAGGATGACGTGAGGTTAGGATGACGTGAGGTTAGGATGACGTGAGGTTAGGGATGACGTGAGGTTAGGATGACGTGAGGAGGTTGAGGTTAGGATGACGTGAGGTTAGGATGACGTGAGGTTAGGTGACGGAGGTTAGGATGACGTGAGGTTAGGATGACGTGAGGTTAGGATGACGTGAGGTTAGGATGACGTGAGGTTAGGATGACGTGAGGTTAGGATGACGTGAGGTTAGGTTGACGTGAGGTTAGGATGACGTGAGGTTAGGATGACGAGGAGGTTAGGATGACGTGAGGTTAGGATGACGTGAGGTTAGGTTGACGTGAGGTTAGGATGACGTGAGGTTAGGATGACGTGAGGTTAGGTTGACGTGAGGTTAGGATGACGGAGGTTAGGATGACGGAGGTTAGGATGACGTGAGGTTAGGATGACGGAGGTTAGGATGACGTGAGGTTAGGATGACGTGAGGTTAGGATGACGGAGGTTAGATGACGGAGGTTAGGATGACGGAGGTTAGGATGACGTGAGGTTAGGATGAGGTTAGGTGAGGTTAGGATGACGGAGGTTAGGATGACGGAGGTTTGACGTGAGGTTAGGATGACGTGAGGTTAGGTTGACGGAGGTTAGGATGACGGAGGTTAGGGATGACGTGAGGTTAGGTTGACGTGAGGTTAGGATGACGGAGGTTAGGATGACGGGAGGTTAGGATGACGTGAGGTTAGGATGACGTGAGGTTAGGATGACGTGAGGTTAGGATGACGTGAGGTTAGGATGACGTGAGGTTAGGATGACGTGAGGTTAGGATGACGTGAGGTTAGGATGACGTGAGGTTAGGATGACGTGAGGTTAGGATGACGTGAGGTTAGGTTGACGTGAGGTTAGGATGACGTGAGGTTAGGTTGACGTGAGGTTAGGTTGACGTGAGGTTAGGATGACGTGAGGTTAGGATGACGTGAGGTTAGGATGACGTGAGGTTAGGATGACGTGAGGTTAGGATGACGAGGAGGTTGACGGAGGTTGACGTGAGGTTAGGATGACGTGAGGTTAGGATGACGTGAGGTTAGGATGACGGAGGTTAGGATGACGTGAGGTTAGGATGACGAGGGAGGTTAGGATGACGTGAGGTTAGGATGACGTGAGGTTAGGATGACGTGAGGTTAGGATGACGTGAGGTTAGGATGACGTGAGGTTTGACGGAGGGTTGACGTGAGGTTAGGATGACGTGAGGTTAGGATGACGTGAGGTTAGGATGACGTGAGGTTAGGATGACGTGAGGTTAGGATGACGTGAGGTTAGGTTGACGTGAGGTTAGGATGACGTGAGGAGGTTAGGGATGACGTGAGGTTAGGATTGAGGTTAGGATGACGTGAGGTTAGGATGACGTGAGGTTAGGATGACGTGAGGTTAGGATGACGGAGGTTAGGATGACGGAGGTTACTGACGTGAGGTTAGGATGACGTGAGGTTAGGATGACGGAGGTTAGGTTGACGTGAGGTTAGGTTGAGGTTAGGTGACGGAGGTTAGGATGACGTGAGGTTAGGATGACGGAGGTTAGGATGACGTGAGGTTAGGATGACGTGAGGTTAGGATGACGTGAGGTTAGGATGACGTGAGGTTAGGATGACGTGAGGTTAGGTTGATGAGGTGAGGTTAGGATGACGTGAGGTTAGGGACGGAGGTTGATGACGGAGGTTAGGATGACGTGAGGTTAGGATGACGTGAGGTTAGGATGACGTGAGGTTAGGATGACGTGAGGTTAGGATGACGTGAGGTTAGGATGACGGAGGTTAGGATGACGGAGGTTAGGATGACGTGAGGTTAGGATGACGTGAGGTTAGGTTGACGTGAGGTTAGGATGACGTGAGGTTAGGATGACGTGAGGAGGTTGACGTGAGGATGACGTGAGGTTAGGATGACGTGAGGTTAGGATGACGGAGGTTAGGGATGACGGAGGTTAGGATGACGTGAGGTTAGGATGACGTGAGGTTAGGTTGACGTGAGGTTAGGATGACGTGAGGTTAGGATGACGGAGGTTAGGTTGACGTGAGGTTAGGATGACGTGAGGTTAGGATGACGTGAGGTTAGGATGACGTGAGGTTAGGATGACGGAGGTTAGGATGACGTGAGGTTAGGATGACGTGAGGTTAGGATGACGGAGGTTAGGATGACGTGAGGTTAGGTTGACGTGAGGTTAGGATGACGTGAGGTTAGGTTGACGGAGGTTAGGATTGATGACGTGAGGTTAGGGATGACGTGAGGTTAGGATGACGTGAGGTTAGGATGACGTGAGGTTAGGATGACGTGAGGTTAGGATGACGGAGGTTAGGATGACGTGAGGTTAGGTTGACGTGAGGTTAGGATGACGGAGGTTAGGATGACGGAGGTTAGGATGACGTGAGGTTAGGATGACGGAGGTTAGGGTTGACGTGAGGTTAGGATGACGGAGGTTAGGATGACGGAGGTTAGGGACGTGAGGTTAGGATGACGTGAGGTTAGGTTGACGTGAGGTTAGGATGACGGAGGTTAGGATGACGTGAGGTTAGGATGACGGAGGTTAGGATGACGTGAGGAGGTTAGGATGACGGAGGTTAGGATGACGTGAGGTTACGTGAGGGATGACGTGAGGTTAGGATGACGTGAGGTTAGGATGACGTGAGGAGGATGACGTGAGGTTAGGATGACGAGGAGGTTAGGGATGACGGAGGTTAGGATGACGTGAGGTTAGGATGACGTGAGGTTAGGATGACGGAGGTTAGGATGAGGTTAGGATGACGTGAGGTTAGGATGACGTGAGGTTAGGATGACGTGAGGTTAGGATGACGTGAGGTTAGGATGACGGAGGTTAGGATGACGTGAGGTTAGGATGACGTGAGGTTAGGTTGACGTGAGGTTAGGATGACGTGAGGTTAGGATGACGTGAGGTTGACGGAGGATGACGTGAGGTTAGGATGACGTGAGGTTAGGATGACGTGAGGTTAGGATGACGTGAGGTTAGGATGACGTGAGGTTTAGGATGACGTGAGGTTAGGATGACGTGAGGTTAGGTTGAGGTTAGGATGACGGAGGTTAGGGATGACGGAGGTTAGGATGACGTGAGGTTAGGGGATGAGGTTAGGATGGAGGTTAGGATGACGTGAGGTTAGGATGACGTGAGGTTAGGATGACGTGAGGTTAGGATGACGTGAGGTTAGGATGACGTGAGGTTAGGTTGACGTGAGGTTAGGATGACGTGAGGTTAGGTTGACGTGAGGTTAGGGATGACGTGAGGTTAGGATGACGTGAGGTTAGGATGACGTGAGGTTAGGGATGACGTGAGGTTAGGATGACGTGAGGTTAGGATGACGTGAGGTTAGGATGACGTGAGGTTAGGGATGACGTGAGGTTAGGATGACGTGAGGTTAGGATGACGTGAGGTTAGGATGACGTGAGGTTAGGGATGACGGAGGTTAGGATGACGGAGGTTAGAGGTTAGGATGACGGAGGTTAGGATGACGTGAGGTTAGGGATGACGTGACGGAGGTTAGGATGACGTGAGGTTAGGATGACGGAGGTTTGACGGAGGTTAGGATGACGTGAGGTTAGGATGACGTGAGGTTTGACGGAGGTTATGACGTGAGGTTAGGATGACGTGAGGTTAGGATGACGTGAGGTTTGACGGAGGGATGACGTGAGGTTAGGTTGACGTGAGGTTAGGATGACGTGAGGTTAGGATGACGTGAGGTTAGGATGACGTGAGGTTAGGTTGACGTGAGGTTAGGATGACGTGAGGTTAGGATGACGTGAGGTTAGGATGACGGAGGTTAGGATGACGGAGGTTAGGGATGACGTGAGGTTAGGATGACGTGAGGTTAGGATGACGTGGAGGTTAGGATGACGGAGGTTAGGATGACGTGAGGTTAGGATGACGTGAGGTTAGGATGACGTGAGGTTAGGATGACGTGAGGTTAGGATGACGTGAGGTTAGGATGACGTGAGGTTAGGATGACGTGAGGTTAGGATGACGGAGGTTAGGATGACGGAGGTTAGGATGACGTGAGGTTAGGATGACGTGAGGTTAGGATGACGTGAGGTTAGGATGACGTGAGGTTAGGATGACGTGAGGTTAGGATGACGTGAGGTTAGGATGACGTGAGGTTAGGATGACGTGAGGTTAGGATGACGGAGGTTAGGATGACGTGAGGTTAGGATGACGTGAGGTTAGGATGACGTGAGGTTAGGATGACGTGAGGTTAGGATGACGGAGGTTAGGATGACGTGAGGTTAGGATGACGGAGGTTAGGATGACGTGGAGGTTAGGATGACGGAGGTTAGGATGACGTGAGGTTAGGGATGACGTGAGGTTAGGATGACGGAGGTTAGGTTGACGTGAGGTTAGGATGACGTGAGGTTAGGGACGTGAGGTTAGGATGACGTGAGGTTAGGGATGACGGAGGTTAGGTTGACGGAGGTTAGGATGACGTGAGGTTAGGATGACGTGAGGTTAGGATGACGGAGGTTGAGGTTAGGATGACGTGAGGTTAGGATGACGTGAGGTTAGGTTGACGTGAGGTTAGGATGACGGAGGTTAGGGGATGACGTGAGGTTAGGTTGACGTGAGGTTAGGGATGACGTGAGGTTAGGTTGACGTGAGGTTAGGATGACGTGAGGTTACGTGAGGTTGACGTGAGGTTAGGATGACGGAGGTTAGGTTGATGTGAGGTTAGGATGACGTGAGGTTAGGATGACGGAGGTTAGGATGACGTGAGGTTAGGATGACGTGAGGTTAGGGATGACGTGAGGTTAGGATGACGGAGGTTAGGTTGACGGAGGTTAGGATGGAGGTTAGGATGACGGAGGTTAGGATGACGGAGGTGAGGTTGACGTGAGGTTAGGATGACGTGAGGTTAGGATGACGTGAGGTTAGGATGACGTGAGGTTAGGATGACGTGAGGTTAGGATGACGTGAGGTTAGGATGACGGAGGTTAGGATGACGTGAGGTTAGGATGACGTGAGGTTAGGTTGACGTGAGGTTGACGTGAGGTTAGGTTGACGTGAGGTTAGGATGACGTGAGGTTAGGATGACGTGAGGTTAGGATGACGGAGGTTAGGATGACGGAGGTTAGGATGACGTGAGGTTAGGATGACGTGAGGTTAGGATGACGTGAGGTTAGGATGACGTGAGGTTAGGATGACGTGAGGTTAGGATGACGTGAGGTTAGGATGACGTGAGGTTAGGATGACGTGAGGTTAGGATGACGTGAGGTTAGGATGACGGAGGTTAGGATGACGTGAGGTTAGGATGACGTGAGGAGGTTAGGATGACGTGAGGTTAGGATGACGTGAGGTTAGGATGACGTGAGGTTAGGATGACGTGAGGTTAGGATGACGTGAGGTTAGGATGACGTGAGGTTAGGATGACGTGAGGTTAGGATGACGGAGGTTAGGATGACGGAGGTTAGGATGACGTGAGGTTAGGATGACGTGAGGTTAGGATGACGGAGGTTAGGATGACGTGAGGTTAGGATGACGTGAGGTTAGGATGACGAGGTTAGGATGACGGAGGTTAGGATGACGGAGGTTAGGATGACGTGAGGTTAGGTTGATGACGTGAGGTTAGGATGACGTGAGGTTAGGATGACGTGAGGTTAGGATGACGGAGGTTAGGGATGACGTGAGGTTAGGATGACGTGAGGTTAGGATGACGTGAGGAGGTTGACGTGAGGTTAGGATGACGTGAGGTTAGGACGTGAGGTTAGGATGACGTGAGGTTAGGATGACGTGAGGTTAGGATGACGTGAGGTTAGGATGACGTGAGGTTAGGATGACGTGAGGTTAGGATGACGTGAGGTTAGGATGAGGAGGTTTGAGGTTAGGATGACGGAGGTTAGGATGACGTGAGGTTAGGATGACGTGAGGTTAGGGATGACGTGAGGTTAGGATGACGGAGGTTAGGATGACGTGAGGTTAGGATGACGTGAGGTTAGGATGACGTGAGGTTAGGATGACGGAGGTTAGGTTGACGTGAGGTTAGGATGACGTGAGGTTAGGATGACGGGAGGTTAGGTTGACGTGAGGTTAGGATGACGTGAGGTTAGGATGACGTGAGGTTAGGATGACGTGAGGTTAGGATGACGTGAGGTTAGGATGACGTGAGGAGGTTAGGATGACGGAGGTTAGGGATGACGTGAGGTTAGGATGACGTGAGGTTAGGATGACGTGAGGTTAGGATGACGTGAGGTTAGGATGACGTGAGGTTAGGATGACGTGAGGTTAGGATGACGTGAGGTTACGGAGGTTATGACGTGAGGTTAGGATGACGTGAGGTTAGGATGACGGAGGTTAGGATGACGTGAGGTTAGGGATGACGGAGGTTAGGATGACGTGAGGTTAGGATGACGTGAGGTTAGGATGACGTGAGGTTAGGATGACGTGAGGTTAGGATGACGTGAGGTTAGGATGACGTGAGGTTAGGATGACGTGAGGTTAGGGATGACGTGAGGTTAGGATGACGTGAGGTTAGGATGACGTGAGGTTAGGATGACGTGAGGTTAGGATGACGTGAGGTTAGGATGATGACGGAGGTTAGGATGACGTGAGGTTTGACGTGAGGTTAGGATGACGGAGGTTAGGATGACGTGAGGTTAGGATGACGTGAGGTTAGGATGACGTGAGGTTAGGTTGACGTGAGGTTTGGGATGACGTGAGGTTAGGGATGACGTGAGGTTAGGATGACGTGAGGTTAGGATGACGTGAGGTTAGGATGACGTGAGGTTAGGATGACGTGAGGTTAGGGATTGACGGAGGTTAGGTTGACGGAGGTTAGGATGACGTGAGGTTAGATGACGTGAGGTTAGGATGACGGAGGTTAGGATGACGTGAGGTTAGGATGACGTGAGGTTAGGATGACGTGAGGTTAGGATGACGGAGGTTAGGATGACGTGAGGTTAGGATGACGTGAGGTTAGGATGACGGAGGTTGGGTTGACGTGAGGTTAGGATGACGTGAGGTTAGGATGACGGAGGTTAGGATGACGGAGGTTAGGATGACGTGAGGTTAGGATGACGTGAGGTTAGGATGACGTGAGGTTAGGATGACGTGAGGGTTAGGTTGACGTGAGGTTAGGATGACGTGAGGTTAGGATGACGTGAGGTTAGGGTTGACGGAGGTTAGGATGACGGAGGTTAGGATGACGTGAGGTTAGGATGACGTGAGGTTAGGATGACGTGAGGTTAGGATGACGTGAGGTTAGGATGACGTGAGGTTAGGATGACGTGAGGTTAGGATGACGTGAGGTTAGGATGACGGAGGTTAGGATGACGTGAGGTTAGGATGACGTGAGGTTAGGATGACGTGAGGTTAGGATGACGTGAGGTTAGGATGACGTGAGGTTAGGTTGACGTGAGGTTAGGATGACGTGAGGTTAGGATGACGTTGAGGTTAGGATGACGGAGGTTAGGATGACGTGAGGTTAGGATGACGTGAGGTTAGGATGACGTGAGGTTAGGATGACGTGAGGTTAGGATGGTGAGGTTAGGATGACGTGAGGTTAGGATGACGTGAGGTTAGGGTTGACGTGAGGAGGTTAGGATGACGGAGGTTAGGATGACGTGAGGTTAGGATGACGTGAGGTTAGGATGACGTGAGGTTAGGATGACGGAGGTTAGGATGACGTGAGGTTAGGATGACGTGAGGTTAGGGTTGACGTGAGGTTAGGATGACGTGAGGTTAGGATGACGTGAGGTTAGGTTGACGTGAGGTTAGGATGACGGAGGTTAGGATGACGTGAGGTTAGGATGACGTGAGGTTAGGTTGACGTGAGGTTAGGATGACGTGAGGTTAGGAGGTGAGGTTAGGATGACGGAGGTTAGGATGACGTGAGGTTAGGATGACGGAGGTTAGGAGGTTGACGTGAGGTTAGGATGACGTGAGGTTAGGTTGACGGGAGGTTAGGAGGTTGACGGAGGTTAGGATGACGGGAGGAGGTTAGGGATGACGTGAGGTTAGGGTTGACGTGAGGTTAGGATGACGTGAGGTTAGGATGACGTGAGGTTAGGATGACGTGAGGTTAGGATGACGTGAGGTTAGGATGACGTGAGGTTAGGATGACGTGAGGTTAGGTTGACGTGAGGTTAGGATGACGTGAGGTTAGGATGACGTGAGGTTAGGATGACGTGAGGTTAGGATGACGTGAGGTTAGGTTGACGTGAGGTTAGGATGACGTGAGGTTAGGATGACGTGAGGTTAGGATGACGTGAGGTTAGGATGACGTGAGGTTAGGTTGACGTGAGGTTAGGATGACGTGAGGTTAGGATGACGTGAGGTTAGGATGACGTGAGGTTAGGATGACGGGGTAGGGATGACGTGAGGTTAGGATGACGTGAGGTTAGGATGACGTGAGGTTAGGATGACGTGAGGTTAGGATGACGTGAGGTTAGGATGACGTGAGGTTAGGATGACGTGAGGTTAGGGATGACGTGAGGTTAGGGATGACGTGAGGTTAGGTTGACGTGAGGTTAGGGATGACGTGAGGTTAGGATGACGTGAGGTTAGGATGACGTGAGGTTAGGATGACGGAGGTTAGGATGACGTGAGGTTAGGATGACGTGAGGTTAGGATGACGTGAGGTTAGGATGACGTGAGGTTAGGATGACGTGAGGTTAGGATGACGTGAGGTTAGGATGACGTGAGGTTAGGTTGACGTGAGGTTAGGATGACGTGAGGTTAGGATGACGTGAGGTTAGGATGACGTGAGGTTAGGTTGACGTGAGGTTAGGATGACGTGAGGTTAGGTTGACGTGAGGTTAGGTTGACGTGAGGTTAGGATGACGTGAGGTTAGGATGACGTGAGGTTAGGATGACGTGAGGTTAGGTTGACGTGAGGTTAGGATGACGTGAGGTTAGGATGACGTGAGGTTAGGATGACGTGAGGTTAGGTTGACGTGAGGTTAGGATGACGTGAGGTTAGGATGACGTGAGGTTAGGATGACGTGAGGTTAGGATGACGGAGGTTAGGATGACGTGAGGTTAGGTTGACGTGAGGTTAGGATGACGTGAGGTTAGGATGACGTGAGGTTAGGATGACGTGAGGTTAGGTTGACGTGAGGTTAGGTTGACGTGAGGTTAGGATGACGTGAGGTTAGGTTAACGTGAGGTTAGGGATGACGTGAGGTTAGGATGACGTGAGGTTAGGTTGACGTGAGGTTAGGATGACGTGAGGTTAGGATGACGTGAGGTTAGGGATGACGTGAGGTTAGGATGACGTGAGGTTAGGATGACGTGAGGTTAGGATGACGTGAGGTTAGGATGACGTGAGGTTAGGATGACGTGAGGTTAGGATGACGTGAGGTTAGGATGACGGAGGTTAGGATGACGTGAGGTTAGGATGACGGTGAGGTTAGGTTGACGTGAGGTTAGGGATGACGTGAGGTTAGGATGACGTGAGGTTAGGTTGACGTGAGGTTAGGATGACGTGAGGTTAGGATGACGTGAGGTTAGGTTGACGTGAGGTTAGGATGACGTGAGGTTAGGATGACGTGAGGTTAGGATGACGTGAGGTTAGGATGACGTGAGGTTAGGATGACGTGAGGTTAGGATGACGTGAGGTTAGGATGACGTGAGGTTAGGATGACGTGAGGTTAGGTTAACGTGAGGTTAGGATGACGTGAGGTTAGGATGACGTGAGGTTAGGTTGACGTGAGGTTAGGATGACGTGAGGTTAGGATGACGTGAGGTTAGGATGACGTGAGGTTAGGATGACGTGAGGTTAGGTTGACGTGAGGTTAGGATGACGTGAGGTTAGGATGACGTGAGGTTAGGTTGACGTGAGGTTAGGTTGACGTGAGGTTAGGTTGACGTGAGGTTAGGATGACGGAGGTTAGGATGACGTGAGGTTAGGATGACGGAGGTTAGGATGACGTGAGGTTAGGATGACGTGAGGTTAGGTTAACGGAGGTTAGGATGACGTGAGGTTAGGGGATGACGGAGGTTAGGATAACGTGAGGTTAGGATGACGGAGGTTAGGATGACGTGAGGTTAGGATGACGTGAGGTTAGGATGACGTGAGGTTAGGGATGACGTGAGGTTAGGATGACGTGAGGTTAGGATGACGTGAGGTTAGGATGACGTGAGGTTAGGATGACGTGAGGTTAGGATGACGTGAGGTTAGGGTTAACGTGAGGTTAGGGATGACGTGAGGTTAGGATGACGTGAGGTTAGGATGACGTGAGGTTAGGATGACGTGAGGTTAGGTTGACGTGAGGTTAGGATGACGTGAGGTTAGGATGACGTGAGGTTAGGTTGACGTGAGGTTAGGTTGACGTGAGGTTAGGATGACGTGAGGTTAGGATGACGTGAGGTTAGGGATGACGTGAGGTTAGGATGACGTGAGGTTAGGGATGACGTGAGGTTAGGGATGACGTGAGGTTAGGGATGACGTGAGGTTAGGATGACGTGAGGTTAGGATAACGGGAGAGTATTGGTAGGGGATGTTATGAGGTTTAATGGGAGAGTTTTGGTATGGGATGTTCTGGTTTAATGGGAGAGTATTGGTAGGGGATGTTCTGGTTTAATGGGAGAGTATTGGTAGGGGATGTTCTGGTTTAATGGGAGAGTATTGGTAGGGGATGTTCTGGTTTAATGGGAGAGTATTGGTAGGGGATGTTATGAGGTTTAATGGGAGAGTATTGGTAGGGGATGTTCTGGTTTAATGGGAGAGTATTGGTAGGGGATGTTATGGTTTAATGGGAGAGTATTGGTAGGGGATGTTCTGGTTTAATGGGAGAGTATTGGTAGGGGATGTTATGAGGTTTAATGGGAGAGTATTGGTAGGGGATGTTATGGTTTAATGGGAGAGTATTGGTAGGGGATGTTATGGTTTAATGGGAGAGTATTGGTAGGGGATGTTCTGGTTTAATGGGAGAGTATTAGTAGGGGATGTTCTGGTTTAATGGGAGAGTATTGGTAGGGGATGTTATGAGGTTTAATGGGAGAGTATTGGTAGGGGATGTTATGGTTTAATGGGAGAGTATTGGTAGGGGATGTTATGGTTTAATGGGAGAGTATTGGTAGGGGATGTTATGGTTTAATGGGAGAGTATTGGTAGGGGATGTTATGGTTTAATGGGAGAGTATTGGTAGGGGATGTTATGGTTTAATGGGAGAGTATTGGTAGGGGATGTTCTGGTTTAATGGGAGAGTATTGGTAGGGGATGTTATGGTTTAATGGGAGAGTATTGGTAGGGGATGTTATGGTTTAATGGGAGAGTATTGGTAGGGGATGTTATGGTTTAATGGGAGAGTATTGGTAGGGGATGTTATGGTTTAATGGGAGAGTATTGGTAGGGGATGTTATGGTTTAATGGGAGAGTATTGGTAGGGGATGTTATGAGGTTTAATGGGAGAGTATTGGTAGGGGATGTTCTGGTTTAATGGGAGAGTATTGGTAGGGATGTTCTGGTTTTAATGGGAGAGTATTGGTAGGGGATGTTATGGTTTAATGGGAGAGTATTGGTAGGGGATGTTATGGTTTAATGGGAGAGTATTGGTAGGGGATGTTCTGGTTTAATGGGAGAGTATTGGTAGGGGATGTTCTGGTTTAATGGGAGAGTATTGGTAGGGGATGTTCTGGTTTAATGGGAGAGTATTGGTAGGGGATGTTATGGTTTAATGGGAGAGTATTGGTAGGGGATGTTATGGTTTAATGGGAGAGTATTGGTAGGGGATGTTATGAGGTTTAATGGGAGAGTATTGGTAGGGGATGTTCTGGTTTAATGGGAGAGTATTGGTAGGGGATGTTCTGGTTTAATGGGAGAGTATTGGTAGGGGATGTTCTGGTTTAATGGGAGAGTATTGGTAGGGGATGTTCTGGTTTAATGGGAGAGTATTGGTAGGGGATGTTCTGGTTTAATGGGAGAGTATTGGTAGGGGATGTTCTGGTTTAATGGGAGAGTATTGGTAGGGGATGTTCTGGTTTAATGGGAGAGTATTGGTAGGGGATGTTCTGGTTTAATGGGAGAGTATTGGTAGGGGATGTTCTGGTTTAATGGGAGAGTATTGGTAGGGGATGTTCTGGTTTAATGGGAGAGTATTGGTAGGGGATGTTCTGGTTTAATGGGAGAGTATTGGTAGGGGATGTTATGAGGTTTAATGGGAGAGTATTGGTAGGGGATGTTATGGTTTAATGGGAGAGTATTGGTAGGGGATGTTCTGGTTTAATGGGAGAGTATTGGTAGGGGATGTTCTGGTTTAATGGGAGAGTATTGGTAGGGGATGTTATGGTTTAATGGGAGAGTATTGGTAGGGGATGTTATGGTTTAATGGGAGAGTATTGGTAGGGGATGTTATGAGGTTTAATGGGAGAGTATTGGTAGGGGATGTTATGGTTTAATGGGAGAGTATTGGTAGGGGATGTTCTGGTTTAATGGGAGAGTATTGGTAGGGGATGTTCTGGTTTAATGGGAGAGTATTGGTAGGGGATGTTATGGTTTAATGGGAGAGTATTGGTAGGGGATGTTCTGGTTTAATGGGAGAGTATTGGTAGGGGATGTTCTGGTTTAATGGGAGAGTATTGGTAGGGGATGTTCTGGTTTAATGGGAGAGTATTGGTAGGGGATGTTATGGTTTAATGGGAGAGTATTGGTAGGGGATGTTATGGTTTAATGGGAGAGTATTGGTAGGGGATGTTATGAGGTTTAATGGGAGAGTATTGGTAGGGGATGTTCTGGTTTAATGGGAGAGTATTGGTAGGGGATGTTCTGGTTTAATGGGAGAGTATTGGTAGGGGATGTTCTGGTTTAATGGGAGAGTATTGGTAGGGGATGTTATGGTTTAATGGGAGAGTATTGGTAGGGGATGTTCTGGTTTAATGGGAGAGTATTGGTAGGGGATGTTCTGGTTTAATGGGAGAGTATTGGTAGGGGATGTTATGAGGTTTAATGGGACAGTAGGGATTGGTTCTGGTTTAATGGGGAGTATTGTTCATGAGGTTTAATGTTTCCACATTGGACTGGGGACATAGTAACTGAGTTGAGACATTGGGACTGGACATTAAGGACACAGTAACTGAGTTGTTTCCACATTGGGGATGGTCACAGGTTTGGGACACAGTAACTGAGTTGTTTCCACATTGGGGACTGGTCACATTGGACACAGTAACTGAGTTGTTTCCACATTGGGACTGGTCACATTATGGACACAGTAACTGAGTTGTTTAATGGACATTGGGGACTGGTCACATTAAGGACACAGTAACTGAGTTGTTTCATTGGGGACACATTGGGTAACTGTTGTTTCACATTGGGGAGTCACATTAGACACAGTAACTGAGTTGTTTTCACATTGGGGACTGGTCACATTAAGGACACAGTAACTGAGTTGTTTACACATTGGGGACTGGTCACATTAAGGACACAGTAACTGAGTTGTTTCCACATTGGGGACTGGTCACATTAGACACAGTAACTGAGTTGTTTCCACATTGGGGACTGGTCACATTAAGGACACAGTAACTGAGTTGTTTCCACATTGGGGACTGGTCACATTAGACACAGTAACTGAGTTGTTTCCACATTGGGGACTGGTCACATTAGACACAGTAACTGAGTTGTTTCCACATTGGGGACTGGTCACATTAAGGACACAGTAACTGAGTTGTTTCCACATTGGGGACTGGTCACATTAGACACAGTAACTGAGTTGTTTCCACATTGGGGACTGGTCACATTAAGGACACAGTAACTGAGTTGTTTCCACATTGGGGACTGGTCACATTAGGACACAGTAACTGAGTTGTTTCACATTGGGGACTGGTCACATTAGACACAGTAACTGAGTTGTTTCCACATTGGGGACTGGTCACATTAGACACAGTAACTGAGTTGTTTCCACATTGGGGACTGGTCACATTAGACACAGTAACTGAGTTGTTTCCACATTGGGGACTGGTCACATTAGACACAGTAACTGAGTTGTTTTCACATTGGGGACTGGTCACATTAAGGACACAGTAACTGAGTTGTTTCCACATTGGGGACTGGTCACATTAGACACAGTAACTGAGTTGTTTCCACATTGGGGACTGGTCACATTAGACACAGTAACTGAGTTGTTTTCACATTGGGGACTGGTCACATTAAGGACACAGTAACTGAGTTGTTTCCACATTGGGGACTGGTCACATTAGACACAGTAACTGAGTTGTTTTCACATTGGGGACTGGTCACATTAGACACAGTAACTGAGTTGTTTTCACATTGGGGACTGGTCACATTAGGACACAGTAACTGAGTTGTTTCCACATTGGGGACTGGTCACATTAGACACAGTAACTGAGTTGTTTCCACATTGGGGACTGGTCACATTAAGGACACAGTAACTGAGTTGTTTCCACATTGGGGACTGGTCACATTAGACACAGTAACTGAGTTGTTTCCACATTGGGGACTGGTCACATTAGACACAGTAACTGAGTTGTTTCCACAATGGGGACTGGTCACATTAGACACAGTAACTGAGTTGTTATCACATTGGGGACTGGTCACATTAAGGACACAGTAACTGAGTTGTTTCCACATTGGGGACTGGTCACATTAAGGACACAGTAACTGAGTTGTTTCCACATTGGGGACTGGTCACATTAAGGACACAGTAACTGAGTTGTTTCCACATTGGGGACTGGTCACATTAAGGACACAGTAACTGAGTTGTTTCCACATTGGGGACTGGTCACATTAAGGACACAGTAACTGAGTTGTTTCCACATTGGGGACTGGTCACATTAAGGACACAGTAACTGAGTTGTTTCCACATTGGGGTCTGGTCACATTAAGGACACAGTAACTGAGTTGTTTCCACATTGGGGACTGGTCACATTAGACACAGTAACTGAGTTGTTTCCACATTGGGGTCTGGTCACATTAGGACACAGTAACTGAGTTGTTTCCACATTGGGGACTGGTCACATTAGACACAGTAACTGAGTTGTTTCCACATTGGGGACTGGTCACATTAGACACAGTAACTGAGTTGTTTCCACATTGGGGACTGGTCACATTAGACACAGTAACTGAGTTGTTTCCACATTGGGGACTGGTCACATTAGACACAGTAACTGAGTTGTTTCCACATTGGGGACTGGTCACATTAGACACAGTAACTGAGTTGTTTCCACATTGGGGACTGGTCACATTAGACACAGTAACTGAGTTGTTTCCACATTGGGGACTGGTCACATTAGACACAGTAACTGAGTTGTTTCCACATTGGGGACTGGTCACATTAAGGACACAGTAACTGAGTTGTTTCCACATTGGGGACTGTCACATTAGACACAGTAACTGAGTTGTTTCCACATTGGGGACTGGTCACATTAAGGACACAGTAACTGAGTTGTTTCCACATTGGGGACTGGTCACATTAGACACAGTAACTGAGTTGTTTCCACATTGGGGACTGGTCACATTAGACACAGTAACTGAGTTGTTTCCACATTGGGGACTGGTCACATTAGGACACAGTAACTGAGTTGTTTCCACATTGGGGACTGGTCACATTAGACACAGTAACTGAGTTGTTTCCACATTGGGGACTGGTCACATTAGACACAGTAACTGAGTTGTTTCCACATTGGGGACTGGTCACATTAGACACAGTAACTGAGTTGTTTCCACATTGGGGACTGGTCACATTAGACACAGTAACTGAGTTGTTTCCACATTGGGGACTGGTCACATTAAGGACACAGTAACTGAGTTGTTTCCACATTGGGGACTGGTCACATTAGACACAGTAACTGAGTTGTTTCCACATTGGGGACTGGTCACATTAGACACAGTAACTGAGTTGTTTCCACATTGGGGACTGGTCACATTAGACACAGTAACTGAGTTGTTTCCACATTGGGGACTGGTCACATTAGACACAGTAACTGAGTTGTTTCACATTGGGGACTGGTCACATTAGGACACAGTAACTGAGTTGTTTCCACATTGGGGACTGGTCACATTAGACACAGTAACTGAGTTGTTTCCACATTGGGGACTGGTCACATTAGACACAGTAACTGAGTTGTTTCCACATTGGGGACTGGTCACATTAAGGACACAGTAACTGAGTTGTTTCCACATTGGGGACTGGTCACATTAGACACAGTAACTGAGTTGTTTCCACATTGGGGACTGGTCACATTAGACACAGTAACTGAGTTGTTTCCACATTGGGGACTGGTCACATTAGACACAGTAACTGAGTTGTTTCCACATTGGGGACTGGTCACATTAGACACAGTAACTGAGTTGTTTCCACATTGGGGACTGGTCACATTAAGGACACAGTAACTGAGTTGTTTCCACATTGGGGACTGGTCACATTAGACACAGTAACTGAGTTGTTTCCACATTGGGGACTGGTCACATTAGACACAGTAACTGAGTTGTTTCCACATTGGGGACTGGTCACATTAAGGACACAGTAACTGAGTTGTTTCCACATTGGGGACTGGTCACATTAAGGACACAGTAACTGAGTTGTTTCCACATTGGGGACTGGTCACATTAAGGACACAGTAACTGAGTTGTTTCCACATTGGGGACTGGTCACATTAAGGACACAGTAACTGAGTTGTTTCCACATTGGGGACTGGTCACATTAAGGACACAGTAACTGAGTTGTTTCCACATTGGGGACTGGTCACATTAGACACAGTAACTGAGTTGTTTCCACATTGGGGACTGGTCACATTAAGGACACAGTAACTGAGTTGTTTCCACATTGGGGACTGGTCACATTAAGGACACAGTAACTGAGTTGTTTCCACATTGGGGACTGGTCACATTAAGGACACAGTAACTGAGTTGTTTCCACATTGGGGACTGGTCACATTAAGGACACAGTAACTGAGTTGTTTCCACATTGGGGACTGGTCACATTAAGGACACAGTAACTGAGTTGTTTCCACATTGGGGACTGGTCACATTAGACACAGTAACTGAGTTGTTTCCACATTGGGGACTGGTCACATTAAGGACACAGTAACTGAGTTGTTTCCACATTGGGGACTGGTCACATTAGACACAGTAACTGAGTTGTTTCCACATTGGGGACTGGTCACATTAGACACAGTAACTGAGTTGTTTCCACATTGGGGACTGGTCACATTAGACACAGTAACTGAGTTGTTTCCACATTGGGGACTGGTCACATTAGACACAGTAACTGAGTTGTTTCCACATTGGGGACTGGTCACATTAGACACAGTAACTGAGTTGTTTACACATTGGGGACTGGTCACATTAGACACAGTAACTGAGTTGTTTCCACATTGGGGACTGGTCACATTAGACACAGTAACTGAGTTGTTTCCACATTGGGGACTGGTCACATTAAGGACACAGTAACTGAGTTGTTTCCACATTGGGGACTGGTCACATTAGACACAGTAACTGAGTTGTTTCCACATTGGGGACTGGTCACATTAGACACAGTAACTGAGTTGTTTCCACATTGGGGACTGGTCACATTAGGACACAGTAACTGAGTTGTTTCCACATTGGGGACTGGTCACATTAGACACAGTAACTGAGTTGTTTCCACATTGGGGACTGGTCACATTAAGGACACAGTAACTGAGTTGTTTCCACATTGGGGACTGGTCACATTAGACACAGTAACTGAGTTGTTTCCACATTGGGGACTGGTCACATTAGACACAGTAACTGAGTTGTTTCCACATTGGGGACTGGTCACATTAAGGACACAGTAACTGAGTTGTTTCCACATTGGGGACTGGTCACATTAGACACAGTAACTGAGTTGTTTCCACATTGGGGACTGGTCACATTAAGGACACAGTAACTGAGTTGTTTCCACATTGGGGACTGGTCACATTAAGGACACAGTAACTGAGTTGTTTCCACATTGGGGACTGGTCACATTAGACACAGTAACTGAGTTGTTTCCACATTGGGGACTGGTCACATTAAGGACACAGTAACTGAGTTGTTTCCACATTGGGGACTGGTCACATTGGGACACAGTAACTGAGTTGTTTCACATTGGGGACTGGTCACATTAGACACAGTAACTGAGTTGTTTCCACATTGGGGACTGGTCACATTAGACACAGTAACTGAGTTGTTTCCACATTGGGGACTGGTCACATTAAGGACACAGTAACTGAGTTGTTTCCACATTGGGGACTGGTCACATTAGACACAGTAACTGAGTTGTTTCCACATTGGGGACTGGTCACATTAGACACAGTAACTGAGTTGTTTTCACATTGGGGACTGGTCACATTAAGGACACAGTAACTGAGTTGTTTCCACATTGGGGACTGGTCACATTAAGGACACAGTAACTGAGTTGTTTCCACATTGGGGACTGGTCACATTAGACACAGTAACTGAGTTGTTTCCACATTGGGGACTGGTCACATTAGACACAGTAACTGAGTTGTTTCCACATTGGGGACTGGTCACATTAGACACAGTAACTGAGTTGTTTCCACATTGGGGACTGGTCACATTAAGGACACAGTAACTGAGTTGTTTCCACATTGGGGACTGGTCACATTAAGGACACAGTAACTGAGTTGTTTCCACATTGGGGACTGGTCACATTAAGGACACAGTAACTGAGTTGTTTCCACATTGGGGACTGGTCACATTAAGGACACAGTAACTGAGTTGTTTCCACATTGGGGACTGGTCACATTAAGGACACAGTAACTGAGTTGTTTCCACATTGGGGACTGGTCACATTAAGGACACAGTAACTGAGTTGTTTCCACATTGGGGACTGGTCACATTAGACACAGTAACTGAGTTGTTTCCACATTGGGGACTGGTCACATTAGGACACAGTAACTGAGTTGTTTCACATTGGGGACTGGTCACATTAAGGACACAGTAACTGAGTTGTTTCCACATTGGGGACTGGTCACATTAAGGACACAGTAACTGAGTTGTTTCCACATTGGGGACTGGTCACATTAGACACAGTAACTGAGTTGTTTCCACATTGGGGACTGGGTCACAGTTGTTTATTGGGGAGGACACAGTAACTGAGTTGTTTCCACATTGGGGACTGGTCACATTAGACACAGTAACTGAGTTGTTTCCACATTGGGGACTGGTCACATTAAGGACACAGTAACTGAGTTGTTTTCCACATTGGGGACTGGTTACATTAAGGACACAGTAACTGAGTTGTTTCCACATTGGGGACTGGTCACATTAAGGACACAGTAACTGAGTTGTTTTCACATTGGGGACTGGTCACATTAGACACAGTAACTGAGTTGTTTCCACATTGGGGACTGGTCACATTAGACACAGTAACTGAGTTGTTTCCACATTGGGGACTGGTCACATTAGACACAGTAACTGAGTTGTTTCCACATTGGGGACTGGTCACATTAGACACAGTAACTGAGTTGTTTCCACATTGGGGACTGGTCACATTAGACACAGTAACTGAGTTGTTTTCACATTGGGGACTGGTCACATTAAGGACACAGTAACTGAGTTGTTTCCACATTGGGGACTGGTCACATTAGACACAGTAACTGAGTTGTTTCCACATTGGGGACTGGTCACATTAGACACAGTAACTGAGTTGTTTCCACATTGGGGACTGGTCACATTAAGGACACAGTAACTGAGTTGTTTCCACATTGGGGACTGGTCACATTAAGGACACAGTAACTGAGTTGTTTCCACATTGGGGACTGGTCACATTAGACACAGTAACTGAGTTGTTTCCACATTGGGGACTGGTCACATTAAGGACACAGTAACTGAGTTGTTTCCACATTGGGGACTGGTCACATTAGACACAGTAACTGAGTTGTTTCCACATTGGGGACTGGTCACATTAAGGACACAGTAACTGAGTTGTTTCCACATTGGGGACTGGTCACATTAGACACAGTAACTGAGTTGTTTCCACATTGGGGACTGGTCACATTAGACACAGTAACTGAGTTGTTTCCACATTGGGGACTGGTCACATTAGACTCAGTAACTGAGTTGTTTCCACATTGGGGACTGGTCACATTAGACACAGTAACTGAGTTGTTTCCACATTGGGGACTGGTCACATTAGACACAGTAACTGAGTTGTTTACACATTGGGGACTGGTCACATTAAGGACACAGTAACTGAGTTGTTTCCACATTGGGGACTGGTCACATTAGACACAGTAACTGAGTTGTTTCCACATTGGGGACTGGTCACATTAAGGACACAGTAACTGAGTTGTTTTCACATTGGGGACTGGTCACATTAAGGACACAGTAACTGAGTTGTTTCCACATTGGGGACTGGTCACATTAGACACAGTAACTGAGTTGTTTCCACATTGGGGACTGGTCACATTAAGGACACAGTAACTGAGTTGTTTCCACATTGGGGACTGGTCACATTAGACACAGTAACTGAGTTGTTTCCACATTGGGGACTGGTCACATTAAGGACACAGTAACTGAGTTGTTTCCACATTGGGGACTGGTCACATTAGACACAGTAACTGAGTTGTTTCCACATTGGGGACTGGTCACATTAGACACAGTAACTGAGTTGTTTCCACATTGGGGACTGGTCACATTAGACACAGTAACTGAGTTGTTTCCACATTGGGGACTGGTCACATTAAGGACACAGTAACTGAGTTGTTTCCACATTGGGGACTGGTCACATTAAGGACACAGTAACTGAGTTGTTTCCACATTGGGGACTGGTCACATTAAGGACACAGTAACTGAGTTGTTTCCACATTGGGGACTGGTCACATTAGACACAGTAACTGAGTTGTTTCCACATTGGGGACTGGTCACATTAAGGACACAGTAACTGAGTTGTTTCCACATTGGGGACTGGTCACATTAGACACAGTAACTGAGTTGTTTCCACATTGGGGACTGGTCACATTAGACACAGTAACTGAGTTGTTTCCACATTGGGGACTGGTCACATTAAGGACACAGTAACTGAGTTGTTTCCACATTGGGGACTGGTCACATTAGACACAGTAACTGAGTTGTTTCCACATTGGGGACTGGTCACATTAGACACAGTAACTGAGTTGTTTCCACATTGGGGACTGGTCACATTAAGGACACAGTAACTGAGTTGTTTCCACATTGGGGACTGGTCACATTAGACACAGTAACTGAGTTGTTTCCACATTGGGGACTGGTCACATTAGACACAGTAACTGAGTTGTTTCCACATTGGGGACTGGTCACATTAAGGACACAGTAACTGAGTTGTTTCCACATTGGGGACTGGTCACATTAAGGACACAGTAACTGAGTTGTTTCCACATTGGGGACTGGTCACATTAGACACAGTAACTGAGTTGTTTCCACATTGGGGACTGGTCACATTAGACACAGTAACTGAGTTGTTTCCACATTGGGGACTGGTCACATTAGACACAGTAACTGAGTTGTTTCCACATTGGGGACTGGTCACATTAAGGACACAGTAACTGAGTTGTTTCCACATTGGGGACTGGTCACATTAGACACAGTAACTGAGTTGTTTCCACATTGGGGACTGGTCACATTAGACACAGTAACTGAGTTGTTTCCACATTGGGGACTGGTCACATTAGACACAGTAACTGAGTTGTTTCACATTGGGGACTGGTCACATTAAGACACAGTAACTGAGTTGTTTCCACATTGGGGACTGGTCACATTAAGGACACAGTAACTGAGTTGTTTCCACATTGGGGACTGGTCACATTAAGGACACAGTAACTGAGTTGTTTCCACATTGGGGACTGGTCACATTAGACACAGTAACTGAGTTGTTTCCACATTGGGGACTGGTCACATTAGACACAGTAACTGAGTTGTTTCCACATTGGGGACTGGTCACATTAGACACAGTAACTGAGTTGTTTCCACATTGGGGACTGGTCACATTAGACACAGTAACTGAGTTGTTTCCACATTGGGGACTGGTCACATTAGACACAGTAACTGAGTTGTTTCCACATTGGGGACTGGTCACATTAAGACACAGTAACTGAGTTGTTTCCACATTGGGGACTGGTCACATTAGACACAGTAACTGAGTTGTTTCCACATTGGGGACTGGTCACATTAGACACAGTAACTGAGTTGTTTCCACATTGGGGACTGGTCACATTAGACACAGTAACTGAGTTGTTTCCACATTGGGGACTGGTCACATTAAGGACACAGTAACTGAGTTGTTTCCACATTGGGGACTGGTCACATTAGACACAGTAACTGAGTTGTTTCCACATTGGGGACTGGTCACATTAGACACAGTAACTGAGTTGTTTCCACATTGGGGACTGGTCACATTAGGACACAGTAACTGAGTTGTTTCCACATTGGGGACTGGTCACATTAGACACAGTAACTGAGTTGTTTCCACATTGGGGACTGGTCACATTAGGACACAGTAACTGAGTTGTTTTCACATTGGGGACTGGTCACATTAAGGACACAGTAACTGAGTTGTTTCCACATTGGGGACTGGTCACATTAGACACAGTAACTGAGTTGTTTCCACATTGGGGACTGGTCACATTAGACACAGTAACTGAGTTGTTTCCACATTGGGGACTGGTCACATTAAGACACAGTAACTGAGTTGTTTCCACATTGGGGACTGGTCACATTAGACACAGTAACTGAGTTGTTTCCACATTGGGGACTGGTCACATTAAGACACAGTAACTGAGTTGTTTCACATTGGGGACTGGTCACATTAGACACAGTAACTGAGTTGTTTCCACATTGGGGACTGGTCACATTAGACACAGTAACTGAGTTGTTTCACATTGGGGACTGGTCACATTAGACACAGTAACTGAGTTGTTTCCACATTGGGGACTGGTCACATTAGACACAGTAACTGAGTTGTTTCCACATTGGGGACTGGTCACATTAGACACAGTAACTGAGTTGTTTCCACATTGGGGACTGGTCACATTAAGGACACAGTAACTGAGTTGTTTCCACATTGGGGACTGGTCACATTAGACACAGTAACTGAGTTGTTTCCACATTGGGGACTGGTCACATTAGACACAGTAACTGAGTTGTTTTCACATTGGGGACTGGTCACATTAGACACAGTAACTGAGTTGTTTTCACATTGGGGACTGGTCACATTAGACACAGTAACTGAGTTGTTTTCACATTGGGGACTGGTCACATTAGACACAGTAACTGAGTTGTTTCCACATTGGGGACTGGTCACATTAGGACACAGTAACTGAGTTGTTTCCACATTGGGGACTGGTCACATTAGACACAGTAACTGAGTTGTTTCCACATTGGGGACTGGTCACATTAGACACAGTAACTGAGTTGTTTCCACATTGGGGACTGGTCACATTAAGGACACAGTAACTGAGTTGTTTCCACATTGGGGACTGGTCACATTAGACACAGTAACTGAGTTGTTTCCACATTGGGGACTGGTCACATTAGACACAGTAACTGAGTTGTTTCCACATTGGGGACTGGTCACATTAGACACAGTAACTGAGTTGTTTCCACATTGGGGACTGGTCACATTAAGGACACAGTAACTGAGTTGTTTCCACATTGGGGACTGGTCACATTAAGGACACAGTAACTGAGTTGTTTCCACATTGGGGACTGGTCACATTAAGGACACAGTAACTGAGTTGTTTCCACATTGGGGACTGGTCACATTAGACACAGTAACTGAGTTGTTTCCACATTGGGGACTGGTCACATTAAGGACACAGTAACTGAGTTGTTTCCACATTGGGGACTGGTCACATTAGACACAGTAACTGAGTTGTTTCCACATTGGGGACTGGTCACATTAGACACAGTAACTGAGTTGTTTCCACATTGGGGACTGGTCACATTAGACACAGTAACTGAGTTGTTTCCACATTGGGGACTGGTCACATTAGACACAGTAACTGAGTTGTTTCCACATTGGGGACTGGTCACATTAGACACAGTAACTGAGTTGTTTCCACATTGGGGACTGGTCACATTAGGACACAGTAACTGAGTTGTTTCCACATTGGGGACTGGTCACATTAGACACAGTAACTGAGTTGTTTCCACATTGGGGACTGGTCACATTAGACACAGTAACTGAGTTGTTTCCACATTGGGGACTGGTCACATTAGACACAGTAACTGAGTTGTTTCCACATTGGGGACTGGTCACATTAGACACAGTAACTGAGTTGTTTCCACATTGGGGACTGGTCACATTAGACACAGTAACTGAGTTGTTTCCACATTGGGGACTGGTCACATTAGACACAGTAACTGAGTTGTTTCCACATTGGGGACTGGTCACATTAGACACAGTAACTGAGTTGTTTCCACATTGGGGACTGGTCACATTAAGGACACAGTAACTGAGTTGTTTCCACATTGGGGACTGGTCACATTAAGGACACAGTAACTGAGTTGTTTCCACATTGGGGACTGGTCACATTAGACACAGTAACTGAGTTGTTTCCACATTGGGGACTGGTCACATTAGACACAGTAACTGAGTTGTTTCCACATTGGGGACTGGTCACATTAGACACAGTAGACTGAGTTGTGGTCCACAGTGAAGGGACTGGTCTGTAGAGACAGTAACTGAGTTGTTTCCACAGACTGCTGTCTGTGGAGACAGTAACTGAGTTGCCACATTGGGGACTGCTCACTGTGGAGACACAGCCCTGTCAGACTGCTGTCTGTGGAGACAGTGAAGCCCTGTCAGACTGCTGTCTGTGGAGACAGTGAAGCCCTGTCAGACTGCTGTCTGTGGAGACAGTGAAGCCCTGTCAGACTGCTGTCTGTGGAGACAGTGAAGCCCTGTCAGACTGCTGTCTGTGGAGACAGTGAAGCCCTGTCAGACTGCTGTCTGTGGAGACAGTGAAGCCCTGTCAGACTGCTGACTGTGGAGACAGTGAAGCCCTGTCAAACTGCTGTCTGTGGAGACAGTGAAGCCCTGTCAGACTGCTGTCTGTGGAGACAGTGAAGCCCTGTCAGACTGCTGTCTGTGGAGACAGTGAAGCCCTGTCAGACTGCTGACTGTGGAGACAGTGAAACCAATTAACAGCCATAAGGAGAGTTATGTTGATAGTGGATCTGATTGGATTTTACATGTGTTTTAAGATGCTGTTCAGACGGGCAGATCCCACAGCGCACTATAATCAGAGGCATATCACGCTGTGTGTGTGGTTATGTGTCAGGGTGTGTGTGTGTGTGTGTGGTTATGTGTCAGGGTGTGTGTGTGTCACGCTGGGTAATCATCAAGCCCTAGCTCACACTGAGAGAGAGAGAGAGACACACAGAGACACACAGAGAGAGAGAGAGAGAGAGAGAGAGAGAGAGAGAGAGAGAGAGAGAGAGAGAGACACAGAGAGAGAGAGAGAGAGAGAGAGTTTTCAGAGAGAGAGAGACAGAGAGAGAGAGACAGAGAGAGAGAGACAGAGAGAGCAGAGAGAGAGAGAGAGAGACACAGAGACAGAGAGAGACACAGAGAGACACAGAGAGAGAGAGAGACAGACAGACAGAGAGAGAGAGAGAGAGACACAGAGAGAGAGAGAGAGAGAGACAGAGAGAGAGAGAGAGACACAGAGAGAGAGAGAGACACAGAGAGAGAGAGAGAGACACAGAGACACAGACACAGAGAGAGAGAGAGAGAGACACAGAGAGACACAGAGACAGAGAGAGAGACACAGAGACACAGAGAGACACAGAGAGAGAGAGAGACAGAGAGACAGAGAGAGAGACAGAGAGAGAGACACAGAGAGACACAGACACAGACAGAGAGAGAGACACAGAGAGAGACACAGAGAGACACAGAGAGAGAGAGAGAGGGACAGAGACACAGAGAGAGAGAGACAGAGAGAGACACAGAGAGAGAGAGAGAGAGAGACAGAGAGAGAGAGAGAGAGAGACACAGAGACAGAGAGAGAGAGAGACACAGACAGAGAGAGAGAGAGAGACACAGAGAGAGAGAGAGAGAGAGAGAGAGAGAGAGAGAGAGAGAGAGAGAGACACAGAGACACAGAGAGAGAGAGACACAGAGAGAGAGAGAGACAGAGACACAGAGAGAGAGAGACAGAGAGAGACAGAGACACAGAGAGAGAGAGACACAGAGAGTGAGAGAGACACACAGAGTGAGAGAGACACAGAGAGAGAGAGAGAGACACAGAGAGAGAGAGAGACACACAGAGAGAGAGAGAGACACAGAGAGAGAGAGAGACACACAGAGAGAGAGAGAGACACACAGAGAGAGAGAGAGACACACAGAGAGAGAGAGAGACACAGAGAGAGAGAGAGAGACACAGAGAGAGACAGAGAGACACAGAGACAGAGACAGAGAGACACAGAGACAGAGACAGAGAGACACAGAGACAGAGACAGAGAGAGAGGCGCCTCTCTACATCCCTCTATTGTCTTGTTTCCTCTCTCAGCTCCACTCAGAACAAACACAACACACCCAGACTCTGTCATGTTACTGCATGACAGCATTCCCTCCCACATATGCCCCCCTAAGCATAACTATGACAACACAACCAACAAAAATGGGTCACAACTCCTGCAGCTCTGCAGCACGCTGGGTCTGTACATAGTCAATGGTAGTCTTCAAGGGGACTCCTACAGTAGGTACACCTATAGCTCTGTTACATCCTGGGTATTTACATAGTCAATAGGCTTCGAGGGGACTCCTATGGTAGGTACACCTACAGCTCTGTTACATCCTGGGTATGTACATAGTCAATGGTATGCTTCGAGGGGACTCCTATGGTAGGTACATCTATAACTCATCTCTAGGCAGTAGTACTGTAGACTACTTTATCACTGACCTCAACCCAGAGTCTCTCAGTGCGTTCTAATCAGTCGACTGACACCCCTATCAGACCACAGCAAAATCACAGTCTACTTGAACAGAGCAATACTCAATCATGAGGCATCAAAGCCAAAGGAACTGAGAAATATTAAGAAATGCTATAGATGGAAGGAAAGTAGTGTGGAAACCTGCCAAAATGCAATTAGACAACAACACATTCAATCCCCCCTAGACAACTTCCTGGACAAAACGTTCCACTGTAGCAGTGAAGGTGTACATTTTAACAGTATATTTGACCTCTCAGCTTCCCTATCAAATCATTAAATCAAGCAGAAAAGAAAATGAACAACAATGACAAATGGTTTGATGAAAAATGCAAAAAACCTAAAAAAGTATCTGTACTAAAAAATAGAGACCCAGAAAACCTGAGGTACGCCTTCACTATGGTGAATCACTACGGAAAAAGAAGGAACAGCATGTCAGAAATCAGCTCTGTATGAAGAATCCATAGACTCTAACCACTTCTGGGAGGATTGGAAAACACTAAACAAACAACAACACGAAGAATGACATCAAATGGAGATGTACTGTATGTACTGTATGTACTGTAGGTACTGTATGTACTGTAGGTACTGTATGTACTGTATGTACTGTAGGTACTGTATGTACTGTATGTACTGTATGTACTGTAGGTACTGTAGGTACTGTATGTACTGTATGTACTGTAGGTACTGTATGTACTGTATGTACTGTAGGTACTGTATGTACTGTATGTACTGTAGGTACTGTATGTACTGTATGTACTGTATGTACTGTAGGTACTGTATGTACTGTATGTACTGTAGGTACTGTATGTACTGTATGTACTGTATGTACTGTATGTACTGTATGTACTGTATGTACTGTATGTACTGTATGTACTGTATGTACTGTATGTACTGTATGTACTGTATGTACTGTAGGTACTGTAGGTACTGTATGTACTGTAGGTACTGTATGTACTGTATGTACTGTAGGTACTGTAGGTACTGTATAGGTACTGTATGTACTGTATGTACTGTATGTACTGTAGGTACTGTAGGTACTGTATGTACTGTAGGTACTGTATGTACTGTATGTACTGTAGGTACTGTATGTACTGTATGTACTGTACTGTATGTACTGTATGTACTGTATGTACTGTAGGTACTGTATGTACTGTATGTACTGTATGTACTGTAGGTACTGTAGGTACTGTAGGTACTGTATGTACTGTAGGTACTGTAGGTACTAGGTACTGTAGGTACTGTATGTACTGTATGTACTGTAGGTACTGTACTGTAGGTACTGTATGTGTATGTACTGTATGTAGGTACTGTATGTACTGTAGGTACTGTAGGTACTGTATGTACTGTATGTACTGTACTGTATGTACTGTATGTACTGTATGTACTGTATGTACTGTATGTACTGTATGTACTGTAGGTACTGTATGTACTGTATGTACTGTATGTACTGTAGGTACTGTAGGTACTGTACTGTACTGTATGTACTGTAGGTACTGTATGTACTGTACTGTGTACTGTATGTACTGTACTGGTACTGTGTACTGTATGTACTGTATGTACTGTAGGTACTGTATGTACTGTATGTACTGTAGGTACTGTATGTACTGTAGGTACTTTATGTACTGTATGTACTGTATGTACTGTATGTACTGTATGTACTGTATGTACTGTATGTACTGTAGGTACTGTATGTACTGTATGTACTGTATGGGTAACCCACTACTCCAATCTTTTTGGCCCTATATCAAAGAACAAACAGCTAAATTATGTACATGATCAAATACAAATATTAGAATCAACTATAAAAGACTACCAGAACCCACTGGATACAGATCTTAGAATCAACTATTAAAGACTACCAGAACCCACTGGATACAGATCTTAGAATCAACTATTAAAGACTACCAGAACCCACTGGATACAGATCTTAGAATCAACTATTAAAGACTACCAGAACCCACTGGATACAGATCTTAGAATCAACTAATAAAGACTACCAGAACCCACTGGATACAGATCTTAGAATCAACTATTAAAGACTACCAGAACCCACTGGATACAGATCTTAGAATCAACTAATAAAGACTACCAGAACCCACTGGATACAGATCTTAGAATCAACTATTAAAGACTACCAGAACCCACTGGATACAGATCTTAGAATCAACTATTAAAGACTACCAGAACCTACTGGATACAGATATTAGAATCAACTATAAAAGACTACCAGAACCCACTGGATACAGATCTTAGAATCAACTAATAAAGACTACCAGAACCCACTGGATACAGATCTTAGAATCAACTATTAAAGACTACCAGAACCTACTGGATACAGATCTTAGAATCAACTATTAAAGACTACCAGAACCCACTGGATACAGATCTTAGAATCAACTATTAAAGACTACCAGAACCTACTGGATACAGATCTTAGAATCAACTATTAAAGACTACCAGAACCCACTGGATACAGATCTTAGAATCAACTATTAAAGACTACCAGAACCTACTGGATACAGATCTTAGAATCAACTAATAAAGACTACCAGAACCCACTGGATACAGATCTTAGAATCAACTAATAAAGACTACCAGAACCAACTGGATACAGATATTAGAATCAACTAATAAAGACTACCAGAACCCACTGGATACAGATCTTAGAATCAACTAATAAAGACTACCAGAACCAACTGGATACAGATCTTAGAATCAACTATTAAAGACTACCAGAACCCACTGGATACAGATCTTAGAATCAACTAATAAAGACTACCAGAACCCACTGGATACAGATCTTAGAATCAACTATAAAAGACTACCAGAACCCACTGGACACAGATCTTAGAATCAACTATTAAAGACTACCAGAACCCACTGGATACAGATCTTAGAATCAACTATTAAAGACTACCAGAACCTACTGGATACAGATCTTAGAATCACTACCAGAACCCACTGGGCTATTAAAGACTACCAGAACCCACTGGATACAGATCTTAGAATCAACTATAAAGACTACCAGAACCCACTGGATACAGATCTTAGAATCAACTAAAAAGGCTACCAGAACCCACTGGATACAGATCTTAGAATCAACTATTAAAGACTACCAGAACCCACTGGATACAGATCTTAGAATCAACTATAAAGACTACCAGAACCACTGGATACAGATCTTAGAATCAACTAATAAAGACTACCAGAACCCACTGGATACAGATCTTAGAATCAACTAATAAAGACTACCAGAACCCACTGGATACAGATCTTAGAATCAACTAATAAAGACTATCAGAACCCACTGGATACAGATCTTAGAATCAACTATAAAGACTACCAGAACCCACTGGATACAGATCTTAGAATCAACTAATAAAGACTACCAGAACCAACTGGATACAGATCTTAGAATCAACTAATAAAGACTACCAGAACCCACTGGATACAGATCTTAGAATCACTATAAAAGACTACCAGAACCCATTGGATACAGATCTTAGAATCAACTATAAAAGACTACCAGAACCCACTGGATACAGATCTTGGAATCACTAATAAAGACTACCAGAACCCACTGGATACAGATCTTAGAATCAACTATAAAAGACTACCAGAACCCACTGGATACAGATCTTAGAATCAACTATAAAAGACTACCAGAACCCACTGGATACAGATCTTAGAATCACTATAAAAGACTACCAGAACCCACTGGATACAGATCTTAGAATCAACTAATAAAGACTACCAGAACCAACTGGATACAGATCTTAGAATCAACTAATAAAGACTACCAGAACCCACTGGATACAGATCTTAGAATCAACTAATAAAGACTACCAGAACCAACTGGATACAGATCTTAGAATCAACTATAAAAGACTACCAGAACCAACTGGATACAGATCTTAGAATCAACTAATAAAGACTACCAGAACCCACTGGATACAGATCTTAGAATCAACTAATAAAGACTACCAGAACCCACTGGATACAGATCTTAGAATCAACTATAAAGACTACCAGAACCCACTGGATACAGATCTTAGAATCAACTATAAAAGACTACCAGAACCTACTGGATACAGATCTTAGAATCAACTAATAAAGACTACCAGAACCCACTGGATACAGATCTTAGAATCAACTAATAAAGACTACCAGAACCCACTGGATACAGATATTAGAATCAACTAATAAAGACTACCAGAACCCACTGGATACAGATCTTAGAATCAACTAATAAAGACTACCAGAACCAACTGGATACAGATCTTAGAATCAACTAATAAAGATTACCAGAACCCACTGGATTCTCCAATTACATTGAATGAACTACAGGACAAAATACAAACCCTCCAACCCAAAAAGGCCTGTGATGTTGATGGTATCCTCAATGAAATGATCAAATATACAGACAACAAATTCCAATTGGCTATACTAAAACACTTCAACATCAACCTCAGCTCTGGCATCTTCCCCAATATTTGGATCCAAAGACTGATCACCTCAATCCACAAAAGTGGAGTCAAATTTGACCCCAATAACTACCGGGGGAACAGCAAGGAAACTCCTCTGAATTATCATTCATCTTCAGTGAAGAAAATGTACTGAGCAAATGTCAAATAGGCTTTTTACTCAATTATCGTACGACAGACCACGTAGTCACCCAGCACACATATTCACCCTTCACACCTTAATCACGTAGTCACCCATCACACATATTCACCCTTCACACCTTAATCACGTAGTCACCCAGCACACATATTCACCCTTCACACCTTAATCACGTAGTCACCCAGCACACATATTCACCCTTCACACCTTAATCACGTAGTCACCCAGCACACATATTCACCCTTCACACCTTAATCACGTAGTCACCCAGCACACATATTCACCCTTCACACCTTAATCACGTAGTCACCCAGCACACATATTCACCCTTCTCACCCTGATAGACAGACAAACAAACTGAAACAAAATCAAAGTCTTCTCATGCTTTGTTTATTTAAAAAAAAAAAAGCCTTTGACTCAATTTGGCCTGAAGGTCTGCTATACAAATGGATGGAAAGTGGTGTTGGGGGTAAAACATATGACATTATAAAATCCATGTACACAAACAACAAGTGTGTGGTTAAAATTGCCTAAAAACACATTTCTTCCCAAAAGGCTGTGGGGTGAGACAGGGATGCAGCTTAAGCCCCACCCTCTTCAACATATATAACAAGGAATTGGCGAGGGCACTAGAACAGTCTGCAGCACCCGGCCTCACCCTACTAGAATCTGAAGTCAAATGACTACTGTTTGTTGATGATCTGGTGCTTCTGTCACCAACCAAGGAGGGCCTACAGCAGCACCTAGATCTTCGGCACAGATTCTGGGGTTCCATCTGACCTGAGCCCTAGGGAATAGGGTTCCATCTGAGTCCTATGAGCCCTAGAGAATAGGGTTCCATCTGAGCCCTATGAGCCCTAGAGAATAGGGTTCCATCTGAGTCCTATGAGCCCTAGGGAATAGGGTTCCATCTGACCTGAGTCCTATGAGCCCTAGGGAATAGGGTTCCATCTGACCTGAGTCCTATGAGCCCTAGGGAATAGGGTTCCATCTGACCTGAGTCCTATGAGCCCTAGGGAATAGGGTTCCATCTGACCTGTGCCCTAGAGAATAGGGTTCCATCTGACCTGAGTCCTATGAGCCCTAGAGAATAGGGTTCCATCTGAGCCCTATGAGCCCTAGAGAATAGGGTTCCATCTGAGTCCTATGAGACCTAGGGAATAGGGTTCCATCTGACCTGAGCCCTATGAGCCCTAGGGAATAGGGGTTCATCTGACCTGAGCCTTATGAGCCCTAGAGAATAGGGTTCCATCTGACCTGAGCCCTATGAGCCCTAGGGAATAGGGTTCCATCTGACCTGAGCCCTATGAGCCCTAGGGAATAGGGTTCCATCTGACCTGAGCCCTATGAGCCCTAGGGAATAGGGTTCCATCTGACCTGAGCCCTATGAGCCCTAGGGAATAGGGTTCCATCTGACCTGAGCCCTATGAGCCCTAGGGAATAGGGTTCCATCTGACCTGAGCCCTATGAGCCCTAGGGAATAGGGTTCCATCTGACCTGAGCCCTTGAGCCCTAGGGAATAGGGTTCCATCTGACCTGAGCCCTATGAGCCCTAGGGAATAGGGGTCCATCTGCAGCAAATCCATTAACATGCTGTAGTTCTAGAAGGCTCTCTGCATGCCTCAATGGTTCAACAGCCATTTGACATTACTTCCAAGAGGGGATCTCCAAGGGGATCTCCAAGGGGGATCTGAAATGGGGAAATAGAGGCTTTTTAAACATGCATTCCAAATGGCACCCTCTTCCCTCTGTAGTGCACTTCTTTTAACCAGAGCCCTATAGGGATTAGGGCGCCATTTGGGACACATGGAACACTCTAATTGGGATGCAGACTAAAGTAGCAACATGCTGAGAGATAAAAGACCAAATAGATTGAAATGTGGAAAACAAAAGCAGGGTGGTTTTATTCATTCTTGTTAAATAGTTTCAGACTTGCTGTGTTTTACTCTGTGAGGCGTTGAACATTAATGTGAAGCAGTGATTCAAATGACGGCGTTTTCTACACACATCAATACACGGCTTAAAGTAAAGAAACAAAATGGCAGGCAAACAGCAAGCTAGCAGAGATGATGATTAGAAAAGTGTCAACACTCTTTAAAGCTCTGTCCCCTAGCTAGGGACAGGCCAGACCTCAGGTCCCGACACACCTCTTTAAAGCTCTGTCCCCTAGCTAGGGACAGGCCAGACCTCAGGGCCCGACACACCTCTTTAAAGCTCTGTCCCCTAGCTAGAGACAGGCCAGACCTCAGGGCCCGACACACCTCTTTAAAGCTCTGTCCCCTAGCTAGGGACAGGCCAGACCTCAGGGCCCGACACACCTCTTTAAAGCTCTGTCCCCTAGCTAGGGACAGGCCAGACCTCAGGGCCCGACACACCTCTTTAAAGCTCTGTCCCCTAGCTAGAGACAGGCCAGACCTCAGGACAGACCCCTTTCCAGGTCAGATCATGTGATCGAGGCTCTTGACCATAATTCTAAGATGTAAGTAAGATGCCTGTAATTAGTGTCAGAATGTAGACAACTGATGCAGTCTGATGTTGCTGTCTGATGCTGTGGTCTGATGCTGTGGTCTGATGTTGTGGTCTGATGCTGAGGTCTGATGCTGTGGTCTGATGCTGAGGTCTGATGTTGTGGTCTGGTGCTGTGGTCTGATGCTGTGGTCTGATGCTGTGGTCTGATGCTGAGGTCTGATGCTGTGGTCTGATGCTGAGGTCTGATGCTGAGGTCTGATGCTGTGGTCTGATGCTGTGGTCTGATGCTGTGGTCTGATGTTGTGGTCTGATGCTGTGGTCTGATGCTGAGGTCTGATGCTGTGGTCTGATGCTGTGGTCTGATGCTGAGGTCTGATGCTGTGGTCTGATGCTGTGGTCTGATGCTGAGGTCTGATGCTGTGGTCTGATGCTGAGGTCTGATGCTGTGGTCTGATGCTGTGGTCTGATGCTGTGGTCTGATGCTGAGGTCTAGAATGTTTTTTATTTTACCTACTCGGCAAGTCAGTTAAGAACAAATTCCTATTTTCAATGACGGCCTAGGAACAGTGGGTTAACTGGTCTAGGAACAGTGGGTTAACTGGTCTAGGAACAGTGGGTTAACTGGTCTAGGAACAGTGGGTTAACTGGTCCAGGAACAGTGGTTAACTGGTCTAGGAACAGTGGGTTAACTGGTCTAGGAACAGTGGGTTAACTGGTCTAGGAACAGTGGGTTAACTGGTCTAGGAACAGTGGGTTAACTGGTCTAGGAACAGTGGGTTAACTGCCTTGTTCAGGGGCAGAACAACAGATTTGTACCTTGTCAGCTCAGGGATTCGAACTTGCAACCTTTCAGTTACTAGTCCAATGCTCTAACCACTTGGCTACCAATGTCATTGTATGCTGTAGCGTTAAGATTTCCCTTCACTGGAACTAAGGAGCCTGAACCATGAAAAACAGTCCCAGACCATTATTCCTCCTCCACCAAACTTTACAGTTGGCACTATGCATTGGGGCAGGTAGCGTTCTCCTGGCAACCGCCAAACCCAGATTCATTCATCAGACTGCCAGATGGTGAAGCGTGATTCATCCCTCCAGAGAACGTGTTTCCACTGCTCCAGAGTCCAATGGCGGTGAGCTTTACATCCCTCCAGCCGACGCTTGGCATCGCGCATGGTGATCTTAGACTTGTGTGCGGCTGCTCGGCCATGGAAACCCATTTCATGAAGCTCCCGACGAACAGTTCTTGTGCTGACGTTGCCTCCAGAGGCAGTTTGGAACTCGGCGGTCCTGTTCTGTGGGCTTGAGTGGACTACCACTTTGTGGCTGAGCCGTTGTTGCTCCTAGACGTTTCCACTTCACAATAACAGCACAGTTGACAGGGCAGAAATTTGACGAATTGACTTGTTTGTAAAGGTGGCGTCCTAAGAATAATATAGGTTTCAAAACAGAAATTATAATACAACGATCATCCAGAATCACATCTATAGACTGGAGCACTTAAGTTACCGCGGAGGAAAACTAACAGGATTTATCAACAGCACAGAGTCCATTAGAACCAGCCAGGGAGGAGGAGGAGAAAATGAGAGAAGAGGAGGAGAGGAGAGGGAGAGGATGAGAGGTGGAAGATAGGGGGAATTGAGCTGAGAGACTTGTTGGCACTGTGACCATGAAACTGCGTGTCCCCCTCAGGCAGACAACACTGAGTCATTAGTAACATCTGCTCTCTCTACAATCTCTCTCTCTCTCTCTGCGGTCTCTCACTTTCCCTCTATCTGCTCTCTCTCTCTCTCTCTCTCTACAATGCTCTCTCTCTCTCTGCGGTCTCTCACTTTCCCTCTATCTGTCTCTCTCTCTCTCTCTCTGCGGTCTCTCACTTTCCCTCTATCTGCTCTCCCTACAATCTCTCTCTCTCTCTGAAAAACGGTCTCTCACTTTCCCTCTATCTGCTCTCTCTCTCTCTCTCTCTACAATCTCTCTCTCTCTCTCTCTGCGGTCTCTCACTTTCCCTCTATCTGCTCTCTCTACAATCTCTCTCTCTCTCTCTCTGCGGTCTCTCACTTTCCCTCTATCTGCTCTCTCTCTCTCTCTCTCTCTCTCAATCTCTCTCTCTGCGGTCTCTCACTTTCCCCATCTGCTCTCTCTCTCTCTCTCTCTCTCTACAATCTCTCTCTCAGAGATCTCTCCCCCTCTCTCTCTCTCTCCAGAGTCTCTCTCTCTCTCTACAATCTCTCTCTCTCTCTCTGCGGTCTCTCACTTTCCCTCTATCTGCTCTCTCTCTCTCTTTCTCTCTCTCTACAATCTCTCTCTGCGGTCTCTCACTTTCCCTCTATCTGCTCTCTCTCTCTCTCTCTCTCTCTCTCTACAATCTCTCTCTCTCTCTCTCTGCTCTCTCTCTCTCTCTCTCTCTCTCCTCTCTCTCTGGGCTGCGGTCTCTCACTCCCTCTATCTGCTCTCTCTCTCTCTACAATCTCTCTCTCTCTCTCTCTCCTCTATCTCATCTCTCTCTCTCTCTCTCTCTCTCTGCGGTCTCTCACTTTCCCTCTATCTGCTCCCTCTCTCTGTCTCTCTCTCTCTGCGGTCTCTCACTTTCCCTAGGTTTCAAAACAGAAATTACAATCTCGATCATCTCTCTCTCTCATCTCTAGACTCTCTCTCTCTCTCTCTCTCTCTCTCTCTGCGTCTCTCACTTTCCCTCTCTGAAAACTCTCTCTCTCTCTCTCTCTGCGGTCTCTCACTTTCCCTCTATCTGCTCTCCTCTCTACAACTCTCTCTCTCAGGGAGGAGGTCTCTCACTTGAGAGAAGATCTGCAGTCTCTCACAATCTCTCTCCTCTCTCTGGGTCTCTCACTTTCCCTCTATCTGCTCTCTCTCTCTCTCTGCGGTCTCTCACTTTCCCTCTATCTGCTCTCTCTACAATCTCTCTCTCTCTCTGCGGTCTCCCTCTATCTGCTCTCTGTCTCTCTTTCTCTCTATCTCTCTCTCTCTCTCTCTCTCTAAAATCTCTCTATCTCTCTATCTCTCTCACTCTCTCCCTCTCTCTGTCTCTCTCTCTCTCTCTCTCTCTCTCTCTCTGCGGTCTCTCACTTTCCTCTATCTGCTCTCTCTCTCTCTCTCTCTCTCTCTCTCTCTCTGCGGTCTCTCACTTTCCTCTATCTCTGCTCTCTCTCTCTCTCTCTCTCTCTCTCTCTCTCTACTCTCTCTGTACTCTCTCTCTCTGCTCTCTCTCAATCTCTCTCTGCGGTCTCTCACTTTCCCTCTATCTGCTCTCTCTCTCTCTCCAATCTCTCTCTCTCTCTCTCTCTCTCTCTATCTCTCTCTCTCTCTCTCTCTCTCTCTCTCTGCGGTCTCTCACTTTCCCTCTATCTGCTCTCTCTTCTGCTCTCTCTCTCTCTCTCTCACTTTCCCTCTCTCTCTCTCTCTCTCTCTCTCTCTCTCTCTGCGGTCTCTCACTTTCCCTCTATCTGCTCTCTCTCCTCTACAATCTGCTCTCTCTCTCTCTCTCTACAATCTCTCTCTCTCTCTCTCTGCGGTCTCTCACTTTCCCTCTATCTGCTCTCTCTCTCTCTCTCTCTGCGGTCTCTCACTTTCCCTCTATCTGCTCTCTCTACAATCTCTCTCTCTCTCTCTGCGGTCTCTCACTTTCCCTCTATCTGCTCTCTCTCTCTCTCTCTCTCTCTCTTTCTCTAACTCTCTCTCTCTCTCTCAGCTCTCTCTCCTCTCTCTCTCTCTCTCTCTCTGCGGTCTCTCACTTTCCCTCTATCTGCTCTCTCTCTCTCTCTCTCTCTCTCTCTCTGCGGTCTCTCACTTTCCCTCTATCTGCTCTTTCTCTCTCTCTACGATCTCTCTCTCTCTCTGCGGTCTCCCACTTTCCCTCTATCTGCTCTCTCTACAATTCAATTCAAGGGGCTTTATTGGCATGGGAAACATGTGTTAACATTGCCAAAGCAAGTGAGGTCTATAATATATAAAAGTGAAATAAACAATAAAAATGAACAGTAAACATAACACATACACATAAAATACAAATAAACCCTCAGTAGTAATCACTGTTTGGGTGAATGAGGTTAACTGTTGTACAGCACCAAACTCCCTCAGGGCTGTGAATGAGGTTAACTGTTGTACAGCACCAAACTCCCTCAGGGCTGTGAATGAGGTTAACTGTTGTACAGCACCAAACTCCCTCAGGGCTGTGAATGAGGTTAACTGTTGTACAGCACCAAACTCCCTCAGGGCTGTGAATGAGGTTAACACCTCCCTGACCAAGGCCCTTCTCCCCGATTGTTCAGTTTGGCCGGGCGCCCAGCTCTAGGAAGAGTCTTAGTGGTTCCAAACTTCTTTCATTTAAGAATGATGGAGGCCACTGTGTTCTTGGGGACCTTTAATTCTGCAGAAAGGTTTTGGTACCCTTCCCCAGATCTGTGCCTCGACACGATCCTGTCTCAGAGCTCTACAGACAATTCCTTCGACCTCATGGCTTGGTTTTATCTCTGACATGCACAGTCAACTGTGGGCTGTTATATAGACAGGTGTGTGCCTTTCCAAATCATGTCCAATCATTATTTACCACAGGTGGCCTCTAATCAAGTTGTAGAAACATCTCAAGGATGATCACTGGAAACAGGATGCACCTGAGCTCAATTTCGAGTCTCATAGCAAAGGGTCTGAATACTTATGTAAATAAGGTATTTTTGTGTTTTGTTCTTGCTTTGTCATTATGGAGTATTGTGATGTCATTATGGAGTATTGTGATGTCATTATGGAGTATTGTGATGTCATTATGGAGTATTGTGATGTCATTATGGAGTATTGTGATGTCATTATGGAGTATTGTGATGTCATTATGGAGTATTGTGATGTCATTATGGAGTATTGTGATGTCATTATGGAGTATTGTGATGTCATTATGGAGTATTGTGATGTCATTATGGAGTATTGTGATGTCATTATGAATGGTATTGTGATGTCATTATGGGGGATTGTGATGTCATTTCCAGTATTGTGATGTCATTATGGAGGCCATTGTGATGTCATTATGGGGTATTGTGATGTCATTAGTGGAGTATTTTGATGTCATTATGGAGTATTGTGATGTCATTATGGGTATTGTGATGTCATTATGGGGTATTGTGATGTCATTATGGGGTATTGTGATGTCATTATGGGGTATTGTGATGTCATTATGGGGTATTGTGATGTCATTATGGGGTATTGTGATGTCATTATGGGGTATTGTGATGTCATTATGGGGTATTGTGATGTCATTATGGGGTATTGTGATGTCATTATGGGGTATTGTGATGTCATTATGGAGTATTGTGATGTCATTATGGAGTATTGTGATGTCATTATGGAGTATTGTGATGTCATTATGGAGTATTGTGATGTCATTATGGGGTATTGTGATGTCATTATGGGGTATTGTGATGTCATTATGGGGTATTGTGATGTCATTATGGAGTATTGTGATGTCATTATGGGGTATTGTGATGTCATTATGGGGTATTGTGATGTCATTATGGAGTATTGTGATGTCATTATGGGGTATTGTGATGTCATTATGGGGTATTGTGATGTCATTATGGGGTATTGTGATGTCATTATGGGTATTGTGATGTCATTATGGGGTATTGTGATGTCATTATGGAGTATTGTGATGTCATTATGGAGTATTGTGATGTCATTATGGGGTATTGTGATGTCATTATGGGGTATTGTGATGTCATTATGGGGTATTGTGATGTCATTATGGAGTTATTGTGATGTCATTATGGGTATTGTGATGTCATTATGGAGTATTGTGATGTCATTATGGAGTATTGTGATGTCATTATGGGTATTGTGATGTCATTATGGAGTTTGTGATGTCATTATGGAGTATTGTGATGTCATTATGGAGTATTGTGATGTCATTATGGAGTATTGTGATGTCATTATGGAGTATTGTGATGTCATTATGAGGTATTGTGATGTCATTATGGAGTATTGTGATGTCATTATGGAGTATTGTGATGTCATTATGGAGTATGTGATGTCATTATGGAGTATTGTGATGTCATTATGGGGTATTGTGATGTCATTATGGAGTATTGTGATGTCATTATGGAGTATTGTGATGTCATTATGGAGTATTGTGATGTCATTATGGGGTATTGTGTGTCATTATGGAGTATGTGTGTAAATTGATGAGAATAAGGCTGTAACGTAGCAACATGTGGGAAAAGTCAAGGAGTCTGAATACTTTCTGAATGCTCTGTATGTGTCATACATTGGGCAGGAGGTTAGGAAGTGCAGCTCAGTTTCCACCTCATTTTGTGGGCAGTGAGCACATAGCCTGTCTTCTCTTGAGAGCCATGTCTGCCTACAGCGGCCTTTCTCATTAGCAAGGCTATGCTCACTGAGTCTGTACATAGTCAAAGCTTTCCTTAAGTTTGGGTCAGTCACAGTGGTCAGGTATTCTGCTACAGTGTACTCTCTGTTTAGGGCCAAATAGGATTCCAGTTGGTCTCTCTCTCTAGCTCTCTCTCTCTCTAGCTCTCTCTAGCTCTCTCTCTCTCTCTCTCTCTCTCTAGCTCTCTCTCTCTCTCTAGCTCTCTCTAGCTCTCTCTAGAAACTAATCTCTGTTCTCTAGCTCTCTCTAGCTCTCTCTAGCTCTCTGCCTCAGCTCTGTAGTTCATCTAGCCTGTTCTAATCTCATAATAGTGTTCTAAACTAATCTGTGTTCTAATCTAGAAACATCTGGGGCTCTCTGAGAGAAACTAGCTCTCTCTAGAAACATCTGGGGATGTGTTCTAATCTGAGGAGAAACATAATGGGGATGTGTTCTAATCTAGCTCTCTCTCTCTAGAAACTCTGGGGATCTAGTTCTAATCTAGCTCTCTCGTTCTCTCTAGCAAACTAGCTCTCTCTCTCTCTAGTCTCTCTAGTTCTCTCTATGGGGATGTGTTCTAATCTGGAGAGAAACATCTGGGGATGTGTTCTAATCTGAGAGAAACATATGGGGCTCTCTCTAATCTAGCTCTCTCTAGCTCTCTCTAGCTCTCTATGTGTTCTCTCTCTCTGGGGATCTAGTTCTAATCTAGAAACATAATGGGGATGTGTTCTAATCTGAGAGAAACATAATAGCTCTAATCTAGCTCTGTGTTCTAATCTAGAAACATAATCTCTAGCTCTCTCTAATCTGAGAGAGAAACATAATGGGGATGTGTTCTAATCTAGAAACATAATGATGTGTTCTAATCTAGAAACATCTGGGGATGTAGCTCTAATCTGAGCTCTCTCTCTCTCTAGCATAATGGGGCTCTGTTCTAATCTAGAAACATAATGGGGATGTGTTCTAATCTGAGAGAAACATAATGGGGATGTGTTCTAATCTAGCTCTCTCTAGTTCTCTCTAGAAACATAATGGGGATGTGTTCTAATCTAGCTAATGGGGATGTGTTCTAATCTAGAAACATTTATGTGTTCTAATTTTAGTTGTCTGAAACATAATGGTGATGTGTTATAATCTGAGGAAACATAATGGGATGTGTTAATCTGAGAAACAATGGATTTTCATCTGGAAACATATATGGGGTGTTCTAATCTGTTAAATAACAACATAACATATGGGGATGTGATATCTAATCTGTGAAACATAATGGGGAGTGTTTAAAGAAACATAATGGGGATGTGTTCTAATCTGATATTGAGGAAAGATAATGGGGATGTGTTCTAATCTGGAGAGAAACATAATGGGGATGTGTTCTAATCTGGAGAGAAACATAATGGGGATGTGTTCTAATCTGGAGAGAAACATAATGGGGATGTGTTCTAATCTGGAGAGAAACATAATGGGGATGTGTTCTAATCTGGAGAGAAACATAATGGGGATGTGTTCTAATCTGGAGAGAAACATAATGGGGATGTGTTCTAATCTGGAGAGAAACATAATGGGGATGTGTTCTAATCTGGAGAGAAACATAATGGGGATGTGTTCTAATCTGAGAGAAACATAATGGGGATGTGTTCTAATCTGAGAGAAACATAATGGGGATGTGTTCTAATCTGGAGGGAAACATAATGGGGATGTGTTCTAATCTGAGAGAAACATAATGGGGATGTGTTCTAATCTGGAGAGAAACATAATGGGGATGTGTTCTAATCTGGAGAGAAACATAATGGGGATGTGTTCTAATCTGAGAGAAACATAATGGGGATGTGTTCTAATCTGGAGAGAAACATAATGGGGATGTGTTCTAATCTGGAGAGAAACATAATGGGGATGTGTTCTAATCTGGAGAGAAACATAATGGGGATGTGTTCTAATCTGGAGAGAAACATAATGGGGATGTGTTCTAATCTGGAGAGAAACATAATGGGGATGTGTTCTAATCTGGAGAGAAACATAATGGGGATGTGTTCTAATCTGGAGAGAAACATAATGGGGATGTGTTCTAATCTGGAGAGAAACATAATGGGGATGTGTTCTAATCTGAGAGAAACATAATGGGGATGTGTTCTAATCTGGAGAGAAACATAATGGGGATGTGTCTAATCTTCTAATCTGGAGAGAAACATAATGGGGATGTGTTCTAATCTGGAGAGAAACATAATGGGGATGTGTTCTAATCTGGAGAGAAACATAATGGGGATGTGTTCTAATCTGGAGAGAAACATAATGGGGATGTGTTCTAATCTGGAGAGAAACATAATGGGGATGTGTTCTAATTAGAGAGAAACATAATGGGGATGTGTTCTAATCTGGAGAGAAACATAATGGGGATGTGTTCTAATCTGGAGAGAAACATAATGGGGATGTGTTCTAATCTGGAGAGAAACATAATGGGGATGTGTTCTAATCTGGAGAGAAACATAATGGGGATGTGTTCTAATCTGGAGAGAAACATAATGGGGATGTGTTCTAATCTGGAGAGAAACATAATGGGGATGTGTTCTAATCTGGAGAGAAACATAATGGGGATGTGTTCTAATCTGGAGAGAAACATAATGGGGATGTGTTCTAATCTGAGAGAAACATAATGGGGATGTGTTCTAATCTGGAGAGAAACATAATGGGGATGTGTTCTAATCTGAGAGAAACATAATGGGGATGTGTTCTAATCTGGAGAGAAACATAATGGGGATGTGTTCTAATCTGGAGAGAAACATAATGGGGATGTGTTCTAATCTGGAGAGAAACATAATGGGGATGTGTTCTAATCTGGAGAGAAACATAATGGGGATGTGTTCTAATCTGAGAGAAACATAATGGGGATGTGTTCTAATCTGGAGAGAAACATAATGGGGATGTGTTCTAATCTGGAGACAGAAACAGGGTTCTGGGGATTGTTCTAATCTGGAGGAAACATAATGGGGATGTGTTCTAATCTGCGGAAACATAATGGGATGTGTTCTAATCTGGAGAGAAACATAATGGGGATGTGTTCTAATCTGAGAGAAACATAATGGGGATGTGTTCTAATCTGGAGGAAACATAATGGGGATGTGTTCTAATCCTGGAGAAACATAATGGGGATGTGTTCTAATCTGCAGAGAAACATAATGGGGATGTGTCCTATTTTGAGAAAATAAGGGATGACATGTCCTAATCTGGAAGTCAAACATACTGAGGAAACATAGATGTGTTCTAATCTGACTGAAACATAATGGGGATGTGTTCTAATCTCCAGATGAAACATAATGGGGATGTGTTCTAATCTGGAGAGAAACATAATGGGGATGTGTCCTATCTGAGAGAAACATCCAGAATGGAGATGTGTTCTAATCTAGCTCAGAGAAACATAATGGCTGGAGAGAAACATGGATGTGTTCTAATCTGGAGAGAAACATAATGGGGATGTGTTCTAATCTGGAGAGAAACATAATGGGGATGTGTTCTAATCTGAGAGAAACATAATGGGGATGTGTTCTCTTTTCTCTCCAAAATCTTGAGCGTGTTCTAAGAAACATAATGGGGATGTGTTCCAGAGAAACATAATGGGGATGTGTTCTAATCTGGAGTCTTCAAGGGGATAGTGTTCTAATCTGAGAGTCTCATATCATGGGGATGTGTTCTAATCTAAGAGAAACATAATCTCCTGTGTTCAATCTGAGAGAAACATATGGGGATGTGTTCTAATCTGGAGAGAAACATCATGGGGATGTGTTCTAATCTGGAGAGAAACATCTGGAGTTGTGGCATCTGAGAGAGAAACATAACGGGGATGTGTTCTAACCTGAGAGAGAAACATAATGGGGATGTGTTCTAATCTGAGAGAAACATAATGGGGATGTGTTCCAATCTGTAGAGAAACATAATGGGGATGTGTGTCTAATCAGGGCTCTGATGTCTTATTCTAAGCTGAGACAAACATAATGGGGATGTGTTCTAATCACATGGAAACATCCTATCATGTGTTCTAATCTGGACAGAAACATAATGGGGATCTGTTCTAATCTGAGAAACCAGGTGGGGATGTGTGTCTCTGCATGTCTGGCAGACATATCTGGATGACGGATCAACCTCAATGAAACATCAAAGGGGATGTGTTCTAATCTGGAGAGAAACATAATGGGGATGTGTTCCATAATCTGCCATCAGAAACATAATCCATGTGTCCTAATCTGGAGAGAAACATAAGGGGATGTGGCGTGATCTGAGAGACAACACACCCTGTGTTCTAATCTGAGAGAAACATAATGGGGATGTGTCCATCAATCCTGTAGGAAACATCATGGGGATGTGTTCTAATCATCATAATGGAGAGAAACAGGGATGTGTTCGCAGGTCATAATGGGGATGTGTTCTAATCTGAGAGAAACATAATGGGGATGTGCTCTAATCTGGGAAACATAATGGGGATGTGTTCTAATCCCTAGAGAAACATAATGGGGATGTGTTCTAATCTGGTGTTCAATGGGGATGTCCCAAGTTCTCTCAATCTGAGAGAAACATAATGGGGATGTGTTCTCCATCTGGAAACATAGTGGGGAGTGTTCAGCATCCGTCTCCAGCAAGACCATGGTGTCTCCACGTGAGCTGTGAGAAACATAATGGGCATGTGTTCAGTAGTCTCCAGGAAACATCAGGGATGTGTTCTAATCTGGAGAGAAACATAAGGGCATGTGTTCTCCACCTGAGGAAACATAATGGGGATGTGTTCTACCATCTGAGGAAACATAATGGGGATGTGTTCTCAGCCCAGTCAGAAACATAATGGGGATGTGTCTAATCTGGAGGCCAATGGTGGAACAAAGTCCTCTAGTCTGAGCGAAGCATCAGGGGATGTGTTCTCACCATCTGGAGACAGAAACATCATGGGGATGTGTTCTAATCTGGAGAGAAACATAATGGGGAAGTGTCCTGTCTCATCTGGAGAGAAACATAATAGATGTGTGCAATCTGGAGAAACATAATGGGGATGTGTCTAAGAGTGAAACATAATGGGGATGTGTTCTAATCTGGAGAGAAACATAATGGGGATGTGTTCTAAATGACTTAAACATAAATGGGGATGTGTTCTAATCTGGAGAGAAACATAATGGGGATGTGTTCTAATCTGGAGGAAACATAATGGGGATGTGTTCTAATCTGGAGGAAACATAATGGGGATGTGTTCTAATCTGGAGAGAAACATAATGGGGATGTGTTCTAATCTGGAGAGAAACATAATGGAGAGAATCAGAGTGTCAGCATCAGTCCTGTAGTCTCCAGCAGAGTGTCAGCATCAGTCCTGTAGTCTCCAGCAGTGTCAGCATCAGTCCTGTAGTCTCCAGCAGAGTGCCAGCATCAGTCCTGTAGTCTCCAGCAGAGTGCCAGCATCAGTCCTGTAGTCTCCTGCAGAGTGACAGCATCCAGCATCAGTCCTGTAGTCTCCAGCAGTGTCAGCATCAGTCCTGTAGTCTCCAGCAGAGTGTCAGCATCAGTCCTGTAGTCTCCAGCAGAGTGTCAGCATCAGTCATGTAGTCTCCAGCAGAGTGTCAGCATCAGTCCTGTAGTCTCCAGCAGAGTGTCAGCATCAGTCCTGTAGTCTCCAGCAGTGTCAGCATCAGTCCTGTAGTCTCCAGCAGAGTGTCAGCATCAGTCCTGTAGTCTCCAGCAGAGTGTCAGCATCAGTCCTGTAGTCTCCAGCAGAGTGTCAGCATCAGTCCTGTAGTCTCCAGCAGTGTCAGCATCAGTCCTGTAGTCCCCAGCAGAGTGTCAGCATCAGTCCTGTAGTCTCCAGCAGAGTGTCAGCATCAGTCCTGTAGTCTCCAGCAGAGTGTCAGCATCAGTCCTGTAGTCTCCAGCAGAGTGTCAGCATCAGTCCTGTAGTCTCCAGCAGAGTGTCAGCATCAGTCCTGTAGTCTCCAGCAGTGTCAGCATCAGTCCTGTAGTCTCCAGCAGAGTGTCAGCATCAGTCCTGTAGTCTCCAGCAGAGTGTCAGCATCAGTCCTGTAGTCTCCAGCAGAGTGTCAGCATCAGTCCTGTAGTCTCCAGCAGAGTGTCAGCATCAGTCCTGTAGTCTCCAGCAGTGTCAGCATCAGTCCTGTAGTCTCCAGCAGTGTCAGCATCAGTCCTATAGTCTCCAGCAGAGTGTCAGCATCAGTCCTGTAGTCTCCAGCAGAGTGTCAGCATCAGTCCTGTAGTCTCCAGCAGAGTGTCAGCATCAGTCCTGTAGTCTCCATCAGTGCCAGCATCAGTCCTGTAGTCTCCAGCAGTGTCAGCATCAGTCCTGTAGTCTCCATCAGTGTCAGCATCAGTCCTGTAGTCTCCAGCAGAGTGTCAGCATCAGTCCTGTAGTCTCCAGCAGAGTGTCAGCATCAGTCCTGTAGTCTCCAGCAGTGTCAGCATCAGTCCTGTGGTCTCCAGCAGAGTGTCAGCATCAGTCCTGTAGTCTCCAGCAGTGTCAGCATCAGTCCTGTAGTCTCCATCAGTGTCAGCATCAGTCCTGTAGTCTCCAGCAGAGTGTCAGCATCAGTCCTGTAGTCTCCAGCAGTGTCAGCATCAGTCCTGTAGTCTCCAGCAGAGTGTCAGCATCAGTCCTGTAGTCTCCATCAGTGTCAGCATCAGTCCTGTAGTCTCCAGCAGAGTGTCAGCATCAGTCCTGTAGTCTCCAGCAGTGTCAGCATCAGTCCTGTAGTCTCCAGCAGAGTGTCAGCATCAGTCCTGTAGTCTCCAGCAGAGTGTCAGCATCAGTCCTGTAGTCTCCAGCAGAGTGTCAGCATCAGTCCTGTAGTCTCCATCAGTGTCAGCATCAGTCCTGTAGTCTCCAGCAGAGTGTCAGCATCAGTCCTGTAGTCTCCAGCAGAGTGTCAGCATCAGTCCTGTAGTCTCCAGCAGAGTGTCAGCATCAGTCCTGTAGTCTCCAGCAGAGTGTCAGCATCAGTCCTGTAGTCTCCAGCAGTGTCAGCATCAGTCCTGTAGTCTCCATCAGAGTCAGCATCAGTCCTGTAGTCTCCAGCAGAGTGTCAGCATCAGTCCTGTAGTCTCCAGCAGTGTCAGCATCAGTCCTGTAGTCTCCAGCAGAGTGTCAGCATCAGTCCTGTAGTCTCCAGCAGAGTGTCAGCATCAGTCCTGTAGTCTCCAGCAGAGTGTCAGCATCAGTCCTGTAGTCTCCAGCAGTGTCAGCATCAGTCCTGTAGTCTCCAGCAGAGTGTCAGCATCAGTCCTGTAGTCTCCAGCAGAGTGTCAGCATCAGTCCTGTAGTCTCCAGCAGAGTGTCAGCATCAGTCCTGTAGTCTCCAGCAGAGTGTCAGCATCAGTCCTGTAGTCTCCAGCAGTGTCAGCATCAGTCCTGTAGTCTCCAGCAGAGTGTCAGCATCAGTCCTGTAGTCTCCAGCAGAGTGTCAGCATCAGTCCTGTAGTCTCCAGCAGTGTCAGCATCAGTCCTGTAGTCTCCAGCAGAGTGTCAGCATCAGTCCTGTAGTCTCCAGCAGAGTGTCAGCATCAGTCCTGTAGTCTCCAGCAGAGTGTCAGCATCAGTCCTGTAGTCTCCAGCAGAGTGTCAGCATCAGTCCTGTAGTCTCCAGCAGAGTGTCAGCATCAGTCCTGTAGTCTCCAGCAGAGTGTCAGCATCAGTCCTGTAGTCTCCAGCAGAGTGTCAGCATCAGTCCTGTAGTCTCCATCAGTGTCAGCATCAGTCCTGTAGTCTCCAGCAGAGTGTCAGCATCAGTCCTGTAGTCTCCAGCAGTGTCAGCATCAGTCCTGTAGTCTCCAGCAGAGTGTCAGCATCAGTCCTGTAGTCTCCAGCAGAGTGTCAGCATCAGTCCTGTAGTCTCCAGCAGAGTGTCAGCATCAGTCCTGTAGTCTCCAGCAGAGTGTCAGCATCAGTCCTGTAGTCTCCAGCAGTGTCAGCATCAGTCCTGTAGTCTCCAGCAGAGTGTCAGCATCAGTCCTGTAGTCTCCAGCAGAGTGTCAGCATCAGTCCTGTAGTCTCCAGCAGAGTGTCAGCATCAGTCCTGTAGTCTCCAGCAGTGTCAGCATCAGTCCTGTAGTCTCCAGCAGAGTGTCAGCATCAGTCCTGTAGTCTCCAGCAGAGTGTCAGCATCAGTCCTGTAGTCTCCAGCAGAGTGTCAGCATCAGTCCTGTAGTCTCCAGCAGAGTGTCAGCATCAGTCCTGTAGTCTCCAGCAGAGTGTCAGCATCAGTCCTGTAGTCTCCATCAGTGTCAGCATCAGTCCTGTAGTCTCCAGCAGAGTGTCAGCATCAGTCCTGTAGTCTCCAGCAGAGTGTCAGCATCAGTCCTGTAGTCTCCAGCAGAGTGTCAGCATCAGTCCTGTAGTCTCCATCAGTGTCAGCATCAGTCCTGTAGTCTCCAGCAGAGTGTCAGCATCAGTCCTGTAGTCTCCAGCAGAGTGTCAGCATCAGTCCTGTAGTCTCCAGCAGTGTCAGCATCAGTCCTGTAGTCTCCAGCAGTGTCAGCATCAGTCCTGTAGTCTCCAGCAGAGTGTCAGCATCAGTCCTGTAGTCTCCAGCAGTGTCAGCATCAGTCCTGTAGTCTCCAGCAGAGTGTCAGCATCAGTCCTGTAGTCTCCAGCAGTGTCAGCATCAGTCCTGTAGTCTCCAGCAGTGTCAGCATCAGTCCTGTAGTCTCCAGCAGAGTGTCAGCATCAGTCCTGTAGTCTCCAGCAGTGTCAGCATCAGTCCTGTAGTCTCCAGCAGAGTGTCAGCATCAGTCCTGTAGTCTCCATCAGTGTCAGCATCAGTCCTGTAGTCTCCAGCAGAGTGTCAGCATCAGTCCTGTAGTCTCCAGCAGAGTGTCAGCATCAGTCCTGTAGTCTCCAGCAGAGTGTCAGCATCAGTCCTGTAGTCTCCAGCAGTGTCAGCATCAGTCCTGTAGTCTCCATCAGTATCAGCATCAGTCCTGTAGTCTCCAGCAGAGTGTCAGCATCAGTCCTGTAGTCTCCATCAGTATCAGCATCAGTCCTGTAGTCTCCAGCAGAGTGTCAGCATCAGTCCTGTAGTCTCCAGCAGAGTGTCAGCATCAGTCCTGTAGTCTCCAGCAGAGTGTCAGCATCAGTCCTGTAGTCTCCAGCAGAGTGTCAGCATCAGTCCTGTAGTCTCCAGCAGTGTCAGCATCAGTCCTGTAGTCTCCAGCAGTATCAGCATCAGTCCTGTAGTCTCCAGCAGAGTGTCAGCATCAGTCCTGTAGTCTCCAGCAGAGTGTCAGCATCAGTCCTGTAGTCTCCAGCAGTGTCAGCATCAGTCCTGTAGTCTCCAGCAGAGTGTCAGCATCAGTCCTGTAGTCTCCAGCAGAGTGTCAGCATCAGTCCTGTAGTCTCCAGCAGAGTGTCAGCATCAGTCCTGTAGTCTCCAGCAGTGTCAGCATCAGTCCTGTAGTCTCCAGCAGAGTGTCAGCATCAGTCCTGTAGTCTCCAGCAGAGTGTCAGCATCAGTCCTGTAGTCTCCAGCAGAGTGTCAGCATCAGTCCTGTAGTCTCCAGCAGAGTGTCAGCATCAGTCCTGTAGTCTCCAGCAGTGTCAGCATCAGTCCTGTAGTCTCCAGCAGAGTGTCAGCATCAGTCCTGTAGTCTCCAGCAGAGTGTCAGCATCAGTCCTGTAGTCTCCAGCAGTGTCAGCATCAGTCCTGTAGTCTCCAGCAGTGTCAGCATCAGTCCTGTAGTCTCCAGCAGAGTGTCAGCATCAGTCCTGTAGTCTCCAGCAGTGTCAGCATCAGTCCTGTGGTCTCCAGCAGAGTGTCAGCATCAGTCCTGTAGTCTCCAGCAGAGTGTCAGCATCAGTCCTGTAGTCTCCAGCAGAGTGTCAGCATCAGTCCTGTAGTCTCCAGCAGAGTGTCAGCATCAGTCCTGTAGTCTCCAGCAGTGTCAGCATCAGTCCTGTAGTCTCCAGCAGAGTGTCAGCATCAGTCCTGTAGTCTCCAGCAGAGTGTCAGCATCAGTCCTGTAGTCTCCAGCAGAGTGTCAGCATCAGTCCTGTAGTCTCCAGCAGAGTGTCAGCATCAGTCCTGTAGTCTCCAGCAGAGTGTCAGCATCAGTCCTGTAGTCTCCAGCAGTGTCAGCATCAGTCCTGTAGTCTCCAGCAGAGTGTCAGCATCAGTCCTGTAGTCTCCAGCAGAGTGTCAGCATCAGTCCTGTAGTCTCCAGCAGAGTGTCAGCATCAGTCCTGTAGTCTCCAGCAGAGTGTCAGCATCAGTCCTGTAGTCTCCAGCAGAGTGTCAGCATCAGTCCTGTAGTCTCCAGCAGAGTGTCAGCATCAGTCCTGTAGTCTCCAGCAGAGTGTCAGCATCAGTCCTGTAGTCTCCAGCAGTGTCAGCATCAGTCCTGTAGTCTCCATCAGTGTCAGCATCAGTCCTGTAGTCTCCATCAGAGTGTCAGCATCAGTCCTGTAGTCTCCAGCAGAGTGTCAGCATCAGTCCTGTAGTCTCCAGCAGAGTGTCAGCATCAGTCCTGTAGTCTCCAGCAGAGTGTCAGCATCAGTCCTGTAGTCTCCAGCAGAGTGTCAGCATCAGTCCTGTAGTCTCCAGCAGAGTGTCAGCATCAGTCCTGTAGTCTCCAGCAGAGTGCCAGCATCAGTCCTGTAGTCTCCAGCAGTGTCAGCATCAGTCCTGTAGTCTCCAGCAGAGTGTCAGCATCAGTCCTGTAGTCTCCAGCAGAGTGTCAGCATCAGTCCTGTAGTCTCCAGCAGTGTCAGCATCAGTCCTGTAGTCTCCAGCAGAGTGTCAGCATCAGTCCTGTAGTCTCCAGCAGAGTGTCAGCATCAGTCCTGTAGTCTCCAGCAGAGTGTCAGCATCAGTCCTGTAGTCTCCAGCAGAGTGTCAGCATCAGTCCTGTAGTCTCCAGCAGAGTGTCAGCATCAGTCCTGTAGTCTCCAGCAGAGTGTCAGCATCAGTCCTGTAGTCTCCAGCAGTGTCAGCATCAGTCCTGTAGTCTCCAGCAGAGTGTCAGCATCAGTCCTGTAGTCTCCAGCAGTGTCAGCATCAGTCCTGTAGTCTCCAGCAGAGTGACAGCATCCAGCATCAGTCCTGTAGTCTCCAGCAGAGTGTCAACATCAGTCCTGTAGTCTCCAGCAGAGTGTCAGCATCAGTCCTGTAGTCTCCAGCAGAGTGTCAGCATCAGTCCTGTAGTCTCCTGCAGAGTGCATCCAGCATCAGTCCTGTAGTCTCCAGCAGAGTGTCAGCATCCAGTCAGTCTTGTAGTCTCCAGCAGTGTCAGCATCAGTCCTGTAGTCTCCAGGAGAGTGTCAGCATCCAGCATCAGTCCTGTAGTCTCCAGCAGTGCAGCATCAGTCCTGTAGTCTCCAGCAGATAGAATCAGTCCTGTAGTCTCCAGCAGTGCCAGCATCAGTCCTGTAGTCTCCAGCAGAGCTAGAATCAGTCCTGTAGTCTCCAGCAGATTGTCAGCATGCAGACTGCTGCATCAGTTACATCCATCTAGATGATGAAGACCATCCAGCTAGATGATGAAGACCATCCAGCTAGATGATGAAGACCATCCTGCAGATGATGAAGATCATCCAGCTAGATGATGAAGACCATCCAGCAGACCATCCTGCTAGATGATGAAGATCATCCAGCTAGATGATGAAGACCATCCAGCTAGATGATGAAGACCATCCAACGAGAGATGAAGTCCAGCTAGGGTTATTTTGGTGTGTTTGCAGCACATGGGGATGTGTGAAACGTAGTCCTCAGACTTGTCCCGCTTCTGTCACCTCAATAGTTAGCTTTTGATGTGGCGCGATCTCCAGCTGGGTCTGACTGTAATATAACACAGTATTAAACACAGCAGACAGGTACCACAGGCTGGCTGTAATCTGACTGTAATCAGAACAATACCCAGGCAGGGCTCAACTGAGCTGATAAGCATCAGTCTGTTCGTGTTCTGTGGCGCGTCGCATTACGTGTTGAACCAGCGAGGAGGTGAAGTGATACCGCAGGCTGACTGTAATCTGGTGTCAGATCTCCTCAGGGACACGTCAGAACGTAATCTGGCCTCAGATCTCCTCAGGGACACGTCAGAACGTAATCTGGCTTCAGATCTCCTCAGGGACACGTCAGAATGTAATCTGGCCTCAGATCTCCTCAGGGACACGTCAGAACGTAATCTGGCCTCAGATCTTCTCAGGGACACGTCAGAACGTAATCTGGCCTCAGATCTTCTCATGGACACGTCAGAACGTAATCTGGCCTCAGATCTTCTCAGGGACACGTCAGAACGTAATCTGGTGTCAGATCTCCTCAGGGACACGTCAGAATGTAATCTGGTGTCAGATCTCTCAGGGACACATCAGAATGTAATCTGGTGTCAGATCTCCTCAGGGACACGTCAGAACGTAATCTGGTGTCAGATCTCTTCAGGGACACGTCAGCATCTGGTGTCAGATCTCTTCAGGGACACGTCAGAACGTAATCTGGCCTCAGATCTCTCAGGGCACGTCAGAACGTAATCTGTCAGATCTCCTCAGGGACACGTCAGAACGTAATCTGGTGTCAGATCTCCTCAGGGACACGTCAGAACGTAATCTGGAGTCAGATCTCCTCAGGGACACGTCAGAACGTAATCTGGCCTCAGATCTCCTCAGGGACACGTCAGAACGTAATCTGGTGTCAGATCTCCTCAGGGACACGTCAGAATGTAATCTGGCCTCAGATCTCCTCAGGGACACATCAGAACGTAATCTGGCCTCAGATCTCCTCAGGGACACGTCAGAACGTAATCTGGCCTCAGATCTCCTCAGGGACACGTCAGAACGTAATCTGGTGTCAGATCTCCTCAGGGACACGTCAGAACGTAATCTGGTGTCAGATCTCCTCAGGGACACATCAGAACGTAATCTGGTGTCAGATCTCCTCAGGGACACATCAGAACGTAATCTGGTGTCAGATCTCCTCAGGGACACGTCAGAACGTAATCTGGTGTCAGATCTCCTCAGGGACACGTCAGAAGGTAATCTGGTGTCAGATCTCCTCAGGGACACGTCAGAACATAATCTGGCCTCAGATCTCCTCAGGGACACGTCAGAACGTAATCTGGTGTCAGATCTCCTCAGGGACACGTCCGAACGTAATCTGGTGTCAGATCTCTCAGGGACACGCAGACATCTGGTGTCAGATCTCCTCAGGGACACATCAGAACGTAATCTGGCCTCAGATCTCCTCAGGGACACATCAGAACGTAATCTGGTGTCAGATCTCCTCAGGGACACGTCAGAACGTAATCTGGTGTCAGATCTCCTCAGGGACACGTCAGAAGGTAATCTGGTGTCAGATCTCCTCAGGGACACGTCAGAACGTAATCTGGCCTCAGATCTCCTCAGGGACACGTCAGAACGTAATCTGGTGTCAGATCTCCTCAGGGACACACGTAATCTGGTGTCAGATCTCCTCAGGGACACATCAGAACGTAATCTGGTGTCAGATCTCCTCAGGGACACGTCAGAACGTAATCTGGTGTCAGATCTCCTCAGGGACACGTCAGAAGGTAATCTGGTGTCAGATCTCCTCAGGGACACGTCAGAATGTAATCTGGCCTCAGATCTCCTCAGGGACACGTCAGAACGTAATCTGGTGTCAGATCTCCTCAGGGACACGTCAGAACGTAATCTGGTGTCAGATCTCCTCAGGGACACGTCAGAACGTAATCTGGTGTCAGATCTCCTCAGGGACACATCAGAACGTAATCTGGCCTCAGATCTCCTCAGGGACACATCAGAACGTAATCTGGTGTCAGATCTCCTCAGGGACACGTCAGAACGTAATCTGGTGTCAGATCTCCTCAGGGACACGTCAGAAGTAATCTGGTGTCAGATCTCCTCAGGGACACGTCAGAACGTAATCTGGCCTCAGATCTCCTCAGGGACACGTCAGAACGTAATCTGGTGTCAGATCTCCTCAGGGACACGTCCGAACGAATCTGGTGTCAGATCTCCTCAGGGACACATCAGAACGTAATCTGGTGTCAGATCTCCTCAGGGACACGTCAGAACGATCTGGTGTCAGATCTCCTCAGGGACACGTCAGAAGGTAATCTGGTGTCAGATCTCCTCAGGGACACGTCAGAACGTAATCTGGCCTCAGATCTCTCAGGGACACGTCAGAACGTAATCTGGCCTCAGATCTCCTCAGGGACACGTCAGAACGTAATCTGGTGTCAGATCTCCTCAGGGACACGTCAGAACGTAATCTGGTGTCAGATCTCCTCAGGGACACGTCAGAACGTAATCTGGCCTCAGATCTCCTCAGGGACACGTCAGAACGTAATCTGGTGTCAGATCTCCTCAGGGACACGTCCGAACGTAATCTGGTGTCAGATCTCCTCAGGGACACGCCAGAACGTAATCTGGTGTCAGATCTCCTCAGGGACACGTCAGAACGTAATCTGGTGTCAGATCTCCTCAGGGACACGTCAGAACGTAATCTGGCCTCAGATCTCCTCAGGGACACGTCAGAACGTAATCTGGTCTCAGATCTCCTCAGGGACACGTCAGAACGTAATCTGGCCTCAGATCTCTTCAGGGACACGTCAGAACGTAATCTGGCCTCAGATCTCCTCAGGGACACGTCAGAACGTAATCTGGCCTCAGATCTCCTCAGGGACACGTCAGAACGTAATCTGGCCTCAGATCTCCTCAGGGACACGTCAGAACGTAATCTGGCCTCAGATCTCCTCAGGGACACGTCAGAACGAATCGTCAGATCTCTCAGGGACACGTCAGAAGATCTGGTGTCAGATCTCCTCAGGGACACGTCAGAACGTAATCTGGTGTCAGATCTCCTCAGGGACACGTCAGAACGTAATCTGGCCTCAGATCTCCTCAGGGACACGTCAGAACGTAATCTGGCCTCAGATCTCCTCAGGGACACGTCAGAACGTAATCTGGCCTCAGATCTCCTCAGGGACACGTCAGAACGTAATCTGGCCTCAGATCTTCTCAGGGACACTTCAGAACGTAATCTGGCCTCAGATCTCCTCAGGGACACGTCAGAACGTAATCTGGCCTCAGATCTCCTCAGGGACACGTCAGAACGTAATCTGGCCTCAGATCTCCTCAGGGACACATCAGAACGTAATCTGGTGTCAGATCTCCTCAGGGGCACGTCAGAACGTAGGCATCACCCAGACCTTATCAGAGCTGATCTGATAAACATCAATCTGTCTGTCTTCTATTGCCAAATTACGTTGACTTTAAGTAAGGACATAAAATTAAGAAACACCTTTTTTTTGCAGGTAAAGTTATTTGTGCTGTTTAAGTGTTTAGGATTCGTCTAAATCCTAAATCCTGTTTAAGATTCCTCTGTGTGGATTTTCTTGCGTGTATTTCAGATCATCCCTACTGTACTGGTTTGTGTTTGCTGTAGTTGTTGTCCTCCATCTTGTCATCCTTTTGACCAATCAAATCAGATCACCTCGCAACCATTACGTCTTTATTCCCTTCATTTGAGGAAGACGACTGATTAAATATTTTATTATTTAAACATTTGTTTTTATGTAAAAAAAAAGATATATATTTTTTGTAGATACCTATGACATTACACATTGACAGGATCCATTTGAAACTTAATAAAAAAATATTAATATTTTTTAAAAATTATATTTTATTTTATTTTATTTTTTTAACCTTGTTTTAACAAATAAAGGTTGAACAAATTCTTATTTACAATGACGGCCTCCCCCAGCCAAACCCAGACGATGCTGGGCCAATTGGACTCCCAATGTGATTCAGCCTTGATTTCGAACCAGGGACTGTAATGTCACCTCTTGCACTGAGATGCAGTGCCTTAGCCAGCTGCGCCACTATGGAGCCCTACAGTAAAATTGGGGTATGACTTAATGTCATGGATAGGAGCGGTACAAAGGTTCTTGTGCGTTGATCGGCACACCGAAGAGGTCATTAACGATACCTCATTAGATAAAGACGACATTAACGATACCTCATTAGATAGAGGTCATTAACGATACATCATTAGATAAAGAGGTCATTAACGATACAACGTAAGATAAAGAGGTCATTAACGATACGTCATTAGATAAAGAGGTCATTAACGATACGTCATTAGATAAAGAGGTCATTAACGATACGTCATTAGATAAAGAGGTCATTAACGATACCTCATTAGATAAAGAGGTCATTAACGATACCTCATTAGATAAAGAGGTCATTAACGATAGGTCATTAGATAAAGAGGTCATTAACGATACCTCATTAGATAAAGAGGTCATTAACGATACACGATACGTCATTAGATAAAGAGGTCATTAACGATACGTCATTAGATAAAGAGGTCATTAACGATACCTCATTAGATAAAGAGGTCATTAACGATACGTCATTAGATAAAGACGACATTAACGATACACGATACGTCATTAGATAAAGAGGTCATTAACGATACAACGTAAGATAAAGAGGTCATTAACGATACGTCATTAGATAAAGAGGTCATTAACGATACGTCATTAGATAAAGACGACATTAACGATACACGATACGTCATTAGATAAAGAGGTCATTAACGATACAACGTAAGATAAAGAGGTCATTAACGATACATCATTAGATAAAGACGACATTAACGATACACGATACGTCATTAGATAAAGAGGTCATTAACGATACAACGTAAGATAAAGAGGTCATTAACGATACGTCATTAGATAAAGAGGTCATTAACGATACGTCATTAGATAAAGAGGTCATTAACGATACGTCATTAGATAAAGAGGTCATTAACGATACCTCATTAGATAAAGAGGTCATTAACAATACCTCATTAGATAAAGAGGTCATTAACGATAGGTCATTAGATAAAGAGGTCATTAACGATACCTCATTAGATAAAGAGGTCGTTAACGATACACGATACGTCATTAGATAAAGAGGTCATTAACGATACGTCATTAGATAAAGAGGTCATTAACGATACCTCATTAGATAAAGAGGTCATTAACGATACGTCATTAGATAAAGAGGTCATTAACGATACCTCATTAGATAAAGAGGTCATTAACGATACACGATACATCATTAGATAAAGAGGTCATTAACGATACACGATACATCATTAGATAAAGAGGTCATTAACGATACGTCATTAGATAAAGAGGTCATTAACGATACGTCATTAGATAAAGAGGTCATTAACGATACCTCATTAGATAAAGAGGTCATTAACGATACACGATACGTCATTAGATAAAGAGGTCATTAACGATACGCCATTAGATAAAGAGGTCATTAACGATACACGATACGTCATTAGATAAAGAGGTCATTAACGATACGTCATTAGATAAAGAGGTCATTAACGATACCTCATTAGATAAAGAGGTCATTAACGATACGTCATTAGATAAAGAGGTCATTAACGATACATCGTAAGATAAAGAGGTCATTAACGATACGTCATTAGATAAAGAGGTCATTAACGATACCTCATTAGATAAAGAGGTCATTAACGATACGTCATTAGATAAAGAGGTCATTAACGATACATCGTAAGATAAAGAGGTCATTAACGATACGTCATTAGATAAAGAGGTCATTAACGATACCTCATTAGATAAAGAGGTCATTAACGATACCTCATTAGATAAAGAGGTCATTAACGATACAACGTAAGATAAAGAGGTCATTAATGATACCTCATTAGATAAAGAGGTCATTAACGATACACGATACGACATTAGATAAAGAGGTCATTAACGATACGTCATTAGATAAAGAGGTCATTAACGATACCTCATTAGATAAAGAGGTCATTAACGATACGTCATTAGATAAAGAGGTCATTAACGATACGTCATTAGATAAAGAGGTCATTAACGATACCTCATTAGATAAAGAGGTCATTAACGATACGTCATTAGATAAAGAGGTCATTAACGATACCTCATAAGATAAAGAGGTCATTAACGATACGTCATTAGATAAAGAGATCATTAACGATACCTCATTAGATAAAGAGGTCATTAACGATACGTCATTAGATAAAGAGGTCATTAACGATACCTCATTAGATAAAGAGGTCATTAACGATACCTCATTAGATAAAGAGGTCATTAACGATACGTCATTAGATAAAGAGGTCATTAACGATACCTCATTAGATAAAGAGGTCATTAACGATACGTCATTAGATAAAGAGGTCATTAACGATACGTCATTAGATAAAGAGGTCATTAACGATACGTCATTAGATAAAGAGGTCATTAACGATACAACATCATAAGATAAAGAGGTCATTAACGATACATCATTAGATAAAGACGTCATTAACGATACACGATACGTCATTAGATAAAGAGGTCATTAACGATATGTCATTAGATAAAGAGGTCATTAACGATACGTCATTAGATAAAGAGGTCATTAACGATACGTCATTAGATAAAGAGGTCATTAACGATACGTCATTAGATAAAGAGGTCATTAACGATACCTCATTAGATAAAGAGGTCATTAACGATACCTCATTAGATAAAGAGGTCATTAACGATACGTCATTAGATAAAGAGATCATTAACGATACCTCATTAGATAAAGAGGTCATTAACGATACGTCATTAGATAAAGAGGTCATTAACGATACATCATTAGATAAAGAGGTCATTAACGATACCTCATTAGATAAAGAGGTCATTAACGATACGTCATTAGATAAAGAGGTCATTAACGATACCTCATTAGATAAAGAGGTCATTAACGATACGTCATTAGATAAAGAGGTCATTAACGATACGTCATTAGATAAAGAGGTCATTAACGATACGATACATCATTAGATAAAGAGGTCATTAACGATACGTCATTAGATAAAGAGGTCATTAACGATACCTCATTAGATAAAGAGGTCATTAACGATACGTCATTAGATAAAGAGATCATTAACGATACCTCATTAGATAAAGAGGTCATTAACGATACGTCATTAGATAAAGAGATCATTAACGATACCTCATTAGATAAAGAGGTCATTAACGATACACGATACCTCATTAGATAAAGAGGTCATTAACGATACGTCATTAGATAAAGAGGTCATTAACGATACGTCATTAGATAAAGAGGTCATTAACGATACGTCATTAGATAAAGAGGTCATTAACGATACGTCATTAGATAAAGAGGTCATTAACGATACCTCATTAGATAAAGAGGTCATTAACGATACGTCATTAGATAAAGAGGTCATTAACGATACCTCATAAGATAAAGAGGTCATTAACGATACGTCATTAGATAAAGAGGTCATTAACGATACCTCATTAGATAAAGAGGTCATTAACGATACCTCATTAGATAAAGAGGTCATTAACGATACCTCATTAGATAAAGAGGTCATTAACGTACACGATACCTCATTAGATAAAGAGGTCATTAACGATACGTCATTAGATAAAGAGGTCATTAACGATACAACGTAAGATAAAGAGGTCATTAACGATACATCATTAGATAAAGACGACATTAACGATACACGATACGTCATTAGATAAAGAGGTCATTAACGATATGTCATTAGATAAAGAGGTCATTAACGATACGTCATTAGATAAAGAGGTCATTAACGATACGTCATTAGATAAAGAGGTCATTAACGATACGTCATTAGATAAAGAGGTCATTAACGATACCTCATTAGATAAAGAGGTCATTAACGATACGTCATTAGATAGAGGTCATTAACGATACCTCATTAGATAAAGAGGTCATTAACGATACGTCATTAGATAAAGAGGTCATTAACGATACGATACATCATTAGATAAAGAGGTCATTAACGATACGTCATTAGATAAAGAGGTCATTAACGATACCTCATTAGATAAAGAGGTCATTAACGATACGTCATTAGATAAAGAGATCATTAACGATACCTCATTAGATAAAGAGGTCATTAACGATACGTCATTAGATAAAGAGGTCATTAACGATACCTCATTAGATAAAGAGGTCATTAACGATACCTCATTAGATAAAGAGGTCATTAACGATACGTCATTAGATAAAGAGGTCATTAACGATACGTCATTAGATAAAGAGGTCATTAACGATACCTCATTAGATAAAGAGGTCATTAACGATACCTCATTAGATAAAGAGGTCATTAACGATATGTCATTAGATAAAGAGGTCATTAACGATACGTCATTAGATAAAGAGGTCATTAACGATACGTCATTAGATAAAGAGGTCATTAACGATACGTCATTAGATAAAGAGGTCATTAACGATACGTCATTAGATAAAGAGGTCATTAACGATACGTCATTAGATAAAGAGGTCATTAACGATACCTCATAAGATAAAGAGGTCATTAACGATACGTCATTAGATAAAGAGGTCATTAACGATACGTCATTAGATAAAGAGGTCATTAACGATACCTCATTAGATAAAGAGGTCATTAACGATACCTCATTAGATAAAGAGGTCATTAACGATACGTCATTAGATAAAGAGGTCATTAACGATACAACGTAAGATAAAGAGGTCATTAACGATACCTCATTAGATAAAGAGGTCATTAACGATACCTCATTAGATAAAGAGGTCATTAACGATAGGTCATTAGATAAAGAGGTCATTAACGATACCTCATTAGATAAAGAGGTCATTAACATACACGATACGTCATTAGATAAAGAGGTCATTAACGATACGTCATTAGATAAAGAGGTCATTAACGATACCTCATTAGATAAAGAGGTCATTAACGATACGTCATTAGATAAAGACGACATTAACGATACACGATACGTCATTAGATAAAGAGGTCATTAACGATACAACGTAAGATAAAGAGGTCATTAACGATACGTCATTAGATAAAGAGGTCATTAACGATACGTCATTAGATAAAGACGACATTAACGATACACGATACGTCATTAGATAAAGAGGTCATTAACGATACAACGTAAGATAAAGAGGTCATTAACGATACATCATTAGATAAAGACGACATTAACGATACACGATACGTCATTAGATAAAGAGGTCATTAACGATACAACGTAAGATAAAGAGGTCATTAACGATACGTCATTAGATAAAGAGGTCATTAACGATACGTCATTAGATAAAGAGGTCATTAACGATACGTCATTAGATAAAGAGGTCATTAACGATACCTCATTAGATAAAGAGGTCATTAACAATACCTCATTAGATAAAGAGGTCATTAACGATAGGTCATTAGATAAAGAGGTCATTAACGATACCTCATTAGATAAAGAGGTCGTTAACGATACACGATACGTCATTAGATAAAGAGGTCATTAACGATACGTCATTAGATAAAGAGGTCATTAACGATACCTCATTAGATAAAGAGGTCATTAACGATACGTCATTAGATAAAGAGGTCATTAACGATACCTCATTAGATAAAGAGGTCATTAACGATACACGATACATCATTAGATAAAGAGGTCATTAACGATACACGATACATCATTAGATAAAGAGGTCATTAACGATACGTCATTAGATAAAGAGGTCATTAACGATACGTCATTAGATAAAGAGGTCATTAACGATACCTCATTAGATAAAGAGGTCATTAACGATACACGATACGTCATTAGATAAAGAGGTCATTAACGATACGCCATTAGATAAAGAGGTCATTAACGATACACGATACGTCATTAGATAAAGAGGTCATTAACGATACGTCATTAGATAAAGAGGTCATTAACGATACCTCATTAGATAAAGAGGTCATTAACGATACGTCATTAGATAAAGAGGTCATTAACGATACATCGTAAGATAAAGAGGTCATTAACGATACGTCATTAGATAAAGAGGTCATTAACGATACATCATTAGATAAAGAGGTCATTAACGATACCTCATTAGATAAAGAGGTCATTAACGATACGTCATTAGATAAAGAGGTCATTAACGATACGTCATTAGATAAAGAGGTCATTAACGATACCTCATTAGATAAAGAGGTCATTAACGATACCTCATTAGATAAAGAGGTCATTAACGATACAACGTAAGATAAAGAGGTCATTAATGATACCTCATTAGATAAAGAGGTCATTAACGATACACGATACGACATTAGATAAAGAGGTCATTAACGATACGTCATTAGATAAAGAGGTCATTAACGATACCTCATTAGATAAAGAGGGCATTAACGATACGTCATTAGATAAAGAGGTCATTAACGATACGTCATTAGATAAAGAGGTCATTAACGATACCTCATTAGATAAAGAGGTCATTAACGATACCTCATTAGATAAAGAGGTCATTAACGATACCTCATTAGATAAAGAGGTCATTAACGATACGTCATTAGATAAAGAGATCATTCGATACCTCATTAGATAAAGAGGTCATTAACGATACGTCATTAGATAAAGAGGTCATTAACGATACCTCATTAGATAAAGAGGTCATAGCGATACCTCATTAATACGATACCTCATTAGATAAAGAGGTCATTAACGATACGTCATTAGATAAAGAGGTCATTAACGATACCTCATTAGATAAAGAGGTCATTAACGATACGTCATTAGATAAAGAGGTCATTAACGATACATCATTAGATAAAGAGGTCATTAACGATACGTCATTAGATAAAGAGGTCATTAACGATACAACGTAAGATAAAGAGGTCATTAACGATACATCATTAGATAAAGACGACATTAACGATACACGATACGTCATTAGATAAAGAGGTCATTAACGATATGTCATTAGATAAAGAGGTCATTAACGATACGTCATTAGATAAAGAGGTCATTAACGATACGTCATTAGATAAAGAGGTCATTAACGATACGTCATTAGATAAAGAGGTCATTAACGATACCTCATTAGATAAAGAGGTCATTAACGATACCTCATTAGATAAAGAGGTCATTAACGATACGTCATTAGATAAAGAGGTCATTAACGATACCTCATTAGATAAAGAGGTCATTAACGATACGTCATTAGATAAAGAGGTCATTAACGATACCTCATTAGATAAAGAGGTCATTAACGATACCTCATTAGATAAAGAGGTCATTAACGATACGTCATTAGATAAAGAGGTCATTAACGATACCTCATTAGATAAAGAGGTCATTAACGATACGTCATTAGATAAAGAGATCATTAACGATACCTCATTAGATAAAGAGGTCATTAACGATACACGATACCTCATTAGATAAAGAGGTCATTAACGATACGTCATTAGATAAAGAGGTCATTAACGATACCTCATTAGATAAAGAGGTCATTAACGATACGTCATTAGATAAAGAGATCATTAACGATACCTCATTAGATAAAGAGGTCATTAACGATACGTCATTAGATAAAGAGGTCATTAACGATACCTCATTAGATAAAGAGGTCATTAACGATACCTCATTAGATAAAGAGGTCATTAACGATACGTCATTAGATAAAGAGGTCATTAACGATACGTCATTAGATAAAGAGGTCATTAACGATACGTCATTAGATAAAGAGGTCATTAACGATACGTCATTAGATAAAGAGGTCATTAACGATACCTCATTAGATAAAGAGGTCATTAACGATACGTCATTAGATAAAGAGGTCATTAACGATACCTCATTAGATAAAGAGGTCATTAACGATACGTCATTAGATAAAGAGGTCATTAACGATACCTCATTAGATAAAGAGGTCATTAACGATACCTCATTAGATAAAGAGGTCATTAACGATACCTCATTAGATAAAGAGGTCATTAACGGTACACGATACGTCATTAGATAAAGAGGGCATTAACGGTATGTCGTAAGATAAAGAGGTCATTAACGATACATCGTAAGATAAAGAGGTCATTAACGATACATCATTAGATAAAGACGACATTAACGATACACGATACGTCATTAGATAAAGAGGTCATTAACGATATGTCATTAGATAAAGAGGTCATTAACGATACGTCATTAGATAAAGAGGTCATTAACGATACGTCATTAGATAAAGAGGTCATTAACGATACGTCATTAGATAAAGAGGTCATTAACGATACCTCATTAGATAAAGAGGTCATTAACGATCGTCATTAGATAGGGTCATTAACGATACCTCATTAGATAAAGAGGTCATTAACGATACGTCATTAGATAAAGAGGTCATTAACGATTTACGATACATCATTAGATAAAGAGGTCATTAACGATACGTCATTAGATAAAGAGGTCATTAGCGATACCTCATTAGATAAAGAGGTCATTAACGATACGTCATTAGATAAAGAGATCATTAACGATACCTCATTAGATAAAGAGGTCATTAACGATACGTCATTAGATAAAGAGGTCATTAACGATACCTCATTAGATAAAGAGGTCATTAACGATACCTCATTAGATAAAGAGGTCATTAACGATACGTCATTAGATAAAGAGGTCATTAACGATACGTCATTAGATAAAGAGGTCATTAACGATACCTCATTAGATAAAGAGGTCATTAACGATACCTCATTAGATAAAGAGGTCATTAACGATATGTCATTAGATAAAGAGGTCATTAACGATACGTCATTAGATAAAGAGGTCATTAACGATACGTCATTAGATAAAGAGGTCATTAACGATCGTCATTAGATAAAGAGGTCATTAACGATACCTCATTAGATAAAGAGGTCATTAACGATACGTCATTAGATAAAGAGGTCATTAACGATACCTCATAAGATAAAGAGGTCATTAACGATACGTCATTAGATAAAGAGGTCATTAACGATACCTCATTAGATAAAGAGGTCATTAACGATACCTCATTAGATAAAGAGGTCATTAACGTACACGATACCTCATTAGATAAAGAGGTCATTAACGATACGTCATTAGATAAAGAGGTCATTAACGATACAACGTAAGATAAAGAGGTCATTAACGATACATCATTAGATAAAGACGACATTAACGATACACGATACGTCATTAGATAAAGAGGTCATTAACGATATGTCATTAGATAAAGAGGTCATTAACGATAACGTCATTAGATAAAGAGGTCATTAACGATACGTCATTAGATAAAGAGGTCATTAGCGATACGTCATTAGATAAAGAGGTCATTAACGATACCTCATTAGATAAAGAGGTCATTAACGATACGTCATTAGATAGAGGTCATTAACGATACCTCATTAGATAAAGAGGTCATTAACGATACGTCATTAGATAAAGAGGTCATTAACGATACACGATACATCATTAGATAAAGAGGTCATTAACGATACGTCATTAGATAAAGAGGTCATTAACGATACCTCATTAGATAAAGAGGTCATTAACGATACGTCATTAGATAAAGAGATCATTAACGATACCTCATTAGATAAAGAGGTCATTAACGATACGTCATTAGATAAAGAGGTCATTAACGATACCTCATTAGATAAAGAGGTCATTAACGATACCTCATTAGATAAAGAGGTCATTAACGATCGTCATTAGATAAAGAGGTCATTAACGATACGTCATTAGATAAAGAGGTCATTAACGATACCTCATTAGATAAAGAGGTCATTAACGATACATCATTAGATAAAGAGGTCATTAACGATACCTAATTAGATAAAGAGGTCATTAACGATACCTCATTAGATAAAGAGGTCATTAACGATACGTAATTAGATAAAGAGGTCATTAACGATCCCTCATTAGATAAAGAGGTCATTAACGATACGTCATTAGATAAAGAGGTCATTAACGATACCTCATTAGATAAATAGGTCATTAACGATACATCATTAGATAAAGAGGTCATTAACGATACCTAATTAGATAAAGAGGTCATTAACGATACGATCGTCATTAGATAAAGAGGTCATTAACGATACGTCATTAGATAAAGAGGTCATTAACGGTATGTCGTAAGATAAAGAGGTCATTAACGATACACGATACCTCATTAGATAAAGAGGTCATTAACGATACGTCATTAGATAAAGAGGTCATTAACGATACCTCATTAGATAAAGAGGTCATTAATGATACATCGTAAGATAAAGAGGTCATTAACGATACCTCATTAGATAAAGAGGTCATTAACGATACGTCATTAGATAAAGAGGTCATTAACGATACCTCATTAGATAAAGAGGTCATTAACGATACCTCATTAGATAAAGAGGTCATTAACGATACGTCATTAGATAAAGAGGTCATTAACGATACGTCATTAGATAAAGAGGTCATTAACGATACCTCATTAGATAAAGAGGTCATTAACGATACCTCATTAGATAAAGAGGTCATTAACGATATGTCATTAGATAAAGAGGTCATTACGATACGTCATTAGATAAAGAGGTCATTAACGATACGTCATTAGATAAAGAGGTCATTAACGATACGTCATTAGATAAAGAGGTCATTAACGATACGTCATTAGATAAAGAGGTCATTAACGATACGTCATTAGATAAAGAGGTCATTAACGATACCTCATAAGATAAAGAGGTCATTAACGATACGTCATTAGATAAAGAGGTCATTAACGATACGTCATTAGATAAAGAGGTCATTAACGATACCTCATTAGATAAAGAGGTCATTAACGATACGTCATTAGATAAAGAGGTCATTAACGATACGTCATTAGATAAAGAGGTCATTAACGATACCTCATTAGATAGAGGTCATTAACGATACCTCATTAGATAAAGAGGTCATTAACGATACAACGTAAGATAAAGAGGTCATTAATGATACCTCATTAGATAAAGAGGTCATTAACGATACCGATACGACATTAGATAAAGAGGTCATTAACGATACGTCATTAGATAAAGAGGTCATTAACGATACCTCATTAGATAAAGAGGCATTAACGATACGTCATTAGATAAAGAGGTCATTAACGATCGTCATTAGATAAAGAGGTCATTAACGATACCTCATTAGATAAAGAGGTCATTAACGATACCTCATTAGATAAAAGGTCATTAACGATACCTCATTAGATAAAGAGGTCATTAACGATACGTCATTAGATAAAGAGATCATTAACGATACCTCATTAGATAAAGAGGTCATTAACGATACGTCATTAGATAAAGAGGTCATTAACGATACCTCATTAGATAAAGAGGTCATTAACGATACCTCATTAGATAAAGAGGTCATTAACGATACGTCATTAGATAAAGAGGTCATTAACGATACCTCATTAGATAAAGAGGTCATTAACGATACGTCATTAGATAAAGAGGTCATTAACGATACACGATACGTCATTAGATAAAGAGGTCATTAACGATACGTCATTAGATAAAGAGGTCATTAACGATACAACGTAAGATAAAGAGGTCATTAACGATACATCATTAGATAAAGGCGACATTAACGATACACGATACGTCATTAGATAAAGAGGTCATTAACGATATGTCATTAGATAAAGAGGTCATTAACGATACGTCATTAGATAAAGAGGTCATTAACGATACGTCATTAGATAAAGAGGTCATTAACGATACCTCATTAGATAAAGAGGTCATTAACGATACGTCATTAGATAAAGAGGTCATTAACGATACCTCATTAGATAAAGAGGTCATTAACGATACGTCATTAGATAAAGAGGTCATTAACGATACCTCATTAGATAAAGAGGTCATTAACGATACGTCATTAGATAAAGAGGTCATTAACGATACATCATTAGATAAAGAGGTCATTAACGATACGTCATTAGATAAAGAGGTCATTAACGATACGTCATTAGATAAAGAGGTCATTAACGATACCTCATTAGATAAAGAGGTCATTAACGATACGTCATTAGATAAAGAGGTCATTAACGATACGTCATTAGATAAAGAGGTCATTAACGGTACACGATACGTCATTAGATAAAGAGGTCATTAACGATACCTCATTAGATAAAGAGGTCATTAACGATACGTCATTAGATAAAGAGGTCATTAACGATACCTCATTAGATAAAGAGGTCATTAACGATACGTCATTAGATAAAGAGGTCATTAACGATACGTCATTAGATAAAGAGGTCATTAACGATACCTCATTAGATAAAGAGGTCATTAACGATACCTCATTAGATAAAGAGGTCATTAACGATACGTCATTAGATAAAGAGGTCATTAACGATACGTCATTAGATAAAGAGGTCATTAACGATACGTCATTAGATAAAGAGGTCATTAACGATACGTCATTAGATAAAGAGGTCATTAACGATACGTCATTAGATAAAGAGGTCATTAACGATACGTCATTAGATAAAGAGGTCATTAACGATACCTCATAAGATAAAGAGGTCATTAACGATACGTCATTAGATAAAGAGGTCATTAACGATACCTCATTAGATAAAGAGGTCATTAACGATACCTCATTAGATAAAGAGGTCATTAACGATACCTCATTAGATAAAGAGGTCATTAACGGTACACGATACCTCATTAGATAAAGAGGTCATTAACGATCGTCATTAGATAAAGAGGTCATTAACGATACAACGTAAGATAAAGAGGTCATTAACGATACATCATTAGATAAAGACGACATTAACGATACACGATACGTCATTAGATAAAGAGGTCATTAACGATATGTCATTAGATAAAGAGGTCATTAACGATACGTCATTAGATAAAGAGGTCATTAACGATACGTCATTAGATAAAGAGGTCATTAACGATACGTCATTAGATAAAGAGGTCATTAACGATACCTCATTAGATAAAGAGGTCATTAACGATACGTCATTAGATAGAGGTCATTAACGATACCTCATTAGATAAAGAGGTCATTAACGATACGTCATTAGATAAAGAGGTCATTAACGATACACGATACATCATTAGATAAAGAGGTCATTAACGATACGTCATTAGATAAAGAGGTCATTAACGATACCTCATTAGATAAAGAGGTCATTAACGATACGTCATTAGATAAAGAGATCATTAACGATACCTCATTAGATAAAGAGGTCATTAACGATACGTCATTAGATAAAGAGGTCATTAACGATACCTCATTAGATAAAGAGGTCATTAACGATACCTCATTAGATAAAGAGGTCATTAACGATACGTCATTAGATAAAGAGGTCATTAACGATACGTCATTAGATAAAGAGGTCATTAACGATACCTCATTAGATAAAGAGGTCATTAACGATACCTCATTAGATAAAGAGGTCATTAACGATATGTCATTAGATAAAGAGGTCATTAACGATACGTCATTAGATAAAGAGGTCATTAACGATACGTCATTAGATAAAGAGGTCATTAACGATACGTCATTAGATAAAGAGGTCATTAACGATACCTCATTAGATAAAGAGGTCATTAACGATACGTCATTAGATAAAGAGGTCATTAACGATACCTCATAAGATAAAGAGGTCATTAACGATACGTCATTAGATAAAGAGGTCATTAACGATACCTCATTAGATAAAGAGGTCATTAACGATACCTCATTAGATAAAGAGGTCATTAACGTACACGATACCTCATTAGATAAAGAGGTCATTAACGATACGTCATTAGATAAAGAGGTCATTAACGATACAACGTAAGATAAAGAGGTCATTAACGATACATCATTAGATAAAGACGACATTAACGATACGATCGTCATTAGATAAAGAGGTCATTAACGATATGTCATTAGATAAAGAGGTCATTAACGATACGTCATTAGATAAAGAGGTCATTAACGATACGTCATTAGATAAAGAGGTCATTAACGATCGTCATTAGATAAAGAGGTCATTAACGATACCTCATTAGATAAAGAGGTCATTAACGATACGTCATTAGATAGAGGTCATTAACGATACCTCATTAGATAAAGAGGTCATTAACGATACGTCATTAGATAAAGAGGTCATTAACGATACGATACATCATTAGATAAAGAGGTCATTAACGTACGTCATTAGATAAAGAGGTCATTAACGATACCTCATTAGATAAAGAGGTCATTAACGATACGTCATTAGATAAAGAGATCATTAACGATACCTCATTAGATAAAGAGGTCATTAACGATACGTCATTAGATAAAGAGGTCATTAACGATACCTCATTAGATAAAGAGGTCATTAACGATACCTCATTAGATAAAGAGGTCATTAACGATACGTCATTAGATAAAGAGGTCATTAACGATACGTCATTAGATAAAGAGGTCATTAACGATACCTCATTAGATAAAGAGGTCATTAACGATACATCATTAGATAAAGAGGTCATTAACGATACCTAATTAGATAAAGAGGTCATTAACGATACCTCATTAGATAAAGAGGTCATTAACGATACGTAATTAGATAAAGAGGTCATTAACGATCCCTCATTAGATAAAGAGGTCATTAACGATCGTCATTAGATAAAGAGGTCATTAACGATACCTCATTAGATAAATAGGTCATTAACGATACATCATTAGATAAAGAGGTCATTAACGATACCTAATTAGATAAAGAGGTCATTAACGATACACGATACGTCATTAGATAAAGAGGTCATTAACGATCGTCATTAGATAAAGAGGTCATTAACGGTATGTCGTAAGATAAAGAGGTCATTAACGGTACACGATACGTCATTAGATAAAGAGGTCATTAACGATATGTCATTAGATAAAGAGGTCATTAACGATACCTAATTAGATAAAGAGGTCATTAACGATACACGATACGTCATTAGATAAAGAGGTCATTAACGATACCTCATTAGATAAAGAGGTCATTAACGGTACACGATACGTCATTAGATAAAGAGGTCATTAACGGTATGTCGTAAGATAAAGAGGTCATTAACGATACGTCATAAGATAAAGAGGTCATTAACGGTACACGATACCTCATTAGATAAAGAGGTCATTAACGATACCTCATTAGATAAAGAGGTCATTAACGATACGTCATTAGATAAAGAGGTCATTAACGATACGTCATTAGATAAAGAGGTCATTAACGATACCTCATTAGATAAAGAGGTCATTAACGATACCTCATTAGATAAAGAGGTCATTAACGATACGTCATTAGATAAAGAGGTCATTAACGATCGTCATTAGATAAAGAGGTCATTAACGAAATACGTCATTAGATAAAGAGGTCATTAACGATACCTCATTAGATAAAGAGGTCATTAACGATACCTCATTAGATAAAGAGGTCATTAACGATACCTCATTAGATAAAGAGGTCATTAACGATACGTCATTAGATAAAGAGATCATTAACGATACCTCATTAGATAAAGAGGTCATTAACGATACGTCATTAGATAAAGAGGTCATTAACGATACCTCATTAGATAAAGAGGTCATTAACGATACCTCATTAGATAAAGAGGTCATTAACGATACGTCATTAGATAAAGAGGTCATTAACGATACCTCATTAGATAAAGAGGTCATTAACGATACGTCATTAGATAAAGAGGTCATTACGATACGTCATTAGATAAAGAGGTCATTAACGATACGTCATTAGATAAAGAGGTCATTAACGATACAACGTAAGATAAAGAGGTCATTAACGATACATCATTAGATAAAGACGACATTAACGATACACGATACGTCATTAGATAAAGAGGTCATTAACGATATGTCATTAGATAAAGAGGTCATTAACGATACGTCATTAGATAAAGAGGTCATTAACGATACGTCATTAGATAAAGAGGTCATTAACGATACGTCATTAGATAAAGAGGTCATTAACGATACCTCATTAGATAAAGAGGTCATTAACGATACCTCATTAGATAAAGAGGTCATTAACGATACGTCATTAGATAAAGAGATCATTAACGATACGTCATTAGATAAAGAGGTCATTAACGATACGTCATTAGATAAAGAGGTCATTAACGATACCTCATTAGATAAAGAGGTCATTAACGATACCTCATTAGATAAAGAGGTCATTAACGATACGTCATTAGATAAAAGGTCATTAACGATACCTCATTAGATAAAGAGGTCATTAACGATACGTCATTAGATAAAGAGGTCATTAACGATCGTCATTAGATAAAGAGGTCATTAACGATACACGATACATCATTAGATAAAGAGGTCATTAACGATCGTCATTAGATAAAGAGGTCATTAACGATACCTCATTAGATAAAGAGGTCATTAACGATACGTCATTAGATAAAGAGATCATTAACGATACCTCATTAGATAAAGAGGTCATTAACGATACGTCATTAGATAAAGAGGTCATTAACGATACCTCATTAGATAAAGAGGTCATTAACGATACCTCATTAGATAAAGAGGTCATTAACGATACGTCATTAGATAAAGAGGTCATTAACGATACGTCATTAGATAAAGAGGTCATTAACGATACGTCATTAGATAAAGAGGTCATTAACGATCGTCATTAGATAAAGAGGTCATTAACGATACCTCATTAGATAAAGAGGTCATTAACGATACGTCATTAGATAAAGAGGTCATTAACGATACCTCATAAGATAAAGAGGTCATTAACGATACGTCATTAGATAAAGAGGTCATTAACGATACCTCATTAGATAAAGAGGTCATTAACGATACCTCATTAGATAAAGAGGTCATTAACGATACCTCATTAGATAAAGAGGTCATTAACGGTACGATACCTCATTAGATAAAGAGGTCATTAACGATACGTCATTAGATAAAGAGGTCATTAACGATACAACGTAAGATAAAGAGGTCATTAACGATACATCATTAGATAAAGGCGACATTAACGATACACGATACGTCATTAGATAAAGAGGTCATTAACGATATGTCATTAGATAAAGAGGTCATTAACGATACGTCATTAGATAAAGAGGTCATTAACGATCGTCATTAGATAAAGAGGTCATTAACGATCGTCATTAGATAAAGAGGTCATTAACGATACCTCATTAGATAAAGAGGTCATTAACGATACGTCATTAGATAGAGGTCATTAACGATACCTCATTAGATAAAGAGGTCATTAACGATACGTCATTAGATAAAGAGGTCATTAGCGATACACGATACATCATTAGATAAAGAGGTCATTAACGATACGTCATTAGATAAAGAGGTCATTAACGATACCTCATTAGATAAAGAGGTCATTAACGATCGTCATTAGATAAAGAGATCATTAACGATACCTCATTAGATAAAGAGGTCATTAACGATACGTCATTAGATAAAGAGGTCATTAACGATACCTCATTAGATAAAGAGGTCATTAACGATACCTCATTAGATAAAGAGGTCATTAACGATACGTCATTAGATAAAGAGGTCATTAACGATACGTCATTAGATAAAGAGGTCATTAACGATACCTCATTAGATAAAGAGGTCATTAACGATACCTCATTAGATAAAGAGGTCATTAACGATATGTCATTAGATAAAGAGGTCATTAACGATACGTCATTAGATAAAGAGGTCATTAACGATACGTCATTAGATAAAGAGGTCATTAACGATACGTCATTAGATAAAGAGGTCATTAACGATACCTCATTAGATAAAGAGGTCATTAACGATACGTCATTAGATAAAGAGGTCATTAACGATACCTCATAAGATAAAGAGGTCATTAACGATACGTCATTAGATAAAGAGGTCATTAACGATACCTCATTAGATAAAGAGGTCATTAACGATACCTCATTAGATAAAGAGGTCATTAACGTACACGATACCTCATTAGATAAAGAGGTCATTAACGATACGTCATTAGATAAAGAGGTCATTAACGATACAACGTAAGATAAAGAGGTCATTAACGATACATCATTAGATAAAGACGACATTAACGATACACGATACGTCATTAGATAAAGAGGTCATTAACGATATGTCATTAGATAAAGAGGTCATTAACGATACGTCATTAGATAAAGAGGTCATTAACGATACGTCATTAGATAAAGAGGTCATTAACGATACGTCATTAGATAAAGAGGTCATTAACGATACCTCATTAGATAAAGAGGTCATTAACGATACGTCATTAGATAGAGGTCATTAACGATACCTCATTAGATAAAGAGGTCATTAACGATACGTCATTAGATAAAGAGGTCATTAACGATACACGATACATCATTAGATAAAGAGGTCATTAACGATACGTCATTAGATAAAGAGGTCATTAACGATACCTCATTAGATAAAGAGGTCATTAACGATACGTCATTAGATAAAGAGATCATTAACGATACCTCATTAGATAAAGAGGTCATTAACGATACGTCATTAGATAAAGAGGTCATTAACGATACCTCATTAGATAAAGAGGTCATTAACGATACCTCATTAGATAAAGAGGTCATTAACGATACGTCATTAGATAAAGAGGTCATTAACGATACGTCATTAGATAAAGAGGTCATTAACGATACCTCATTAGATAAAGAGGTCATTAACGATACATCATTAGATAAAGAGGTCATTAACGATACCTAATTAGATAAAGAGGTCATTAACGATACCTCATTAGATAAAGAGGTCATTAACGATACGTAATTAGATAAAGAGGTCATTAACGATCCCTCATTAGATAAAGAGGTCATTAACGATACGTCATTAGATAAAGAGGTCATTAACGATACCTCATTAGATAAATAGGTCATTAACGATACATCATTAGATAAAGAGGTCATTAACGATACCTAATTAGATAAAGAGGTCATTAACGATACGATACGTCATTAGATAAAGAGGTCATTAACGATACGTCATTAGATAAAGAGGTCATTAACGGTATGTCGTAAGATAAAGAGGTCATTAACGATACACGATACCTCATTAGATAAAGAGGTCATTAACGATACGTCATTAGATAAAGAGGTCATTAACGATACCTCATTAGATAAAGAGGTCATTAATGATACATCGTAAGATAAAGAGGTCATTAACGATACCTCATTAGATAAAGAGGTCATTAACGGTACACGATCGTCATTAGATAAAGAGGTCATTAACGGTATGTCGTAAGATAAAGAGGTCATTAACGATACGTCATTAGATAAAGAGGTCATTAACGATACCTCATTAGATAAAGAGGTCATTAACGATACGTCATTAGATAAAGAGGTCATTAACGATACGTCATTAGATAAAGAGGTCATTAACGATACGTCATTAGATAAAGAGGTCATTAACGATACGTCATTAGATAAAGAGGTCATTAACGATACCTCATTAGATAAAGAGGTCATTAACGATATGTCATTAGATAAAGAGGTCATTAACGATACGTCATTAGATAAAGAGGTCATTAACGATACCTCATTAGATAAAGAGGTCATTAACGATACCTCATTAGATAAAGAGGTCATTAACGATACGTCATTAGATAAAGAGGTCATTAACGATACGTCATTAGATAAAGAGGTCATTAACGATACCTCATTAGATAAAGAGGTCATTAACGATACCTCATTAGATAAAGAGGTCATTAACGATACCTCATTAGATAAAGAGGTCATTAACGATACCTCATTAGATAAAGAGGTCATTAACGATACGATACCTCATTAGATAAAGAGGTCATTAACGATCATTAGATAAAGAGGTCATTCATACAACGTAAGATAAAGAGGTCATTAACGATACCTCATTAGATAAAGAGGTCATTAACGATACCTCATTAGATAAAGAGGTCATTAACGATAGGTCATTAGATAAAGAGGTCATTATTAACGATACCTCATTAGATAAAGAGGTCATTAACGATACGATACGTCATTAGATAAAGAGGTCATTAACGATACGTCATTAGATAAAGAGGTCATTAACGATACCTCATTAGATAAAGAGGTCATTAACGATACGTCATTAGATAAAGACGACATTAACGATACACGATACGTCATTAGATAAAGAGGTCATTAACGATACAACGTAAGATAAAGAGGTCATTAACGATACGTCATTAGATAAAGAGGTCATTAACGATACGTCATTAGATAAAGACGACATTAGCGATACGATCGTCATTAGATAAAGAGGTCATTAACGATACAACGTAAGATAAAGAGGTCATTAACGATACATCATTAGATAAAGGCGACATTAACGATACACGATCGTCATTAGATAAAGAGGTCATTAACGATACAACGTAAGATAAAGAGGTCATTAACGATACGTCATTAGATAAAGAGGTCATTAACGATACGTCATTAGATAAAGAGGTCATTAACGATATACGTCATTAGATAAAGAGGTCATTAACGATACCTCATTAGATAAAGAGGTCATTAACAATACCTCATTAGATAAAGAGGTCATTAACGATAGGTCATTAGATAAAGAGGTCATTAACGATACCTCATTAGATAAAGAGGTCGTTCGATACACGATACGTCATTAGATAAAGAGGTCATTAACGATACGTCATTAGATAAAGAGGTCATTAACGATACCTCATTAGATAAAGAGGTCATTAACGATACGTCATTAGATAAAGAGGTCATTAACGATACCTCATTAGATAAAGAGGTCATTAACGATACACGATACATCATTAGATAAAGAGGTCATTAACGATACACGATACATCATTAGATAAAGAGGTCATTAACGATACGTCATTAGATAAAGAGGTCATTAACGATACGTCATAAGATAAAGAGGTCATTAACGATACGTCATTAGATAAAGAGGTCATTAACGATACACGATACGACATTAGATAAAGAGGTCATTAACGATACGTCATTAGATAAAGAGGTCATTAACGATACGTCATTAGATAAAGAGGTCATTAACGATACATCGTAAGATAAAGAGGTCATTAACGATACGTCATTAGATAAAGAGGTCATTAACGATACCTCATTAGATAAAGAGGTCATTAACGATACCTCATTAGATAAAGAGGTCATTAACGATACGTCATTAGATAAAGAGGTCATTAACAATACGTCATTAGATAAAGAGGTCATTAACGATACCTCATTAGATAAAGAGGTCATTAACGATACCTCATTAGATAAAGAGGTCATTAACGATACAACGTAAGATAAAGAGGTCATTAATGATACCTCATTAGATAAAGAGGTCATTAACGATACACGATACGACATTAGATAAAGAGGTCATTAACGATACGTCATTAGATAAAGAGGTCATTAACGATACCTCATTAGATAAAGAGGGCATTAACGATACGTCATTAGATAAAGAGGTCATTAACGATACGTCATTAGATAAAGAGGTCATTAACGATACGTCATTAGATAAAGAGGTCATTAACGATACGTCATTAGATAAAGAGGTCATTAACGATACGTCATTAGATAAAGAGGTCATTAACGATACCTCATTAGATAAAGAGATCATTAACGATACCTCATTAGATAAAGAGGTCATTAACGATATACGTCATTAGATAAAGAGGTCATTAACGATACCTCATTAGATAAAGAGGTCATTAACGATACCTCATTAGATAAAGAGGTCATTAACGATACGTCATTAGATAAAGAGGTCATTAACGATACCTCATTAGATAAAGAGGTCATTAACGATACGTCATTAGATAAAGAGGTCATTAACGATACGTCATTAGATAAAGAGGTCATTAACGATACGTCATTAGATAAAGAGGTCATTAACGATACAACGTAAGATAAAGAGGTCATTAACGATACATCATTAGATAAAGGCGACATTACACGATACGTCATTAGATAAAGAGGTCATTAACGATATGTCATTAGATAAAGAGGTCATTAACGATACGTCATTAGATAAAGAGGTCATTAACGATACGTCATTAGATAAAGAGGTCATTAACGTCGTCATTAGATAAAGAGGTCATTAACGATACCTCATTAGATAAAGAGGTCATTAACGATACCTCATTAGATAAAGAGGTCATTAACGATACGTCATTAGATAAAGAGATCATTAACGATACCTCATTAGATAAAGAGGTCATTAACGATACGTCATTAGATAAAGAGGTCATTAACGATACCTCATTAGATAAAGAGGTAATTAACGATACCTCATTAGATAAAGAGGTCATTAACGATACGTCATTAGATAAAGAGGTCATTAACGATACCTCATTAGATAAAGAGGTCATTAACGATACGTCATTAGATAAAGAGGTCATTAACGATACGTCATTAGATAAAGAGGTCATTAACGATACACGATACGTCATTAGATAAAGAGGTCATTAACGATACGTCATTAGATAAAGAGGTCATTAACGATACCTCATTAGATAAAGAGGTCATTAACGATACGTCATTAGATAAAGAGGTCATTAACGATACGTCATTAGATAAAGAGGTCATTAACGATACGTCATTAGATAAAGAGGTCATTAACGATACCTCATTAGATAAAGAGGTCATTAACGATACCTCATTAGATAAAGAGGTCATTAACGATACGTCATTAGATAAAGAGGTCATTAACGATACGTCATTAGATAAAGAGGTCATTAACGATACGTCATTAGATAAAGAGGACGATCGTCATTAGATAAAGAGGTCATTAACGATACCTCATTAGATAAAGAGGTCATTAACGATACGTCATTAGATAAAGAGGTCATTAACGATACCTCATAAGATAAAGAGGTCATTAACGATACGTCATTAGATAAAGAGGTCATTAACGATACCTCATTAGATAAAGAGGTCATTAACGATACCTCATTAGATAAAGAGGTCATTAACGATACCTCATTAGATAAAGAGGTCATTAACGATACCTCATTAGATAAAGAGGTCATTAACGATACGTCATTAGATAAAGAGGTCATTAACGATACAACGTAAGATAAAGAGGTCATTAACGATACATCATTAGATAAAGGCGACATTAACGATACGTCGTCATTAGATAAAGAGGTCATTAACGATATGTCATTAGATAAAGAGGTCATTAACGATACGTCATTAGATAAAGAGGTCATTAACGATACGTCATTAGATAAAGAGGTCATTAACGATACGTCATTAGATAAAGAGGTCATTAACGATACCTCATTAGATAAAGAGGTCATTAACGATACGTCATTAGATAGAGGTCATTAACGATACCTCATTAGATAAAGAGGTCATTAACGATACGTCATTAGATAAAGAGGTCATTAACGATACACGATACATCATTAGATAAAGAGGTCATTAACGATACGTCATTAGATAAAGAGGTCATTAACGATACCTCATTAGATAAAGAGGTCATTAACGATACGTCATTAGATAAAGAGATCATTAACGATACCTCATTAGATAAAGAGGTCATTAACGATACGTCATTAGATAAAGAGGTCATTAACGATACCTCATTAGATAAAGAGGTCATTAACGATACCTCATTAGATAAAGAGGTCATTAACGATACGTCATTAGATAAAGAGGTCATTAACGATACGTCATTAGATAAAGAGGTCATTAACGATACGTCATTAGATAAAGAGGTCATTAACGATACCTCATTAGATAAAGAGGTCATTAACGATACGTCATTAGATAAAGAGGTCATTAACGATACATCATTAGATAAAGAGGTCATTAACGATACGTCATTAGATAAAGAGGTCATTAACGATACGTCATTAGATAAAGAGGTCATTAACGATACCTCATTAGATAAAGAGGTCATTAACGATACGTCATTAGATAAAGAGGTCATTAACGATACCTCATTAGATAAAGAGGTCATTAACGATACGTCATTAGATAAAGAGGTCATTAACGATACGTCATTAGATAAAGAGGTCATTAACGGTACACGATACGTCATTAGATAAAGAGGTCATTAACGGTACACGATACCTCATTAGATAAAGAGGGCATTAACGATACGTCATTAGATAAAGAGGTCATTAACGATACAACGTAAGATAAAGAGGTCATTAACGATACATCATTAGATAAGAGGACATTAACGATACGTCATTAGATAAAGAGGTCATTAACGATACGTCATTAGATAAAGAGGTCATTAACGATACGTCATTAGATAAAGAGGTCATTAACGATACGTCATTAGATAAAGAGGTCATTAACGATACGTCATTAGATAAAGAGGTCATTAACGATACCTCATTAGATAAAGAGGTCATTAACGATACGTCATTAGATAAAGAGGTCATTAACGATACGTCATTAGATAAAGAGGTCATTAACGATACGTCATTAGATAAAGAGGTCATTAACGATACGATACATCATTAGATAAAGAGGTCATTAACGATACGTCATTAGATAAAGAGGTCATTAACGATACCTCATTAGATAAAGAGGTCATTAACGATACGTCATTAGATAAAGAGATCATTAACGATACCTCATTAGATAAAGAGGTCATTAACGATACGTCATTAGATAAAGAGGTCATTAACGATACCTCATTAGATAAAGAGGTCATTAACGATACCTCATTAGATAAAGAGGTCATTAACGATACGTCATTAGATAAAGAGGTCATTAACGATACGTCATTAGATAAAGAGGTCATTAACGATACCTCATTAGATAAAGAGGTCATTAACGATACATCATTAGATAAAGAGGTCATTAACGATACCTAATTAGATAAAGAGGTCATTAACGATACCTCATTAGATAAAGAGGTCATTAACGATACGTAATTAGATAAAGAGGTCATTAACGATCCCTCATTAGATAAAGAGGTCATTAACGATACGTCATTAGATAAAGAGGTCATTAACGATACCTCATTAGATAAATAGGTCATTAACGATACGTCATTAGATAAAGAGGTCATTAACGATACGTCATTAGATAAAGAGGTCATTAACGGTACACGATACGTCATTAGATAAAGAGGTCATTAACGGTACACGATACGTCATTAGATAAAGAGGTCATTAACGGTATGTCGTAAGATAAAGAGGTCATTAACGATACGATACCTCATTAGATAAAGAGGTCATTAACGATACGTCATTAGATAAAGAGGTCATTAACGATACCTCATTAGATAAAGAGGTCATTAACGATACCTCATTAGATAAAGAGGTCATTAACGATACCTCATTAGATAAAGAGGTCATTAACGGTACACGATACGTCATTAGATAAAGAGGGCATTAACGGTATGTCGTAAGATAAAGAGGTCATTAACGATACATCGTAAGATAAAGAGGTCATTAACGATACGTCATTAGATAAAGAGGTCATTAACGATACACGGTATGTCGTAAGATAAAGAGGTCATTAACGATACCTCATTAGATAAAGAGGTCATTAACGGTACACGATACGTCATTAGATAAAGAGGTCATTAACGGTATGTCGTAAGATAAAGACGACCACTTCTGAAATACTAATTTCACACCATAACCTGCTGAATTTGAAATATAACTTTTCTTTAATTTTTGACTTTGGCACAAATTCAAATGTGGCACTGACTCATCCCTTTGGATGTGTTTCATGTCTCAATGAAGAGTTAAGGCATTCGATTAGCCACGTGCGACATGCGCAGTTACAAACCTGCTGGAGTTAGCGACAGGCGGAAGAGCAATATCCATCATCTTAGTATGGATGAAGCCTGAGCTGGAATGTGAAGCTAACTGAAACTGGCTAATTTTAGAAAACCCCTCAATAGATCTCGATTCAGTCGTAGTTTCACCCCTCTGGTTGGAGGATTCCAGATGTCCTGTTTCATCCCTCCTGATTCCCGGAATATTTCAACAGCGATTTCTGGAAAAACGTGTGGATTTGGGGGAAAGTGAGCAGGATGTTTGAACCCCATTCCCATGTTACTCTCTCCCTCCTCTCCTGCAGGTGCTAGACATTAAGAAGAAGCTGAAGCAGTCCAAAAGGTTCTGGTCCAACCTGCCAGATGAGATCTGTATTAAAGACAAGTTGACCGAGTCAGATGAAGAGCAGTGTTGGAACAGTCACGCCAAGGCCAGGTGAGAGGTGTTCAGATCACGCACCTACACTAACTAGTCCCACAACTAGTCTGGTGAGGTCTGAACAGTGCTGGAGACCCTCAGCTCATCCACCTGTAGAACTACAATAACTAGTCCTACAACTAGCCTGATGAGATCTGAACAGTGCTGGAGACCCTCAGCTCATCCACCTGTAGAACTACAATAACTAGTCCTACAGCCAGTCTGATGAGGTCTGAGCAGTGCTGGAGACCCTCAGCTGATCCAGAACTATGGTACTATGGTCCTTGGTACAGGACAAGAGAGAACCAGTACTGTTTACCTGTCAATCTCTGACACTTTATGGATATGGTGAGATGTTCTCATCTATTACTGTACACTGACGTGTTTAGAACTGCTTGGAATGAAAGCCAGAACCACCCTCTCTCTCAACCCCACCCCCCCTCCCAGCCAGTCGAGGCATTTTTGGCCTCACACACCACAGCACAGTCCCTGGTCACCACATCACAGTCCCTGGTCACCACATCACAGTCCCTGGTCACCACATCACAGTCCCTGGTCACCACATCACAGTCCCTGGTCACCACATCACAGTCCCTGGTCACCACATCACAGTCCCTGGTCACCACATCACAGTCCCTGGTCACCACAGCACAGTCCCTGGTCACCACATCACAGTCCCTGGTCACCACATCACAGTCCCTGGTCACCACATCACAGTCCCTGGTCACCACATCACAGTCCCTGGTCACCACATCACAGTCCCTGGTCACCACATCACAGTCCCTGGTCACCACATCACAGTCCCTGGTCACCACATCACAGTCCCTGGTCACCACATCACAGTCCCTGGTCACCACAGCACAGTCCCTGGTCACCACATCACAGTCCCTGGTCACCACAGCACAGTCCCTGGTCACCACAGCACAGTCCCTGGTCACCACAGCACAACTTCCTGCTACATGGACATCTGCCGCATTTCTCTCATACTGAATACTGAGCCAGAGAGAGTCTGTCTGTCTGTCTGTCTGCCTGTCTGTTAGAACTGTAGAGGACTGGATCAGGGGGAGAGGACCCAGCAGAACTGTAGAGGACTGGATCAGGAGAGAGGACCCAGTAGAACTGTAGAGGACTGGATCAGGGAGAGAGGACCCAGTAGAACTGTAGAGGACTGGATTAGGGAGAGAGGACCCAGTAGAACTGTAGAGGACTGGATCAGGGAGAGAGGACCCAACAGAACTGTAGAGGACTGGATCAGGGAGAGAGGACCCAGTAGAACTGTAGAGGACTGGATCAGGGAGAGAGGACCCAACAGAACTGTAGAGGACTGGATCAGGGAGAGAGGACCCAGTAGAACTGTAGAGGACTGGATCAGGGAGAGAGGACCCAGTAGAACTGTAGAGGACTGGATTAGGGAGAGAGGACCCAGTAGAACTGTAGAGGACTGGATCAGGGGAGGTGAACCCAGTAGAACTGTAGAGGACTGGATCAGGGAGAGAGGACCCAGTAGAACTGTAGAGGACTGGATCAGGGGAGAGAGGACCCAGTAGAACTGTAGAGGACTGGATCAGGGAGAGAGGACCCAGTAGAACTGTAGAGGCCTGGATCAGGGAAGAGAGGACCCAGTAGAACTGTAGAGGACTGGATCAGGGAGAGAGGACCCAGCAGAACTGTAGAGGACTGGATCAGGGAGGGAGGACCCAGCAGAACTGTAGAGGACTGGATCAGGGAGAGAGGACCCAGCAGAACTGTAGAGGACTGGATCAGGGAGAGAGGACCCAGCAGAACTGGAGAGGACTGGATCAGGGAGGGAGGACCCAGCAGAACTGTAGAGGACTGGATCAGGGAGAGAGGACCCAGCAGAACTGTAGAGGACTGGATCAGGGAGAGAGGACCCAGTAGAACTGTAGAGGACTGGATCAGGGAGAGAGGGACCCAGTAGAACTGTAGAGGACTGGATTAGGGAGAGAGGGACCAACACACAGTTGCAGAGAACCTTTTCAGGACCACTGACAGCTGCTCTCTGAATGCTGGAGAACCTCTTCAGGACCACTGACAGCTGCTCTCTGAATGCTGGAGAACCTCCTCAGGACCACCGACAGCTGCTCTCTGAGTGCTGGAGAACCTCTTCAGGACCACCGACAGCTGCTCTCTGAGTGATGGAGAACCTCTTCAGGACCACCGACAGCTGCTCTCTGAGTGATGGAGAACCTCTTCAGGACCACTGACAGCTGCTCTCTGAGTGCTGGAGAACCTCTTCAGGACCACCGACAGCTACTCTCTGAATGCTGGAGAACCTCTTCAGGACCACTGACAGCTGCTCTCTGAGTGATGGAGAACCTCTTCGGGACCACCGACAGCTGCTCTCTGAGTGATGGAGAACCTCCTCAGGACCACCGACAGCTGCTCTCTGAGTGATGGAGAACCTCTTCGGGACCACCGACAGCTGCTCTCTGAGTGATGGAGAACCTCCTCGGGACCACCGACAGCTGCTCTCTGAGTGATGGAGAACCTCTTCAGGACCACTGACAGCTGCTCTCTGAGTGATGGAGAACCTCTTCAGGACCACCGACAGCTGCTCTCTGAGTGATGGAGAACCTCTTCAGGACCACCGACAGCTACTCTCTGAATGCTGGAGAACCTCTTCAGGACCACCGACAGCTGCTCTCTGAATGCTGGAGAACCTCTTCAGGACCACCGACAGCTGCTCTCTGAGTGATGGAGAACCTCTTCAGGACCACCGACAGCTGCTCTCTGAGTGATGGAGAACCTCTTCAGGACCACCGACAGCTGCTCTCTGAATGCTGGAGAACCTCTTCAGGACCACCGACAGCTGCTCTCTGAATGCTGGAGAACCTCTTCAGGACCACCGACAGCTGCTCTCTGAATGCTGGAGAACCTCTTCAGGACCACCGACAGCTGCTCTCTGAATGCTGGAGAACGATCCACACAATCCAGATAATTGAATCATTTCCTGCCAAATGAAATGTGATTGTCTTTTGACATGTCTTCCTCAGAGATGTTTCTTAACCGGCGTTGTTGTAATCCATCCTCAGGTATTTTCCTGACGTGGTAAAGGACGGCCTCGCCAACCAGCTGAACAACCCAGAGGTGGCGGTGGACATCACGAGACCGGACACTCTGATTCGCCAACAGATCATGACACTCAGAGTGATGACCAACAAGCTGAGAAACGCCTACAACGGCAATGACATCTTCTTTCAGGACTCCAGTAAGTCCAAACGGTACCCTGTTCTCTCTGTAGTGCACTACCTTGACCAGGGCCCATAGGGAATAGGGCTCTGTTCTCTCTGTAGTGCACTACCTTGACCAGTGCCCATAGGGAATAGGGCTCTATTCTCTCTGTAGTGCACTACCAGGGCCCATAGGGAATAGGGCTCTGTTCTCTCTGTAGTGCACTACCAGGGCCCATAGGGAATAGGGCTCTGTTCTCTCTGTAGTGCACTACCTTGACCAGGGCCCATAGGGAATAGGGCTCTATTCTCTCTGTAGTGCACTACCAGGGCCCATAGGGAATAGGGCTCTGTTCTCTCTGTAGTGCACTACCTTGACCAGGGCCCATAGGGAATAGGGCTATATTCTCTCTGTAGTGCACTACCTTGAACAGGGCCCATAGGGAATAGGGCTCTATTCTCTCTGTAGTGCACTACCTTGACCACGACCCATAGGGAATTTGGCTCTAATCTCTCTGTAGTGCACTACCTTGAACAGGGCCCATAGGGAATAGGGCTCTATTCTCTCTGTAGTGCACTACCTTGACCAGGGCCCATAGGGAATAGGGCTCTATTCTCTCTGTAGTGCAGTACCAGGGCCCATAGGGAATAGGGCTCTGTTCTCTCTGTAGTGCACTACCTTGACCAGGGCTCATAGGGAATAGGGCTCTATTCTCTCTGTAGTGCACTACCTTGACCAGGGCCCATAGGGAATAGGGCTCTATTCTCTCTGTAGTGCACTACCTTGACCAGTGCCCATAGGGAATAGGGCTCTGTTCTCTCTGTAGTGCACTACCTTGACCAGTGCCCATAGGGAATAGGGCTCTGTTCTCTCTGTAGTGCACTACCAGGGCCCATAGGGAATAGGGCTCTGTTCTCTCTGTAGTGCACTACCTTGACCAGTGCCCATAGGGAATAGGGCTCTGTTCTCTCTGTAGTGCACTACCAGGGCCCATAGGGAATAGGGCTCTGTTCTCTCTGTAGTGCACTACCTTGACCAGTGCCCATAGGGAATTTGGCTCTAATCTCTCTGTAGTGCACTACCATACCTTAAGGGAAGAATTCGGCAGTACCTGTATGGTTAGTGAGAAAGTCCATATTGCAAATGTACGGTCCCTTACTAGACGTCCGAAATCGTTTGTAAAATTCGCGGACGGCGTCGGGCAGCGGCAGGGCCGGACCTACCAGGAAGTCATCAAATGAACGTTGTCGGACATTCGGTTTCCGTTTACAAAAATAATAAGATTTATGTCATTTTTCCCATGTCCCGGAAATTCCCACAAGAGGGCATAAGCAATCATATGGCTATTGCTACAAAACATCACGATTCACGACGGGGCCTTATCTCGAAAACTGAAAATATTTAGAAGCCGAAACTCGGTGAGCGTAGGGCGGCATAATGGGCAGTTGGCCCCGAACAAGATGGCGTCTAGGCCTCAACGGTTTTTGAGTTATGGCCATTTATCTGGGATTAAAGGTCCAAAATGAAAATAGAGAAATTATTTTTCCACTTCACGTCAAAGTCAAGGAGCCTCCGGTGTCAATAAAAAAAAGAACCAGCCATTTATCTATCGTCATTTAAGAGAAATCGTACAACGACACCTTGGTGATGTTCACGGATAGGTGTTTTTTTTTCAACGGTTACAGATCCAGTTGCAGGTTGTTCTTACGAATCTTTTTAAAGTGTGCTGCGGAGCTCTGCGAGATTTCTGTGATTTTCTATGATTTTCTGAAATAACACACACTCACTAAACCCTCCGTAAATAACTCAGTTCTTAACGTAAAGACTTAAAACTCGGGATTCTGTAAAGGCATACCCCAATCATGATATGAGTTTATTTATAGCTTCCTGTGCCAACCGGAAGTGCCTTTAATGGTGTCACAGTGGCAGTTTCCATGGGTTAAAAAGGTCAGATCTTTTCAAAACTTCATATGTGTGACTAGGTAACCCTCATGAACTGTAAATCAGTCATTTCTCCCAGCAGATGTCAAAGAAAAGCTCTCACACGCACACACAGCAAGGATGGAGTGAAAAGTGTGGTTCTTAAAGACACAGAGAGCAGGCAATGGCATAAACATAATGTCTAGGCCGTGCCGAGTTCAACGAGATATCCCGCTTGACCGTAGCTCGCTCGGTCTGAGCGCAGCGACCATTAGAAAAGTAGGCCCAAAATGAAGCCTGCCCCACAACGTCATTTGCTTTTGGGTGACAGTGAGAGAACCGTTAGGGTGAGAAGCACAATTCGACCTCAGGTATGTTCCTAAGGTCCTTCCGATCCGTGCAAGCCTAACGTTGACAGTGTGGCATTAACCCTTAATAGTTAAAAGATGTTGTTTACTTCAAAAGTTTGCATTGATTTCTCTCCCCATAGGAATACATTGCCTTTACCCCTAAATTCAACCTGAAGTCTATATGGGTTATGAATGCCGTATGAACCTGTCTTTGGTAACAGTCCATCAGGCCAGTATGAGGTCTACCTGTGTTGATTCTAAGCTTCCTGGACCAACCGGAAGTGGTTAAAATCACCCTAAAAGTGTTTTTCCATTACCTGCCTGCAGTTTGATAGACATAGTGCATTCAACCCTGTGTAAATCAGTCAATTCTTAACGTAAGGACTTAAAACACAGGATTCTGTAAAAGCATAGCCCAGTGAGGATATGTGTTGACTTATAGCTTCCTGTGCCAACCGGAAGTGCCTTAATTGGTGTCTCAGGGGCTGTTTCGAGGGGTTAAAAAAGTCAGATCTGTCCAAAACTTCATATGTGTGATCAGGCAACCCCCATGAACTGTAAATCAGTCATTTTTCCCATAAAATTTCAAAGGAAAACTAAATCACACAGACACACAACTTGGAAGGAGGGACGTATTGGGGGTTGTAGAGACAGACAGTGCCTCCAATAGTTAGCTTTGTTCGAGCTAAAAAAGAACCGTCAGACCTAGAGTTCCGAAACTTTAGAAACCTGTTCTAGACCTCGGGTCGATAGTGCGTGGTGAGTTAGGTGGCTCTAGAAGGTTCTCGGACCGAGAAATAGCCTCGTACATTTGCAATGATTTCAATTCATTTTGACCATTACGAAAATGGCGACATTTAGAAAAGTCTCAGAGACACAAGACTAGGTGCATTGGAACCGGCTCGGCCCATAGAGACGGACCCCAACGTTTCGGTCCGATAGCTCATTCAAGGACCCCATAGCAAGGCATGGAAAAAGTGGATTTTCAGCACCAATTAGGGTTTTACTCGGGCACCGAAGGACCTATCGAGCCGAAACTCGGGATTCGGGGTCGCCTCACATAGGCCTTCACATAATGTCTGACCTGGACCCGCAGCTAGAACGTAACTATGTGTTTTACGTTTTTATTATGTTTTAAACTAATGGCGCTGTGAATTATGGGCCTGCTCTGACATATGTGATAGTTGGCTTCTAAATGAGTTGGAAAAAGTGGGTTTGGTGTCAATTGGTATCAGTTTGGTGTCAGAATGACATCTAATTGACTGGTGGACACTGACTTGCTAGTTGACTTTTGTACATTAGCAATATGTTTAAACGGAGAGGGACCATCACCAAAATGGCATTCTGAAATCAACACAAAAAATGGCATCACCATAGTCTCCAGGCTGTGCAGAGTTCAACGAGACGCCCCGCTTGACCGTAGCTCGCTCGGTCTGAGCGCAGCGACCATTAGAAAAGTAGGCCCAAAATGAAGCCTGCCCCACAACGTCATTTGCTTTTGGGTGACAGTGAGAGAACCGTTAGGGTGAGAAGCACAATTCGACCTCAGGTACGTTCCTAAGGTCCTTCCGATCCGTGCAAGCCTAACGTTGACCGTGTGGCATTAACCCTTAATAGTTAAAGAAGGTGTTTACTTCAAATAGTTTGCATTGATTTCTCTCCCCATAGGAATACATTGCCTTTACCCCTAAATTCAACCTGAAGTCTATATGGGTTATGAATGCCGTATGAACCTGTCTTTGGTAACAGTCCATCAGGCCAGTATGAGGTCTACCTGTGTTGATTCTAGGCTTCCTGGACCAACCGGAAGTGGTTAAAATCACCTAAAAGTGTTTTTCCATTACCTGCCTGCAGTTTGATAGACATAGTGCATTCAACCCTGTGTAAATCAGTCAATTCTTAACGTAAGGACTTAAAACTCAGGATTCTGTAAGTTTCTATGTCAATCAAGACATGGGTTTACTTATAGCTTCCTGTGCCAACCGGAAGTGCCTTTAATGATGTCACAGTGGCAGTTTCCAAGGGTTAAAAAGGTCAGATCTTTTCAAAACTTCATATGTGTGACTAGGTAACCCTCATGAACTGTAAATCAGTCATTTCTCCCAACAGATGTCAAAGAAAAGCTCTCACACGCACACACAGCAAGGATGGAGTGAAAAAGTGCGGTTCTCAAAGACACAGAGAGCAGGCAATGGCATAAACATAATCTCTAGGCCGTGCCGAGTTCAACGAGATATCCCGCTTGACCGTAGCTCGCTCGGTCTGAGCGCAGCGACCATTAGAAAAGTAGGCCCAAAATGAAGCCTGCCCCACAACGTCATTTGCTTTTGGGTGACAGTGAGAGAACCGTTAGGGTGAGAAGCACAATTCGACCTCAGGTACGTTCCTAAGGTCCTTCCGATCCGTGCAAGCCTAACCTTGACCGTGTGGCATTAACCCTTAATAGTTAAAAGAAGGTGTTTACTTCAAATAGTTTGCATTGATTTCTCTCCCCATAGGAATACATTGCCTGCACCCCTAAATTCAACCTGAAGTCTATATGGGTTATGAATGCCGTATGAACCTGTCTTTGGTAACAGTCCATCAGGCCAGTATGAGGTCTACCTGTGTTGATTCTAGGCTTCCTGGACCAACCGGAAGTGGTTAAAATCACCCTAAAAGTGTTTTTCCATTACCTGCCTGCAGTTTGATAGACATAGTGCATTCAACCCTGTGTAAATCAGTCAATTCTTAACGTAAGGACTTAAAACACAGGATTCTGTAAAAGCATAGCCCAGTGAGGATATGTGTTGACTTATAGCTTCCTGTGCCAACCGGAAGTGCCTTAATTGGTGTCTCAGGGGCTGTTTCGAGGGGTTAAAAAGTCAGATCTGTCCAAAACTTCATATGTGTGATTAGGCAACCCCCATGAACTGTAAATCAGTCATTTTTCCCATAAAATTTCAAAGGAAAACTAAATCACACAGACACACAACTTGGAAGGAGGGACGTATTGGGGGTTGTAGAGACAGACAGTGCCTCCAATAGTTAGCTTTGTTCGAGCTAAAAAGAACCGTCAGACCTAGAGTTCCGAAACTTTAGAAACCTGTTCTAGACCTCGGGTCGATAGTGCGTGGTGAGTTAGGTGGCTCTAGAAGGTTCTCGGACCGAGAAATAGCCTCGTACATTTGCAATGATTTCAATTCATTTTGACCATTACGAAAATGGCGACATTTAGAAAAGTCTCAGAGACACAAGACTAGGTGCATTGGAACCGGCTCGGCCCATAGAGACGGACCCCAACGTTTCGGTCCGATAGCTCATTCAAGGACCCCATAGCAAGGCATGGAAAAAGTGGATTTTCAGCACCAATTAGGGTTTTACTCGGGCACCGAAGGACCTATCGAGCGAAACTCGGGATTCGGGGTCGCCTCACATAGGCCTTCACATAATGTCTGACCTGGACCCGCAGCTAGAACATAACTATGTGTTTTACGTTTTTATTATGTTTTAAACTAAAGGCGCTGTGAATTATGGGCCTGCTCTGACATATATGATAGTTGGCTTCTAAATGAGTTGGAAAAAGTGGGTTTGGTGTCAATTGGTATCAGTTTGGTGTCAAAATGACATCTAATTGACTGATGGACACTGACTTGCTAGTTGACTTTTGTACATTAGCAATATGTTTAAACGGAGAGGGACCATCACCAAAAGTGACATTCTGAAATCAACCCTAACGAGCCATGGAGATGAACCAGAATCACTGCCCAGCTATCCCGAGTTCATCGGGCCAGTCAATTTCACATTCCTGCAGGATTTTTATAGCATGACAAATTCGTGATGGTACCTGCCCATTGAACCATATTGCAAATGCACAGTGACTTTGCAAAAGTGAGAAAACATAAACAAATGGACATGATGAAATCAACACAACGAGTGATGGAAATGTACAACTATCACTGCTCGGCCATCCTGTGTCCATCAGACCAGTCAATTTTGCATTTTTGAGCATGTCAAATTTCATATGGTAAATGCACATTGAAACATATTGCAAATGCGCGCGCACTTGCAATATGATTCTATAGTGTAAAAACATCACCTAATGGACATGATGAAATCAACACAACGAGTGATGGAAATGTACAACTATCACTGCTCGGCCATCCTGTGTCCATCAGACCAGTCAATTTTGCATTTTTGAGCATGTCAAATTTCATATGGTAAATGCACATTGAAACATATTGCAAATGCGCGCGCACTTGCAATATGATTCTATAGTGTAAAAACATCACCTAATGGACATGATGAAATCAACACAACGAGTGATGGAAATGTACAACTATCACTGCTCGGCCATCCTGTGTCCATCATACCAGTCAATTTTGCATTTTTGAGCATTTCAAATTTCATATGGTAAATGCACATTGAAACATATTGCAAATGCGCGCGCACTTGCAATATGATTCTATAGTGTAAAAACATCACCTAATGGACATGATGAAATCAACACAACGAGTGATGGAAATGTACAACTATCACTGCCCGGCCATCCTGTGTTCCCATAGCGAGCATTAATATCAGAATGACCGGTAAATGCATTTACAACCATATTTTAATTTTTGGGTTACCAGTTGCACAACAATGCACGTGCATTTGCAATATGATTCTATAGTGAAAAACATCACCTAATGGACATGATGAAATCAACACAACAAGTGATGGAAATGTACAACTATCACTGCTCGGCCATCCTGTGTTCATCAGACCAGTCAATTTCACATTCCTGCAGGATTTTTATAGCATGACAAATTCGTGATGGTACCTGCCCATTGAACCATATTGCAAATGCACAGTGACTTTGCAAAAGTGAGAAAACATAAACAAATGGACATGATGAAATCAACACAACAGGTGATGGAAATGTACAACTATCACTGCTCAGCCATCCTGTGTTCATCAGACCAGTCAATTTTGCATTTTTGAGCATGTCAAATTTCATATGGTAAATGCACATTGAAACATATTGCAAATGCGCGCGCACTTGCAATATGATTCTATAGTGAAAAAACATCACCTAATGGACATGATGAAATCAACACAACGAGTGATGGAAATGTACAACTATCACTGCTCGGCCATCCTGTGTCCATCAGACCAGTCAATTTTGCATTTTTGAGCATTTCAAATTTCATATGGTAAATGCACATTGAAACATATTGCAAATGCGCGCGCACTTGCAATATGATTCTATAGTGTAAAAACATCACCTAATGGACATGATGAAATCAACACAACGAGTGATGGAAATGTACAACTATCACTGCCCGGCCATCCTGTGTTCCCATAGCGAGCATTAATATCAGAATGACCGGTAAATGCATTTACAACCATATTTTAATTTTTGGGTTACCAGTTGCACAACAATGCACGTGCATTTGCAATATGATTCTATAGTGAAAAAACATCACCTAATGGACATGATGAAATCAACACAACAAGTGATGGAAATGTACAACTATCACTGCTCGGCCATCCTGTGTTCATCAGACCAGTCAATTTCACATTCCTGCAGGATTTTTATAGCATGACAAATTCGTGATGGTACCTGCCCATTGAACCATATTGCAAATGCACAGTGACTTTGCAAAAGTGAAAAACATAAACAAATGGACATGATGAAATCAACACAACAGGTGATGAAATGTACAACTATCACTGCTCAGCCATCCTGTGTTCATCAGACCAGTCAATTTTGCATTTTTGAGCATGTCAAATTTCATATGGTAAATGCACATTGAAACATATTGCAAATGCGCGCACTTGCAATATGATTCTATAGTGAAAAACATCACCTAATGGACATGATGAAATCAACACAACGAGTGATGGAAATGTACAACTATCACTGCTCGGCCATCCTGTGTCCATCAGACCAGTCAATTTTGCATTTTTGAGCATTTCAAATTTCATATGGTAAATGCACATTGAAACATATTGCAAATGCGCGCGCACTTGCAATATGATTCTATAGTGTAAAAACATCACCTAATGGACATGATGAAATCAACACAACGAGTGATGGAAATGTACAACTATCACTGCCCGGCCATCCTGTGTTCCCATAGCGAGCATTAATATCAGAATGACCGGTAAATGCATTTACAACCATATTTTTATTTTTGGGTTACCAGTTGCACAACAATGCACGTGCATTTGCAATATGATTCTATAGTGAAAAACATCACCTAATGGACATGATGAAATCAACACAACAAGTGATGGAAATGTACAACTATCACTGCTCGGCCATCCTGTGTTCATCAGACCAGTCAATTTCACATTCCTGCAGGATTTTTATAGCATGACAAATTCGTGATGGTACCTGCCCATTGAACCATATTGCAAATGCACAGTGACTTTGCAAAAGTGAGAAAACATAAACAAATGGACATGATGAAATCAACACAACAGGTGATGGAAATGTACAACTATCACTGCTCAGCCATCCTGTGTTCATCAGACCAGTCAATTTTGCATTTTTGAGCATGTCAAATTTCATATGGTAAATGCACATTGAAACATATTGCAAATGCGCGCGCACTTGCAATATGATTCTATAGTGAAAAAACATCACCTAATGGACATGATGAAATCAACACAACGAGTGATGAAATGTACAACTATCACTGCTCGGCCATCCTGTGTCCATCAGACCAGTCAATTTTGCATTTTTGAGCATGTCAAATTTCATATGGTAAATGCACATTGAAACATATTGCAAATGCGCGCACTTGCAATATGATTCTATAGTGTAAAAACATCACCTAATGGACATGATGAAATCAACACAACGAGTGATGAAATGTACAACTATCACTGCCCGGCCATCCTGTGTTCCCATAGCGAGCATTAATATCAGAATGACGGTAAATGCATTTACAACCATATTTTAATTTTTGGGTTACCAGTTGCACAACAATGCACGTGCATTTGCAATATGATTCTATAGTGAAAAAACATCACCTAATGGACATGATGAAATCAACACAACAAGTGATGGAAATGTACAACTATCACTGCTCGGCCATCCTGTGTTCATCAGACCAGTCAATTTCACATTCCTGCAGGATTTTATAGCATGACAAATTCGTGATGGTACCTGCCCATTGAACCATATTGCAAATGCACAGTGACTTTGCAAAAGTGAGAAAACATAAACAAATGGACATGATGAAATCAACACAACAGGTGATGGAAATGTACAACTATCACTGCTCAGCCATCCTGTGTTCATCAGACCAGTCAATTTTGCATTTTTGAGCATGTCAAATTTCATATGGTAAATGCACATTGAAACATATTGCAAATGCACGTGCACTTGCAATATGATTATATAGTGAAAAACATCACAAAATGGACATGATGAAGTCAACACAACGAGTGATGGAAAGGAACAACTATCACTGCCCGGCCATCCCGAGTTCATCAGGCCAGTCAATTTTGCATTTCTGCAGGATTTTTGAGCATGTCAAATTTCTTACGTCATTTGGCCCACAAAAAAAAATCCTTATGCACAATTTAAAAAAATATATAAAAAAATATGATAATAAAATTGGACAAAAGTATATTCATACAGTTCTTACACATGTGTAATTGACAAAAAAATTGAAAGAATTTCAAAAACGGTCCAGAAAGCACTTTTTAAGGGTGTGTGAAGTTTTTACAAAATTTTGACATTTTTGACTTTTGACTTTTGACTTCCTATGAAATCATATTGGAATTGGACAAAACATATTCCTTATGCGCATGTAAAAAAAAAAAAAAATTATGATAATAAAATTGGACAAAAGTATATTCATACAGTTCTTACACATGTGTAATTGACAAAAAATCGAAAGAATTTCGAAAAACGGTCCAGAAAGCACTTTTTTAAGGGTGTGTGAAGTTTTTACAAAATTTTGACATTTTGACTTTTGACTTTTGACTTCCTATGAAATCATATTGGAATTGGACAAAACATATTCCTTATGCGCATATAAAAAAATTAAAAAAATTATGATAATAAAATTGGACAAAAGTATATTCATACAGTTCTTACACATGTGTAATTGACAAAAAATCGAAAGAATTTCGAAAACGGTCCAGAAAGCACTTTTTAAGGGTGATAAGTTTTGAAAAAAGTTCATTTTTCAAAATTTTACTTTTGGACATTAATTTGGGTTACATATCCAATATGAAAAACCCCGGTGGAGCGCATTTGCCCCCTGTTGAATTTTTAAAGTGTTACAACTGGCAATTACCATATGGCATTTGCAATACACTTTGGATGAATCAACGCCGGTGGGTGGTATTGGCCAATGTGTATATGGTTTGTCCGATGCCAATGACATGCCATTCATTTTTGTCCAATACAGGGGTATTCCCTTACTTGAACAGGGCCCATAGGGAATAGGGCTCTATTCCTTCTGTAGTGCACTACCTTGAACAGGGCCCATAGGGAATAGGGCTCTATTCTCTCTGTAGTGCACTACCTTGAACAGGGCCCATAGGGAATAGGGCTCTATTCTCTCTGTAGTGCACTACCTTGAACAGGGCCCATAGGGAATAGGGCTCTATTCTCTCTGTAGTGCACTACCTTGACCAGGGCCCATAGGGAATAGGGCTCTATTCTCTCTGTAGTGCACTACCTTGACCAGGGCCCATAGGGAATAGGGCTCTATTCTCTCTGTAGTGCACTACCTTGACCCATAGGGAATAGGGCTCTATTCTCTCTGTAGTGCACTACCTTGACCCATAGGGAATAGGGCTCTATTCTCTCTGTAGTGCACTACCTTGAACAGGGCCCATAGGGAATAGGGCTCTATTCTCTCTGTAGTGCACTACCTTGACCAGGGCCCATAGGGAATAGGGCTCTATTCTCTCCGTAGTGCACTACCTTGACCAGGGCCCATAGGGAATAGGGCTCTATTCTCTCTGTAGTGCACTACCAGGGCCCATAGGGAATAGGGCTCTGTTCTCTCTGTAGTGCACTACCTTGACCAGGGCTCATAGGGAATAGGGCTCTATTCTCTCTGTAGTGCACTACCTTGACCAGGGCCCATAGGGAATAGGGCTCTATTCTCTCTGTAGTGCACTACCTTGACCAGTGCCCATAGGGAATAGGGCTCTGTTCTCTCTGTAGTGCACTACCTTGACCAGTGCCCATAGGGAATAGGGCTCTATTCTCTCTGTAGTGCACTACCTTGACCAGTGCCCATAGGGAATAGGGCTCTGTTCTCTCTGTAGTGCACTACCTTGACCAGTGCCCATAGGGAATAGGGCTCTGTTCTCTCTGTAGTGCACTACCAGGGCCCATAGGGAATAGGGCTCTGTTCTCTCTGTAGTGCACTACCTTGACCAGTGCCCATAGGGAATTTGGCTCTAATCTCTCTGTAGTGCACTACCTTGAACAGGGCCCATAGGGAATAGGGCTCTATTCTCTCTGTAGTGCACTACCTTGAACAGGGCCCATAGGGAATAGGGCTCTATTCTCTCTGTAGTGCACTACCTTGAACAGGGCCCATAGGGAATAGGGCTCTATTCTCTCTGTAGTGCACTACCTTGAACAGGGCCCATAGGGAATAGGGCTCTATTCTCTCTGTAGTGCACTACCTTGACCAGGGCCCATAGGGAATAGGGCTCTATTCTCTCTGTAGTGCACTACCTTGACCAGGGCCCATAGGGAATAGGGCTCTATTCTCTCTGTAGTGCACTACCTTGACCCATAGGGAATAGGGCTCTATTCTCTCTGTAGTGCACTACCTTGACCCATAGGGAATAGGGCTCTATTCTCTCTGTAGTGCACTACCTTGAACAGGGCCCATAGGGAATAGGGCTCTATTCTCTCTGTAGTGCACTACCTTGACCAGGGCCCATAGGGAATAGGGCTCTATTCTCTCTGTAGTGCACTACCTTGACCAGGGCCCATAGGGAATAGGGCTCTATTCTCTCTGTAGTGCACTACCTTGACCAGGGCCCATAGGGAATAGGGCTCTATTCTCTCTGTAGTGCACTACCTTGAACAGGGCCCATAGGGAATAGGGCTCTATTCTCTCTGTAGTGCACTACCTTGAACAGGGCCCATAGGGAATAGGGCTCTATTCTCTCTGTAGTGCACTACCTTGAACAGGGCCCATAGGGAATAGGGCTCTATTCTCTCTGTAGTGCACTACCTTGAACAGGGCCCATAGGGAATAGGGCTCTATTCTCTCTGTAGTGCACTACCTTGAACAGGGCCCATAGGGAATAGGGCTCTATTCTCTCTGTAGTGCACTACCAGGGCCCATAGGGAATAGGGCTCTGTTCTCTCTGTAGTGCACTACCTTGACCACGGCCCATAGGGAATAGGGCTCTGTTCTCTCTGTAGTGCACTACCTTGACCAGTGCCCATAGGGAATAGGGCTCTATTCTCTCTGTAGTGCACTACCTTGACCAGTGCCCATAGGGAATAGGGCTCTATTCTCTCTGTAGTGCACTACCTTGACCAGGGCCCATAGGGAATAGGGCTCTATTCTCTCTGTAGTGCACTACCTTGACCAGTGCCCATAGGGAATAGGGCTCTATTCTCTCTGTAGTGCACTACCTTGACCAGGGCCCATAGGGAACACTGTCTATATAACACACTGTCTAAATCAGTCTATATAACCACACTGTCTATATAACACACTGTCTAAATACCACACTGTCTATATAACACACTGCCTAAATCAGTCTATATAACACACTGTCTAAATCAGTCTATATGACACACTGTCTATATGACACACTGTCTATATAACACACTGTCTAAATCAGTCTATATAACACACTGTCTAAATCAGTCTATATAACCACACTGTCTATATGACACACTGTCTAAATCAGTCTATATAACACACTGTCTAAATGAGTCTATATAACCACACTGTCTATATGACACACTGTCTAAATCAGTCTATATAACACACTGTCTAAATCAGTCTATATAACCACACTGTCTATATGACACACTGTCTAAATCAGTCTATATAACACCCTGTCTATATAACACACTGTCTAAATCAGTCTATATAACACACTGTCTAAATCAGTCTATATAACACACTGTCTATATAACACACTGTCTAAATCAGTCTATATGACACACTGTCTAAATCAGTCTATATAACACACTGTCTAAATCAGTCTATATAACACACTGTCTAAATCAGTCTATATAACCACACTGGCTATATGACACACTGTCTATATCAGTCTATATACCACACTGTCTAAATCAGTCTATATAACACACTGTCTAAATCAGTCTATATAACACACTGTCTAAAACAGTCTATATAACACACTGTCTAAATCAGTCTATATAACACCCTGTCTATATAACACACTGTCTAAATCAGTCTATATAACACACTGTCTATATAACACACTGTCTATATAACACACTGTCTAAATCAGTCTATATAACACACTGTCTAAATCAGTCTATATAACACACTGTCTAAATCAGTCTATATGACACACTGTCTATATAACACACTGTCTAAATCGGTCTATATTACACACTGTCTATATGACACACTGTCTATATCAGTCTATATACCACACTGTCTAAATCAGTCTATATAACACACTGTCTAAAACAGTCTATATAACACACTGTCTAAATCAGTCTATATAACACCCTGTCTATATAACACACTGTCTAAATCAGTCTATATAACACACTGTCTATATAACACACTGTCTATATAACACACTGTCTAAATCAGTCTATATAACACACTGTCTAAATCAGTCTATATAACACACTGTCTAAATCAGTCTATATGACACACTGTCTATATAACACACTGTCTAAATCGGTCTATATTACACACTGTCTATATGACACACTGTCTAAATCAGTCTATATAACACACTGTCTAAATCAGTCTATATAACACACTGTCTAAATCAGTCTATATGACACACTGTCTATATGACACACTGTCTAAATCAGTCTATATAACACACTGTCTAAAACAGTCTATATAACACACTGTCTAAATCAGTCTATATAACACCCTGTCTATATAACACACTGTCTAAATCAGTCTATATAACACACTGTCTATATAACACACTGTCTATATAACACACTGTCTAAATCAGTCTATATAACACACTGTCTAAATCAGTCTATATAACACACTGTCTAAATCAGTCTATATGACACACTGTCTATATAACACACTGTCTAAATCGGTCTATATTACACACTGTCTATATGACACACTGTCTATATCAGTCTATATACCACACTGTCTAAATCAGTCTATATAACACACTGTCTAAATCAGTCTATATAACACACTGTCTAAAACAGTCTATATAACACACTGTCTAAATCAGTCTATATAACACCCTGTCTATATAACACACTGTCTAAATCAGTCTATATAACACACTGTCTATATAACACACTGTCTATATAACACACTGTCTAAATCAGTCTATATAACACACTGTCTAAATCAGTCTATATAACACACTGTCTAAATCAGTCTATATGACACACTGTCTATATAACACACTGTCTAAATCGGTCTATATTACACACTGTCTATATGACACACTGTCTAAATCAGTCTATATAACACACTGTCTAAATCAGTCTATATAACACACTGTCTAAATCAGTCTATATGACACACTGTCTATATGACACACTGTCTAAATCAGTCTATATAACACACTGTCTATATGACACACTGTCTAAATCAGTCTATATAACACACTGTCTAAATCAGTCTATATAACACACTGTCTATATGACACACTGTCTAAATCAGTCTATATAACACACTGTCTATATGACACACTGTCTATATAACCACACTGTCTAAATCAGTCTATATGACAGACTGTCTAAATCAGTCTATATAACACACTGTCTATATGACACACTGTCTATATAACCACACTGTCTAAATCAGTCTATATATCACACTGTCTAAATCAGTCTATATAACACACTGTCTATATAACACACTGTCTAAATCAGTCTATATAACACACTGTCTATATAACACACTGTCTAAATCAGTCTATATAACACACTGTTTAAATCAGTCTATATAACACACTGTCTAAATCAGTCTATATAACACACTGTCTATATAACACACTGTCTAAATCAGTCTATATAACCACACTGTCTAAATCAGTCTATATAACACACTGTCTAAATCAGTCTATATAACACACTGTCCATATAACACACTGTCTAAATCAGTCTATATAACACACTGTCTATATGACACACTGTCTATATAACCACACTGTCTAAATCAGTCTATATAACCACACTGTCTAAATCAGTCTCTATAACACACTGTCTATATCAGTCTATGTAACACACTGTCTAAATCAGTCTATATGACACACTGTCTATATAACACACTGTCTAAATCAGTCTATATGACACACTGTCTAAATCAGTCTATATAACCACATGGTCTATATCAGTCTATATAACACACTGTCTAAATCAGTCTATATAACCACATGGTCTATATCAGTCTATATAACACACTGTCTAAATCAGTCTATACAACCACACTGTCTATATGACACACTGTCTATATAACACACTGTCTATATAACACACTGTCTAAATCAGTCTATATAACACACTGTCTAAATCAGTCTATATAACACACTGTCTATATAACTCACTGTCTAAATCAGTCTATACAACACACTGTCGATATGACACACTGTCTAAATCAGTCTATATAACACACTGTCTATATCAGTCTATGTAACACACTGTCTAAATCAGTCTATATGACACACTGTCTATATAACACACTGTCTAAATCAGTCTATATAACACACTGTCTATATAACACATTGTCTAAATCAGTCTATACAACACACTGTCTAAATCAGTCTATATAACACCCTGTCTATATAACACACTGTCTAAATCAGTCTATATAACACACTGTCTATATAACACACTGTCTAAATCAGTCTATATGACACACTGTCTAAATCAGTCTATATAACACACTGTCTAAATCAGTCTATATAACACACTGTCTAAATCAGTCTATATAACCACACTGTCTATATAACACACTGTCTAAATACCACACTGTCTATATAACACACTGCCTAAATCAGTCTATATAACACACTGTCTAAATCAGTCTATATGACACACTGTCTATATGACACACTGTCTATATAACACACTGTCTAAATCAGTCTATATAACACACTGTCTAAATCAGTCTATATAACCACACTGTCTATATGACACACTGTCTAAATCAGTCTATATAACACACTGTCTAAATCAGTCTATATAACACACTGTCTAAATGAGTCTATATAACCACACTGTCTATATGACACACTGTCTAAATCAGTCTATATAACACACTGTCTAAATCAGTCTATATAACCACACTGTCTATATGACACACTGTCTAAATCAGTCTATATAACACCCTGTCTATATAACACACTGTCTAAATCAGTCTATATAACACACTGTCTAAATCAGTCTATATAACACACTGTCTATATAACACACTGTCTAAATCAGTCTATATGACACACTGTCTAAATCAGTCTATATAACACACTGTCTAAATCAGTCTATATAACCACACTGGCTATATGACACACTGTCTATATCAGTCTATATACCACACTGTCTAAATCAGTCTATATAACACACTGTCTAAATCAGTCTATATAACACACTGTCTAAATCAGTCTATATAACACACTGTCTAAATCAGTCTATATAACACCCTGTCTATATAACACACTGTCTAAATCAGTCTATATAACACACTGTCTATATAACACACTGTCTATATAACACACTGTCTAAATCAGTCTATATAACACACTGTCTAAATCAGTCTATATAACACACTGTCTAAATCAGTCTATATGACACACTGTCTATATAACACATTGTCTAAATCGGTCTATATTACACACTGTCTATATGACACACTGTCTATATCAGTCTATATACCACACTGTCTAAATCAGTCTATATAACACACTGTCTAAATCAGTCTATATAACACACTGTCTAAAACAGTCTATATAACACACTGTCTAAATCAGTCTATATAACACCCTGTCTATATAACACACTGTCTAAATCAGTCTATATAACACACTGTCTATATAACACACTGTCTATATAACACACTGTCTAAATCAGTCTATATAACACACTGTCTAAATCAGTCTATATAACACACTGTCTAAATCAGTCTATATGACACACTGTCTATATAACACACTGTCTAAATCGGTCTATATTACACACTGTCTATATGACACACTGTCTAAATCAGTCTATATAACACACTGTCTAAATCAGTCTATATAACACACTGTCTAAATCAGTCTATATGACACACTGTCTATATGACACACTGTCTAGATCAGTCTATATAACACACTGTCTATATGACACACTGTCTAAATCAGTCTATATAACACACTGTCTAAATCAGTCTATATAACACACTGTCTATATGACACACTGTCTAAATCAGTCTATATAACACACTGTCTATATGACACACTGTCTATATAACCACACTGTCTAAATCAGTCTATATGACAGACTGTCTAAATCAGTCTATATAACACACTGTCTATATGACACACTGTCTATATAACCACACTGTCTAAATCAGTCTATATATCACACTGTCTAAATCAGTCTATATAACACACTGTCTATATAACACACTGTCTAAATCAGTCTATATAACACACTGTCTATATAACACACTGTCTAAATCAGTCTATATAACACACTGTTTAAATCAGTCTATATAACACACTGTCTAAATCAGTCTATATAACACACTGTCTATATAACACACTGTCTAAATCAGTCTATATAACCACACTGTCTAAATCAGTCTATATAACACACTGTCTAAATCAGTCTATATAACACACTGTCCATATAACACACTGTCTAAATCAGTCTATATAACACACTGTCTATATGACACACTGTCTATATAACCACACTGTCTAAATCAGTCTATATAACCACACTGTCTAAATCAGTCTCTATAACACACTGTCTATATCAGTCTATGTAACACACTGTCTAAATCAGTCTATATGACACACTGTCTATATAACACACTGTCTAAATCAGTCTATATGACACACTGTCTAAATCAGTCTATATAACCACATGGTCTATATCAGTCTATATAACACACTGTCTAAATCAGTCTATATAACCACATGGTCTATATCAGTCTATATAACACACTGTCTAAATCAGTCTATACAACCACACTGTCTATATGACACACTGTCTATATAACACACTGTCTATATAACACACTGTCTAAATCAGTCTATATAACACACTGTCTAAATCAGTCTATATAACACACTGTCTATATAACTCACTGTCTAAATCAGTCTATACAACACACTGTCGATATGACACACTGTCTAAATCAGTCTATATAACACACTGTCTATATCAGTCTATGTAACACACTGTCTAAATCAGTCTATATGACACACTGTCTATATAACACACTGTCTAAATCAGTCTATATAACACACTGTCTATATGACACACTGTCTAAATCAGTCTATATAACCACATGGTCTATATCAGTCTATATAACACACTGTCTAAATCAGTCTATATAACCACATGGTCTATATCAGTCTATATAACACACTGTCTAAATCAGTCTATACAACCACACTGTCTATATGACACACTGTCTATATAACACACTGTCTATATAACACACTGTCTAAATCAGTCTATATAACACACTGTCTAAATCAGTCTATATAACACACTGTCTATATAACACACTGTCTAAATCAGTCTATACAACACACTGTCGATATGACACACTGTCTAAATCAGTCTATATAACACACTGTCTATATAACACATTGTCTAAATCAGTCTATACAACACACTGTCTAAATCAGTCTATATAACACCCTGTCTATATAACACACTGTCTAAATCAGTCTATATAACACACTGTCTATATAACACACTGTCTAAATCAGTCTATATGACACACTGTCTAAATCAGTCTATATAACACACTGTCTAAATCAGTCTATATAACACACTGTCTAAATCAGTCTATATAACCACACTGGCTATATGACACACTGTCTAAATCAGTCTATATACCACACTGTCTAAATCAGTCTATATAACACACTGTCTATATAACACACTGTCTAAATCAGTCTATATGACACACTGTCTAAATCAGTCTATATACCACACTGTCTAAATCAGTCTATATAACACACTGTCTAAATCAGTCTATATGACACACTGTCTATATAACACACTGTCTAAATCAGTCTATATAACACACTGTCTATATGACACACTGTCTAAATCAGTCTATATAACCACATGGTCTATATCAGTCTATATAACACACTGTCTAAATCAGTCTATATAACCACATGGTCTATATCAGTCTATATAACACACTGTCTAAATCAGTCTATACAACCACACTGTCTATATGACACACTGTCTATATAACACACTGTCTATATAACACACTGTCTAAATCAGTCTATATAACACACTGTCTAAATCAGTCTATATAACACACTGTCTATATAACACACTGTCTAAATCAGTCTATACAACACACTGTCGATATGACACACTGTCTAAATCAGTCTATATAACACACTGTCTATATAACACATTGTCTAAATCAGTCTATACAACACACTGTCTAAATCAGTCTATATAACACCCTGTCTATATAACACACTGTCTAAATCAGTCTATATAACACACTGTCTATATAACACACTGTCTAAATCAGTCTATATGACACACTGTCTAAATCAGTCTATATAACACACTGTCTAAATCAGTCTATATAACACACTGTCTAAATCAGTCTATATAACCACACTGGCTATATGACACACTGTCTAAATCAGTCTATATACCACACTGTCTAAATCAGTCTATATAACACACTGTCTATATAACACACTGTCTAAATCAGTCTATATGACACACTGTCTAAATCAGTCTATATACCACACTGTCTAAATCAGTCTATATAACACACTGTCTAAATCAGTCTATATAACACACTGTCTAAAACAGTCTATATAACACACTGTCTAAATCAGTCTATGTAACACCCTGTCTATATAACACACTGTCTAAATCAGTCTATATAACACACTGTCTATATAACACACTGTCTATATAACACACTGTCTAAATCAGTCTATATAACACACTGTCTAAATCAGTCTATATAACACACTGTCTAAATCAGTCTATATGACACACTGTCTAAATCAGTCTATATAACACACTGTCTAAATCAGTCTATATAACACCCTGTCTATATAACACACTGTCTAAATCAGTCTATATAACACACTGTCTATATAACACACTGTCTAAATCAGTCTATATGACACACTGTCTAAATCAGTCTATATAACACACTGTCTAAATCAGTCTATATGACACACTGTCTAAATCAGTCTATATAACACACTGTCTAAATCGGTCTATATGACACACTGTCTATATGACACACTGTCTAAATCAGTCTATATAACACACTGTCTAAATCAGTCTATATAACACACTGTCTAAATCAGTCTATATGACACACTGTCTATATGACACACTGTCTAAATCAGTCTATATAACACACTGTCTATATGACACATTGTCTAAATCAGTCTATATAACACACTGTCTAAATCAGTCTATATAACACACTGTCTATATGACACACTGTCTAAATCAGTCTATATAACACACTGTCTATATGACCACACTGTCTAAATCAGTCTATATAACACACTGTCTAAATCAGTCTATATAACACACTGTCTATATAACACACTGTCTAAATCAGTCTATATAACACACTGTCTATATAACACACTGTCTAAATCAGTCTATATAACACACTGTCTAAATCAGTCTATATAACACACTGTCTAAATCAGTCTATATAACACACTGTCTATATAACACACTGTCTAAATCAGTCTATATAACCACACTGTCTAAATCAGTCTATATAACACACTGTCTAAATCAGTCTATATAACACACTGTCCATATAACACACTGTCTAAATCAGTCTATATAACACACTGTCTATATGACACACTGTCTATATAACCACACTGTCTAAATCAGTCTATATAACACACTGTCTATATCAGTCTAAATAACACACTGTCTAAATCAGTCTATATGAGACACTGTCTATATCAGTCTATATAACCACACTGTCTATATACACACTGTCTAAATCAGTCTATATAACACACTGTCTATATCAGTCTATATAACCACACTGTCTAAATCAGTCTATATAACCACACTGTCTATATCAGTCTATATAACCACACTGTCTATATGACACACTGTCTAAATCAGTCTATATAACACACTGTCTATATCAGTCTATGTAACACACTGTCTAAATCAGTCTATATAACACACTGTCTAAATCAGTCTATATGACACACTGTCTATACAACACACTGTCTAAATCAGTCTATATAACACACTGTCTATATGACACACTGTCTAAATCAGTCTATATAACCACATGGTCTATATCAGTCTATATAACACACTGTCTAAATCAGTCTATATAACACACTGTCTATATGACACACTGTCTAAATCAGTCTATATAACACACTGTCTATACGACATACTGTCTAAATCAGTCTATATAACACACTGTCTATATCAGTCTATATAACACACTATATGTCTAAATCAGTCTATATAACACACTGTCTAAATCAGTCTATATAACACACTGTCTAAATCAGTCTATATAACACACTGTCGATATGACACACTGTCTAAATCAGTCTATATAACACACTGTCTAAATCAGTCTATATAACACCCTGTCTATATAACACACTGTCTAAATCAGTCTATATAACACACTGTCTATATAACACACTGTCTATATAACACACTGTCTAAATCAGTCTATATGACACACTGTCTAAATCAGTCTATATAACACACTGTCTAAATCAGTCTATATGAACACTGTCTAAACTGTCTATATAACACACTGTCTAAATCGGTCTATATGACACACTGTCTATATGACACACTGTCTAAATCAGTCTATATAACACACTGTCTAAATCAGTCTATATAACACACTGTCTAAATCAGTCTATATGACACACTGTCTATATGACACACTGTCTAAATCAGTCTATATAACACACTGTCTATATGACACATTGTCTAAATCAGTCTATATAACACACTGTCTAAATCAGTCTATATAACACACTGTCTATATGACACACTGTCTAAATCAGTCTATATAACACACTGTCTATATGACCACACTGTCTAAATCAGTCTATATAACACACTGTCTAAATCAGTCTATATAACACACTGTCTATATAACACACTGTCTAAATCAGTCTATATAACACACTGTCTATATAACACACTGTCTAAATCAGTCTATATAACACACTGTCTAAATCAGTCTATATAACACACTGTCTAAATCAGTCTATATAACACACTGTCTATATAACACACTGTCTAAATCAGTCTATATAACCACACTGTCTAAATCAGTCTATATAACACACTGTCTAAATCAGTCTATATAACACACTGTCCATATAACACACTGTCTAAATCAGTCTATATAACACACTGTCTATATCAGTCTAAATAACACACTGTCTAAATCAGTCTATATGAGACACTGTCTATATCAGTCTATATAACCACACTGTCTAAATCAGTCTATATAACCACACTGTCTATATCAGTCTATATAACCACACTGTCTATATGACACACTGTCTAAATCAGTCTATATAACACACTGTCTATATCAGTCTATGTAACACACTGTCTAAATCAGTCTATATAACACACTGTCTAAATCAGTCTATATGACACACTGTCTATACAACACACTGTCTAAATCAGTCTATATAACACACTGTCTATATCAGTCTATATAACCACACTGTCTAAATCAGTCTATATAACCACACTGTCTATATCAGTCTATATAACCACACTGTCTATATGACACACTGTCTAAATCAGTCTATATAACACACTGTCTATATCAGTCTATGTAACACACTGTCTAAATCAGTCTATATAACACACTGTCTAAATCAGTCTATATGACACACTGTCTATACAACACACTGTCTAAATCAGTCTATATAACACACTGTCTATATGACACACTGTCTAAATCAGTCTATATAACCACACTGTCTATATAACACACTGTCTAAATCAGTCTATATAACACACTGTCTATATGACACACTGTCTAAATCAGTCTATATAACACACTGTCTATACGACATACTGTCTAAATCAGTCTATATAACACACTGTCTAAATCAGTCTATATAACACCCTGTCTATATAACACACTGTCTAAATCAGTCTATATAACACACTGTCTATATAACACACTGTCTATATAACACACTGTCTAAATCAGTCTATATGACACACTGTCTAAATCAGTCTATATAACACACTGTCTAAATCAGTCTATATGACACACTGTCTAAATCAGTCTATATAACACACTGTCTATATGACACACTGTCTAAATCAGTCTATATAACACACTGTCTAAATCAGTCTATATGACACACTGTCTATATAACACACTGTCTAAATCAGTCTATATAACACACTGTCTATATGACACACTGTCTAAATCAGTCTATATAACACACTGTCTAAATCAGTCTATATAACACACTGTCTAAATCAGTCTATATAACACACTGTCTAAATCAGTCTATATAACACACTGTCTATATAACACACTGTCTAAATCAGTCTATATAACACACTGTCTATATAACACACTGTCTAAATCAGTCTATATAACACACTGTCTAAATCAGTCTATATAACACACTGTCTAAATCAGTCTATATAACACACTGTCTATATAACACACTGTCTAAATCAGTCTATATAACCACACTGTCTAAATCAGTCTATATAACACACTGTCTAAATCAGTCTATATAACACACTGTCCATATAACACACTGTCTAAATCAGTCTATATAACACACTGTCTATATCAGTCTAAATAACACACTGTCTAAATCAGTCTATATGAGACACTGTCTATATCAGTCTATATAACCACACTGTCTATATGACACACTGTCTAAATCAGTCTATATAACACACTGTCTATATCAGTCTATATAACCACACTGTCTAAATCAGTCTATATAACCACACTGTCTATATCAGTCTATATAACCACACTGTCTATATGACACACTGTCTAAATCAGTCTATATAACACACTGTCTATATCAGTCTATGTAACACACTGTCTAAATCAATCTATATGACACACTGTCTACAACACACTGTCTAAATCAGTCTATATAACACACTGTCTATATGACACACTGTCTAAATCAGTCTATATAACCACATGGTCTATATCAGTCTATATAACACACTGTCTAAATCAGTCTATATAACACACTGTCTATATGACACACTGTCTAAATCAGTCTATATAACACACTGTCTATACGACATACTGTCTAAATCAGTCTATATAACACACTGTCTATATCAGTCTATATAACACACTGTCTATATGACATACTGTCTAAATCAGTCTATATAACACACTGTCTAAATCAGTCTATATAACACACTGTCTAAATCAGTCTATATAACACACTGTCGATATGACACACTGTCTAAATCAGTCTATATAACACACTGTCTAAATCAGTCTATATAACACACTGTCTAAATCAGTCTATATAACACACTGTCAGTCTATATAACACACTGTCTAAATCAGTCTATATAACACACTGTCTAAATCAGTCTATATAACACACTGTCTAAATCAGTCTATATAACACACTGTCTAAATCAGTCTATATTACACACTGTCTATATAACACACTGTCTATATGACACACTGTCTATATAACACACTGTCTATATCAGTCTATATGACATACTGTCTAAATCAGTCTATATAACACACTGTCTATATGACACACTGTCTATATAACACACTGTCTATATCAGTCTATATGACATACTGTCTAAATCAGTCTATATAACACACTGTCTATATGACACACTGTCTAAATCAGTCTATATAACACACTGTCTATATGACACACTGTCTATATGACACACTGTCTAAATCAGTCTATATAACACACTGTCTATATGACACACTGTCTATATAACACACTGTCTAAATCAGTCTATATAACACACTGTCTATATGACACACTGTCTATATAACACACTGTCTATATAACACACTGTCTATATAACACACTGTCTATATAACACACTGTCTATATAACACACTGTCTAAATCAGTCTATATAACACACTGTCTAAATCAGTCTATATAACACACTGTCTAAATCAGTCTATATGACACACTGTCTATATCAGTCTATATAACACACTGTCTATATCAGTCTATATAACACACTGTCTATACGACATACTGTCTAAATCAGTCTATATAACACACTGTCTATATCAGTCTATATAACACACTGTCTATATGACATACTGTCTAAATCAGTCTATATAACACACTGTCTAAATCAGTCTATATAACACACTGTCTAAATCAGTCTATATGACACACTGTCTAAATCAGTCTATATAACACACTGTCTAAATCAGTCTATATAACACCCTGTCTATATAACACACTGTCTAAATCAGTCTATATAACACACTGTCTATATAACACACTGTCTAAATCAGTCTATATGACACACTGTCTAAATCAGTCTATATAACACACTGTCTAAATCAGTCTATATGACACACTGTCTAAATCAGTCTATATAACACACTGTCTAAATCGGTCTATATGACACACTGTCTATATGACACACTGTCTAAATCAGTCTATATAACACACTGTCTAAATCAGTCTATATAACACACTGTCTAAATCAGTCTATATAACACACTGTCTATATGACACACTGTCTAAATCAGTCTATATAACACATGGTCTATATCAGTCTATATAACACACTGTCTAAATCAGTCTATATAACACACTGTCTATATGACACACTGTCTAAATCAGTCTATATAACACACTGTCTATATCAGTCTATATAACCACACTGTCTAAATCAGTCTATATAACCACACTGTCTATATCAGTCTATATAACCACACTGTCTATATGACACACTGTCTAAATCAGTCTATATAACACACTGTCTATATCAGTCTATATAACACACTGTCTAAATCAGTCTATATAACACACTGTCTAAATCAATCTATATGACACACTGTCTACAACACACTGTCTAAATCAGTCTATATAACACACTGTCTATATGACACACTGTCTAAATCAGTCTATATAACCACATGGTCTATATCAGTCTATATAACACACTGTCTAAATCAGTCTATATAACACACTGTCTATATGACACACTGTCTAAATCAGTCTATATAACACACTGTCCACACTGTCTAAATCAGTCTATATAACACACTGTCTATATCAGTCTATATAACACACTGTCTATATGACATACTGTCTAAATCAGTCTATATAACACACTGTCTAAATCAGTCTATATAACACACTGTCTAAATCAGTCTATATAACACACTGTCGATATGACACACTGTCTAAATCAGTCTATATAACACACTGTCTAAATCAGTCTATATAACACACTGTCTAAATCAGTCTATATAACACACTGTCTAAATCAGTCTATATAACACACTGTCTAAATCAGTCTATATAACACACTGTCTAAATCAGTCTATATAACACACTGTCTAAATCAGTCTATATAACACACTGTCTAAATCAGTCTATATAACACACTGTCTATATGACACACTGTCTAAATCAGTCTATATAACACACTGTCTATATCAGTCTATATGACATACTGTCTAAATCAGTCTATATAACACACTGTCTATATGACACACTGTCTATATAACACACTGTCTATATCAGTCTATATGACATACTGTCTAAATCAGTCTATATAACACACTGTCTATATGACACACTGTCTAAATCAGTCTATATAACACACTGTCTATATGACACACTGTCTATATGACACACTGTCTAAATCAGTCTATATAACACACTGTCTAAATCACTGTCTATATAACACACTGTCTAAATCAGTCTATATAACACACTGTCTATATGACACACTGTCTATATAACACACTGTCTATATAACACACTGTCTATATAACACACTGTCTAAACACACTGTCTATATAACACACTGTCTAAATCAGTCTATATAACACACTGTCTAAATCAGTCTATATAACACACTGTCTAAATCAGTCTATATGACACACTGTCTATATCAGTCTATATAACACACTGTCTATATCAGTCTATATAAACATACGACATACTGTCTAAATCAGTCTATATAACACACTGTCTATATCAGTCTATATAACACACTGTCTATATGACATACTGTCTAAATCAGTCTATATACACTGTCTAAATCAGTCTATATGACACTGTCTAAATCAGTCTATATAACACACTGTCGATATGACACACTGTCTAAATCAGTCTATATAACACACTGTCTAAATCAGTCTATATAACACCCTGTCTATATAACACACTGTCTAAATCAGTCTATATAACACACTGTCTATATAACACACTGTCTAAATCAGTCTATATGACACACTGTCTAAATCAGTCTATATAACACACTGTCTAAATCAGTCTATATGACACACTGTCTAAATCAGTCTATATAACACACTGTCTAAATCGGTCTATATGACACACTGTCTATATGACACACTGTCTAAATCAGTCTATATAACACACTGTCTAAATCAGTCTATATAACACACTGTCTAAATCAGTCTATATGACACACTGTCTATATGACACACTGTCTAAATCAGTCTATATAACACACTGTCTATATGACACACTGTCTAAATCAGTCTATATAACACACTGTCTAAATCAGTCTATATAACACACTGTCTAAATCAGTCTATATGACACACTGTCTATATGACACACTGTCTAAATCAGTCTATATAACACACTGTCTATATGACACACTGTCTAAATCAGTCTATATAACACACTGTCTAAATCAGTCTATATAACACACTGTCTATATGACACACTGTCTAAATCAGTCTATATAACACACTGTCTAAATCAGTCTATATAACACACTGTCTAAAACACACTATCTAAACACTGTCTATATAACACACTGTCTAAATCAGTCTATATAACACACTGTCTAAATCAGTCTATATAACACACTGTCCATATAACACACTGTCTAAATCAGTCTATATAACACACTGTCTATATCAGTCTAAATAACACACTGTCTAAATCAGTCTATATGAGACACTGTCTATATCAGTCTATATAACCACACTGTCTAAATCAGTCTATATAACCACACTGTCTATATCAGTCTATATAACCACACTGTCTATATGACACACTGTCTAAATCAGTCTATATAACACACTGTCTATATCAGTCTATGTAACACACTGTCTAAATCAGTCTATATAACACACTGTCTAAATCAGTCTATATGACACACTGTCTATACAACACACTGTCTAAATCAGTCTATATAACACACTGTCTATATGACACACTGTCTAAATCAGTCTATATAACCACATGGTCTATATCAGTCTATATAACACACTGTCTAAATCAGTCTATATAACACACTGTCTATATGACACACTGTCTAAATCAGTCTATATAACACACTGTCTATACGACATACTGTCTAAATCAGTCTATATAACACACTGTCTAAATCAGTCTATATAACACCCTGTCTATATAACACACTGTCTAAATCAGTCTATATAACACACTGTCTATATAACACACTGTCTATATAACACACTGTCTAAATCAGTCTATATGACACACTGTCTAAATCAGTCTATATGACACACTGTCTAAATCAGTCTATATAACACACTGTCTAAATCGGTCTATATGACACACTGTCTATATGACACACTGTCTAAATCAGTCTATATAACACACTGTCTAAATCAGTCTATATGACACACTGTCTATATGACACACTGTCTAAATCAGTCTATATAACACACTGTCTATATGACACACTGTCTAAATCAGTCTATATAACACACTGTCTAAATCAGTCTATATAACACACTGTCTATATGACACACTGTCTAAATCAGTCTATATAACACACTGTCTATATGACCACACTGTCTAAATCAGTCTATATAACACACTGTCTAAATCAGTCTATATAACACACTGTCTATATAACACACTGTCTAATCAGTCTATATAACACACTGTCTATATAACACACTGTCTAAATCAGTCTATATAACACACTGTCTAAATCAGTCTATATAACACACTGTCTAAATCAGTCTATATAACACACTGTCTATATAACACACTGTCTAAATCAGTCTATATAACACACTGTCTAAATCAGTCTATATAACACACTGTCTAAATCAGTCTATATAACACACTGTCCATATAACACACTGTCTAAACACACTGTCTATATAACACACTGTCTATATCAGTCTAAATAACACACTGTCTAAATCAGTCTATATGAGACACTGTCTATATCAGTCTATATAACACACTGTCTATATGACACACTGTCTAAATCAGTCTATATAACACACTGTCTATATAACCACAGTCTAAATCAGTCTATATAACCACACTGTCTATATCAGTCTATATAACACACTGTCTATATGACACACTGTCTAAATCAGTCTATATAACACACTGTCTATATCAGTCTATAACACACTGTCTAAATCAGTCTATATAACACACTGTCTAAATCAATCTATATGACACACTGTCTATAACACACTGTCTAAATCAGTCTATATAACACACTGTCTATATGACACACTGTCTAAATCAGTCTATATAACACATGTCTATATCAGTCTATATAACACACTGTCTAAATCAGTCTATATAACACACTGTCTATATGAACACTGTCTAAATCAGTCTATATAACACACTGTCTATACGACATACTGTCTAAATCAGTCTATATAACACACTGTCTATATCAGTCTATATAACACACTGTCTATATGACATACTGTCTAAATCAGTCTATATAACACACTGTCTAAATCAGTCTATATAACACACTGTCTAAATCAGTCTATATAACACACTGTCGATATGACACACTGTCTAAATCAGTCTATATAACACACTGTCTAAATCAGTCTATATAACACACTGTCTAAATCAGTCTATATAACACACTGTCTAAATCAGTCTATATAACACACTGTCTAAATCAGTCTATATAACACACTGTCTAAATCAGTCTATATAACACACTGTCTAAATCAGTCTATATTACACACTGTCTATATAACACACTGTCTATATGACACACTGTCTATATAACACACTGTCTATATCAGTCTATATGACATACTGTCTAAATCAGTCTATATAACACACTGTCTATATGACACACTGTCTATATAACACACTGTCTATATCAGTCTATATGACATACTGTCTAAATCAGTCTATATAACACACTGTCTATATGACACACTGTCTAAATCAGTCTATATAACACACTGTCTATATGACACACTGTCTATATGACACACTGTCTAAATCAGTCTATATAACACACTGTCTATATGACACACTGTCTATATAACACACTGTCTAAATCAGTCTATATAACACACTGTCTATATGACACACTGTCTATATAACACACTGTCTATATAACACACTGTCTATATAACACACTGTCTATATAACACACTGTCTAAATCAGTCTATATAACACACTGTCTAAATCAGTCTATATAACACACTGTCTAAATCAGTCTATATGACACACTGTCTATATCAGTCTATATAACACACTGTCTATATCAGTCTATATAACACACTGTCTATACGACATACTGTCTAAATCAGTCTATATAACACACTGTCTATATAACACACTGTCTATATAACACACTGTCTAAATCAGTCTATATGACACACTGTCTAAATCAGTCTATATAACACACTGTCTAAATCAGTCTATATAACACACTGTCTAAATCAGTCTATATAACACACTGTCTAAATCAGTCTATATAACACACTGTCTAAATCAGTCTATATAACACACTGTCTAAATCAGTCTATATTACACACTGTCTATATAACACACTGTCTATATGACACACTGTCTATATAACACACTGTCTAAATCAGTCTATATAACACACTGTCTAAATCAGTCTATATGACACACTGTCTATATAACACACTGTCTATATAACACACTGTCTAAATCTGGGACTGGGATTGAGCCCTGTGTTAAGTCTCTGGCTCACTGGTGAATTCTAGCCCTGTGGTGAGTCTCTGGATCCCTAGTGAAATCTCGCCCTGTGGTGAGGGCTGATGGTGAAATCTCGCCCTGTGATGAATCTCTGGCTGAGTGAAATCTAGCCCTGTGGTGAGTCTCTGGCTGAGTGAAATCAGAGGAGTGGGGCTGATGGTAGAGAGGAGAGGGGCTGATGGTAGAGAGGACGCTGAGATCAGTGTGACAGAGGAGAGGGCTGATGGTAGAGAGGAGAGGGGCTGATGGTAGAGAGGAGAGGGGCTGATGGTAGAGAGGAGAGGGGCTGATGGTAGAGAGGAGAGGGGCTGATGGTAGAGAGGAGAGGGGCTGATGGTAGAGAGGACGCTGAGATCAGTGTGACAGAGGAGAGGGCTGATGGTAGAGAGGAGAGGGGCTGATGGTAGAGAGGAGAGGGGCTGATGGTAGAGAGGAGAGGGGCTGATGGTAGAGAGGAGTGGGGCTAATGGTAGAGAGGAGAGGAGAGGGGCTGATGGTAGAGAGGACGCTGAGATCAGTGTGACAGAGGAGAGGGCTGATGGTAGAGAGGAGAGGGGCTGATGGTAGAGAGGATGCTGAGATCAGTGTGACAGAGGAGAGGGCTGATGGTAGAGAGGAGAGGGGGTGATGGTAGAGAGGACGCTGAGATCAGTGTGACAGAGGAGAGGGGCTGATGGTAGAGAGGAGAGGGGCTGATGGTAGAGAGGAGAGGGGCTGATGGTAGAGAGGAGAGGGGCTGATGGTAGAGAGTTGAGGGCTGATGGTAGAGAGTTGAGGGCTGATGGTAGAGAGTTGAGGGCTGATGGTAGAGAGGAGAGGGGCTGATGGTAGAGAGTTGAGGGCTGATGGTAGAGAGGAGAGGGGCTGATGGTAGAGAGGAGAGGGGCTGATGGTAGAGAGGAGTGGGGCTAATGGTAGAGAGGAGAGGAGAGGGGCTGATGGTAGAGAGGAGAGGAGAGGAGAGGGGCTGATGGTAGAGAGTTGAGGGCTGATGGTAGAGAGGAGAGGGGCTGATGGTTGAGAGGAGAGGGGCTGATGGTAGAGAGGAGTGGGGCTAATGGTAGAGAGGAGAGGAGAGGGGCTGATGGTAGAGAGGAGAGGAGAGGGGCTGATGGTAGAGAGGAGAGGGGCTGATGGTAGAGAGGAGAGGGGCTGATGGTAGAGAGGAGAGGGGCTGATGGTAGAGAGGAGAGGGGCTGATGGTAGAGAGGAGAGGGGCTGATGGTAGAGAGGAGAGGGGCTGATGGTAGAGAGGATAGGGGCTGATGGTAGAGAGGAGAGGGGCTGATGGTAGAGAGGATAGGGGCTGATGGTAGAGAGGAGAGGGGCTGATGGTAGAGAGGAGAGGAGAGGGGCTGATGGTAGAGAGGAGAGGAGAGGGGCTGATGGTAGAGAGGAGAGGGGCTGATGGTATAGAGGAGAGGGGCTGATGGTAGAGAGGAGAGCGGCTGATGGTAGAGAGGAGAGGGGCTGATGGTAGAGAGGAGAGGGGCTGATGGTAGAGAGGAGAGGGGCTGATGGTAGAGAGGAGAGGGGCTGATGGTAGAGAGGAGAGGGGCTGATGGTAGAGAGGAGAGGGGCTGATGGTAGAGAGGAGAGGGGCTGATGATAGAGAGGAGAGGGGCTGATGGTAGAGAGGAGAGGGGCTGATGGTAGAGAGGAGAGGGGGCTGATGGTAGAGAGGAGAGGGGCTGATGGTAGAGAGGAGAGGGGCTGATGGTAGAGAGGAGAGGGGCTGATGGTAGAGAGGAGACTCTTGACTGCCCCTCAGGAGACTGTTGGACGTGACCTGGATACTCCAGCCTCTGTTAAAGGCCGTTGTCCAGCACCAAGAATGACATGTACTTTAGTTTTTTAAATAAATATATTATTTATAAACCCGCTTTTACTCCTTCAAAGTAGGAGGATACGAATGTGGGCAGAATATGTGGTCAGAATAATCAGATCAGAATGTGATACCATACTGTGGGTGGAAAACTAAACTAATTTCCACCTGAACAGGCTGAAATGCAACTAATATATATATATTTTTATCTTACACTAAAAGGACATTATGATAATTGAAAAATGTTCAGTGTTATTTCAACCTCATATTATAGTAATATGACATTTTTCTGTCTGCATTATTACAACCAAAAAGCATTTTTTTATTATAATTTTTTTTTTTATGATATATTGCCAATTTTGACTTTTACCGTCTCGTGGAGATCGCTCAGCTCTGCCTCCAGGACAATAAACATCCACCTGCAAAGTGAGACAGACATCATTAGGGGCTTTGAATAACACTGGCCGTGACAACAAGGCAGAGATATGGCCCAGAACACTTTCATGGCAGACAGTCAACTATCTGTTCTTCTGTCTGTTTGGAACCTCACTTAACCTGTCTGTCTGTCTGTCTGTCTGTCTGTCTGTCTGTCTGTCTGTCTGTCTGTCTGTCTGTCTGTCTGTCTGTCTGTCTGTCTGTCTGTCTGTCTGTCTGTCTGTCTGTCTGTCTCTGTCTGTCTGTCTGTCTGTCTGTCCCTGTCTGTCTGTCTGTCTGTCTGTCTGTCTGTCTGTCTGTCTCTTTCTGTCTGTCTGTCTGTCTGTCTCTGTCTGTCCTCTTTCTGTCTCTCCTCTCTGTCTGTCCCTCTCTGTCTGTCTGTCTGTCTGTCTCTGTCTGTCCTCTGTCTCTCTGTCCAGGTGTCTGTCTGGGCAGTGGCAGCAGCAGTGGCTGTAGGGCAGAGGGCTGTACAGAGGGATGTACCACAGAGTTTGTGTTTGTGGGTCCAGAGGCCCCGTGGTGGGAGCAGACAGGAGTGATGAGCGAGCTTCTGCTGCATCAGGCAGCACCCCACATCCCTCCAGACCCTCTCCCCTGCTACTGACCCTCTCTCTCACAGCCCTGTCCTGGTCCAGGAGATAATACCAGCTGGCCTGAGAGGACACCAGGACATTACCCCTGCTCCTGACCCTCTCTCTCACAGCCCCGTCCTGGTCCAAGAGGTAATACCAGCTGGCCCGAGAGGACACCAGGACATTACTGCTACTCTGACTCTGGCACCAATCAGACAGCCAGCCAGCCGGTCGTCATACTAACTGTTAGTGTTCTCTAAACGGAACCAGAACAGGACAACCCTTTTGGATCCCCACCATGAAAAGATATGGTGACAGTAGTATACTGTAGTAGACTGAGGAGTGTTGTGAGTGCTGCATCCTGCTTTGTCCCCAACGATCTCTCTGTTCTAATCTGTTCTGCTCTGTTCTGCTCTATTATAATCTGTTTTCTCTAATCTGTTCTGCTCTATTCTAATCTGTTCTGCTCTATTCTAATCTGTTCTGCTCTATTCTAATCTGTTCTGCTATTCTAATCTGTTCTGCTTCTAATCTGTTCTGCTCTATTCTAATCTGTTCTGCTCTGTTCTAATCTGTTCTGCTCTATTCTAATCTGTTCTGCTCTATTCTAATCTGTTCTGCTCTGTTCTAATCTGTTCTGCTCTGTTCTAATCTGTTCTTCTGTTCTAATCTGTTCTGCTCTAATCTGTTCTGCTCTATTCTAATCTGTTCTGCTCTATTCTAATCTGTTCTGCTCTGTTCTAATCTGTTCTGCTCTAATCTGTTCTGCTCTAATCTGTTCTGTTCTAATCTGTTCTGCTCTAATCTGTTCTGCTCTAATCTGTTCTGTTCTAATCTGTTCTGCTCTAATCTGTTCTGCTCTATTCTAATCTGTTCTGCTCTATTCTAATCTGTTCTGCTCTATTCTAATCTGTTCTGCTCTATTATAATCTGTTCTTCTATTCTAATCTGTTCTGCTCTGTTCTAATCTGTTCTGCTCTGTTCTAATCTGTTCTGCTCTATTCTAATCTGTTCTGCTCTATTCTAATCTGTTCTGCTCTATTATAATCTGTTCTTCTATTCTAATCTGTTCTGCTAATCTGTTCTGCTCTATTTATAATCTGTTCTTCTCTAATCTGTTCTGCTCTATTCTAATCTGTTCTGCTCTATTCTAATCTGTTCTGCTCTATTCTAATCTGTTCTGCTCTAATAATCTGTTCTGTTCTAATCTGTTCTGCTCTGTTCTAATCTGTTCTGCTCTAATCTGTTCTGCTGTTCTATTCTAATCTGTTCTGCTCTGTTCTAATCTGTTCTGCTCTAATCTGTTCTGCTCTAATCTGTTCTGTTCTAATCTGTTCTGCTCTAATCTGTTCTGCTCTATTCTAATCTGTTCTGCTCTATTCTAATCTGTTCTGCTCTGTTCTAATCTGTTCTGCTCTAATCTGTTCTGCTCTAATCTGTTCTGCTCTATTCTAATCTGTTCTGCTCTAATCTGTTCTGCTCTATTCTGTTCTGATCTATTCTGTTCTGCTCTATTCTGTTCTGCTCTATTCTATTCTGTTCTGCTCTATTCTAATCTGTTCTGCTCTACTCTAATCTGTTCTGCTCTATTATAATCTGTTCTTCTCTAATCTGTTCTGCTCTATTCTAATCTGTTCTGCTCTGTTCTAATCTGTTCTGCTCTAATCTGTTCTGCTCTATTCTAATCTGTTCTGCTCTATTCTAATCTGTTCTGCTCTGTTCTAATCTGTTCTGCTCTAATCTGTTCTGCTCTATTCTAATCTGTTCTTCTGTTCTATTCTAATCTGTTCTGCTCTGTTCTAATCTGTTCTGCTCTAATCTGTTCTAATCTATTCTAATCTTCTGTTCTGCTCTATTTCTAATCTGTTCTGTTCTAATCTGTTCTAATCTGTTCTGCTCTATTCTAATCTGTTCTGCTCTATTCTAATCTGTTCTAATCTGTTCTGTTCTAATCTGTTCTGCTCTATTCTAATCTGTTCTGCTCTATTCTAATCTGTTCTGCTCTGTTCTAATCTGTTCTATTCTAATCTGTTCTGCTCTCTTCTAATCTGTTCTGTTCTGCTCTATTCTAATCTGTTCTGTTCTGCTCTATTCTAATCTGTTCTGCTCTATTCTAATCTGTTCTGCTCTATTCTAATCTGTTCTGCTCTATTCTAATCTGTTCTGCTCTATTCTAATCTATTCTAATCTGTTCTAATCTGTTCTAATCTGTTCTGTTCTAATCTGTTCTGTTCTAATCTGTTCTGCTCTGTTCTGCTCTATTATAATCTGTTCTGCTCTATTCTAATCTGTTCTGCTCTATTCTATCTGTTCTGTTCTATTCTAATCTGTTCTGTTCTATTCTAATCTGTACTATTCTAATCTGTTCTGCTCTATTCTAATCTGTTCTGCTCTATTCTAATCTGTTCTGCTCTATTCTAATCTATTCTGCTCTATTCTAATCTGTTCTGTTCTAATCTGTTCTCTCTGTTCTAATCTGTTCTGTTCTAATCTGTTCTGCTCTGTTCTGCTCTATTATAATATGTTCTGCTCTATTCTAATCTGTTCTGCTCTATTCTAATCTGTTCTAATCTGCTCTGTTCTAATCTGTTCTAATCTTCTCTGTTCTAATCTGTTCTGCTCTAATCTGTTCTGATCTATTCTAATATGTTGTGTTCTGCTCTATTCTAATCTGTTCTGCTCTATTCTAATCTGTTCTGCTCTATTCTAATCTGTTCTGCTCTGTTCTGATCTAATCTGTTCTGCTCTATTCTAATCTGTTCTAATCTGTTCTTCTCTGTTCTGCTCTAATCTGTTCTAATCTGCTCTGCTCTAATATGTTCTAATCTGCTCTGTTCTAATCTGTTCTAACCTGTTCTGCTCTAATATGTTCTAATCTGCTCTGTTCTAATCTGTTCTAATCTGTTCTGCTCTAATCTGTTCTAATCTGCTCTGTTCTAATCTGTTCTAATCTGTTCTGCTCTAATCTGTTCTAATCTGCTCTGTTCTAATATGTTCTAATCTTCTCTGTTCTAATCTGTTCTGTTCTAATCTGCTCTGTTCTAATCTGTTCTGCTCTAATCTGTTCTAATCTGCCCTGCTCTAATCTGTTATAACCTGCTCTGCTCTAATCTGTTCTAATCTGCTCTGTTCTAATCTTCTCTGTTCTAATCTGCTCTGTTCTGCTCTAATCTGTTCTGATCTAATCTGTTCTGCTCTATTCTAATATGTTCTAATCTGTTCTTCTCTGTTCTGCTCTAATCTGTTCTGCTCTATTCTGCTCTGTTCTGCTCTAATCTGTTCTGCTCTGTTCTGCTTAAATCTGTTCTGCTCTATTCTAATCTGTTCTAATCTGTTCTGCTCTAATCTGTTCTGCTCTATTCTAATCTGTTCTAATCTGTTCTGCTCTAATCTGTTCTGCTCTATTCTAATCTGTTCTAATCTGTTATAATCTGTTCTGCTCTAATCTGTTCTGCTCTATTCTAATATGTTCTAATCTGTTCTGCTCTAATCTGTTCTGCTCTATTCTAATCTGTTCTAATCTGTTCTAATCTGTTCTGCTCTAATCTGTTCTACTCTATTCTAATCTGTTCTAATCTGTTCTGCTCTAATCTGTTCTGCTCTATTCTAATCTGTTCTAATTTGTTCTGCTCTATTCTAATCTTTTCTAATCTGTTCTAATCTGTTCTGCTCTATTCTAATATTTTCTAATCTGTTCTAATCTGTTCTGCTCTAATCTGTTCTGTTCCATTTTGCTCTAATCTGTTCTGCTCTTTTCTAATCTGTTCTAATCTGTTCTAATCTGTTCTGCTCTAATCTGTTCTGCTCTAATCTGTTCTGCTCTATTCTAATCTGTTCTAATCTGTTCTGCTCTAATCTGTTCTAATCTGTTCTGCTCTAATCTGTTCTGCTCTTTTCTAATCTGTTCTGCTCTTTTCTACTCTGTTCTAATCTGTTCTAATCTGTTCTGCTCTAATCTGTTCTGCTCTAATCTGTTCTGCTCTATTCTAATCTGTTCTAATCTGTTCTAATCTGTTCTGCTCTAATCTGTTCTGCTCTAATCTGTTCTAATCTGTTCTGCTCTAATCTGTTCTGCTCTAATCTGTTCTGTTCCATTTTGCTCTAATCTGTTCTGCTCTTTTCTAATCTGTTCTAATCTGTTCTAATCTGTTCTAATCTGTTCTGCTCTAATCTGTTCTGCTCTAATCTGTTCTGCTCTATTCTAATCTGTTCTAATCTGTTCTAATCTGTTCTGCTCTAATCTGTTCTAATCTGTTCTGCTCTAATCTGTTCTGCTCTAATCTGTTCTGCTCTAATCTGTTCTGCTCTAATCTGTTCTGCTCTAATCTGTTCTGCTCTTCTCTGCTTGTTGACGTCCAGAACAGAATATAGCGTCAGTGGGGCAGCCAAACTTCTCCCCTTTTCTCCAAACCAATCAACTGCTTCTCCCCTTTTCTCCAAACCAATCAACTGCTTCTCCCCTTTTCTCCAAACCAATCAACTGCTTCTCCCCTTTTCTCCAAACCAACCAACTGCTTCTCCCCTTTTCTCCAAACCAACCAACTGCTTCTCCCCTTTTCTCTGACTGAACAACAACATGCTCTTTCTCTCCTGGAGAGACAGAATGAGAACACAATTTAGAGCGATGATGATGATGATGATGATGATGATGATGATGATGATGATGATGATGATGATGATGATGAATTTAAAAATACATGAGATTCTACTTTTCTTTCTTTGTAAAGCAGAATTATGAAACCTTCAAAATGAACAGAACAGAAAAGAAATAGAGAACCCTGAGAAGGTTCTGTTAGTTCCTACATCCTCCCACAACAGACAGAGAAGGTTCTGTTAGGACCTACATCCTCCCACAACAGACAGAGGAGATTCTGTTAGGACCTACATCCTCCCACAACAGACAGAGAGAAGGTTCTGTTAGGACCTACATCCTCCCACAACAGACAGAGAGAATGTTCTGTTAGGACCTACATCCTCCCACAACAGACAGAGAGAAGGTTCTGTTAGGACCTACATCCTCCCACAACAGACAGAGAAGGTTCTGTTAGGACCTACATCCTCCCACAACAGACAGAGAAGGTTCTGTTAGGACCTACATCCTCCCACAACAGACAGAGAGAATGTTCTGTTAGGACCTACATCCTCCCACAACAGACAGAGGAGGTTCTGTTAGGACCTACATCCTCCCACAACAGACAGAGAAGGTTCTGTTAGGACCTACATCCTCCCACAACAGACAGAGAAGGTTCTGTTAGGACCTACATCCTCCCACAACAGACAGAGAAGGTTCTGTTAGGACCTACATCCTTCGACAACAGACAGAGAAGGTTCTGTTAGGACCTACATCCTCCGACAACAGACAGAGAGAGAAGATTCTGTTAGGACCTACATCCTCCCACAACATACAGACAGAGAAGGTTCTGTTAGGACCTACATCCTCCCACAACAGACAGAGAAGGTTCTGTTAGGACCTACATCCTCCCACAACAGACAGAGAAGGTTCTGTTAGGACCTACATCCTCCCACAACAGACAGAGAAGGTTCTGTTAGGACCTACATCCTCCCACAACAGACAGAGAAGGTTCTGTTAGGACCTACATCCTCCCACAACAGACAGAGAAGGTTCTGTTAGGACCTACATCCTCCCACAACAGAGAGAGAAGGTTCTGTTATGACCTACATCCTCCCACAACAGAGGTTCTGTTAGGACCTACATCCTCCCACAACAGACAGAGAGCAGGTTCTGTTAGGACCTACATCCTCCCACAACAGACAGAGAGAAGGTTCTGTTAGGACCTACATCCTCCCACAACAGACAGAGAAGGTTCTGTTAGGACCTACATCCTCCCACAACAGACAGAGAAGGTTCTGTTAGGACCTACATCCTCCCACAACAGACAGAGAGAGAGAAGGTTCTGTTAGGACCTACATCCTCCCACAACAGACAGAGAGCAGGTTCTGTTAGGACCTACATCCTCCCACAACAGACAGAGAGAAGGTTCTGTTAGGACCTACATCCTCACACAACAGACAGAGAAGGTTCTGTTAGGACCTACATCCTTCCACAACAGAGAGAGAAGGTTCTGTTAGGACCTACATCCTCCCACAACAGACAGAGAGCAGGTTCTGTTAGGACCTACATCCTCCCACAACAGACAGAGAGAAGGTTCTGTTAGGACCTACATCCTCCCACAACAGACAGAGAGCAGGTTCTGTTAGGACCTACATCCTCCCACAACAGACAGAGAGCAGGTTCTATTAGGACCTACATCCTCCCACAACAGACAGAGAGAAGGTTCTGTTAGGACCTACATCCTCCCACAACAGACAGAGGAGGTTTTGTTAGGACCTACATCCTCCCACAACAGACAGAGAAGGTTCTGTTAGGACCTACATCCTCCCACAACAGACAGAGAATGTTCTGTTAGGACCTACATCCTCCCACAACAGACAGAGAGAAGGTTCTGTTAGGACCTACATCCTCCCACAACAGACAGAGAAGGTTCTGTTAGGACCTACATCCTCCCACAACAGACAGAGAAGGTTCTGTTAGGACCTACATCCTCCCACAACAGAGAGAGAAGGTTCTGTTAGGACCTACATCCTCCCACAACAGACAGAGAAGGTTCTGTTAGGACCTACATCCTCCCACAACAGACAGAGAGAAGGTTCTGTTAGGACCTACATCCTCCCACAACAGACAGAGGAGGTTTTGTTAGGACCTACATCCTCCCACAACAGACAGAGAAGGTTCTGTTAGGACCTACATCCTCCCACAACAGACAGAGAAGGTTCTGTTAGGACCTACATCCTCCCACAACAGACAGAGAGAAGGTTCTGTTAGGACCTACATCCTCCCACAACAGACAGAGAAGGTTCTGTTAGGACCTACATCCTCCCACAACAGACAGAGAAGGTTCTGTTAGGACCTACATCCTCCCACAACAGAGAGAGAAGGTTCTGTTAGGACCTACATCCTCCCACAACAGACAGAGAAGGTTCTGTTAGGACCTACATCCTCCCACAACAGAGAGAAGGTTCTGTTAGGACCTACATCCTCCCACAACAGACAGAGAAGGTTCTGTTAGGACCTACATCCTCCCACAACAGACAGAGGAGGTTATGTTAGGACCTACATCCTCCCACAACAGACAGAGAGAGAAGGTTCTGTTAGGACCTACATCCTCCCACAACAGACAGAGAGAGAAGGTTCTGTTAGGATCCTCCCACAACAGACAGAGGAGGTTCTGTTAGGACCTACATCCTCCACAACAGACAGACAGAGAGAAACAGAGTAGGAAACAGAGAATGAATGTTCCACTGTATCAGAATCATTTGGAGTCAACATGACAGGGTCAGAGACACAGAGAGACTGGTGTTTTCTACCCACCAGCTACACAACACATCAGCCAGTCAACCATGTTTTCCTGCTGTGAAGTCCATTGATGTTGTTACTGTTCTAGAACAGAGCAGGTCTACATCCCACAAGACACCCTGTTTTCTACATAGTGCTGCTATAGGGCTATGGTCTAAAGTAGTGCACTATATAGGGAATAGGGTTATATAGGGCTCTGGTCTAAAGTAGTGCACTATATAGGGAATAGGGTACTATAGGGCTCTGGTCTAAAGTAGTGCACTATAGGGAATATAGGGAATAGGGTACTATAGGGCCCTGGTCTAAAGTAGTGCACTATATATAGGGAATAGGGTTCTATAGAATAGGGTTCTATAGGGCTCTGGTCTAAAGTAGTGCACTATATAGGGAATAGGGTTCTATAGGGCCCTGGTCTAAAGTAGTGCACTATATATAGGGAATAGGGTTCTATAGGGCTCTGGTCTAAAGTAGTGCACTATATATATAGGGAATAGGGTTCTATAGGGTTCTGGTCTAAAGTAGTGCACTATATAGGAATAGGGTTCTATATAAAGGGTTCTATAGGGTACTATAGGGCTCTGGTCTAAAGTAGTGCACTATATATATAGGGAATAGGGTTCTATAGGGTTCTGGTCTAAAGTAGTGCACTATATATATAGGGAATAGGGTTCTATAGGGTTCTGGTCTAAAGTAGTGCACTATATAGGGAATAGGGTTCTATAGGGCCCTGGTCTAAAGTAGTGCACTATATATAGGGAATAGGGCCCTGGTCTAAAGTAGTGCACTATATATATAGGGAATAGGGCTCTATTTGGGACACAGAGCAGCCTCTCCCATGGTCTCGCTCCTCTCAGTTAATTGCATAATTGCTCAAGTTTAATAAAGTTCTCACGTTTTAGGATGAGAAATTCGTTTTTATATTCGCTAGACTCCAGCTGTTGAGAAAAAATGGCAGGAAACATTTGATTTTTTTCACGATATAGAGAGAGAGAAGGTCATCTATTTAGGGGGTTAACGTTGGGTTCTTACCACATCCTGTTCCTTTAACTAAGAGGCTGGGTTCCTACTACATCCTGTTCCTTTAACTAAGAGGCTGGGTTCCTACCACATCCTGTTCCTTTAACTAAGAGGCTGGGTTCCTACCACATCCTGTTCCTTTAACTAAGAGGCTGGGTTCCTACTACATCCTGTTCCTTTAACTAAGAGGCTGGGTTCCTACTACATCCTGTTCCTTTAACTAAGAGGCTGGGTTCCTACTACATCCTGTTCCTTTAACTAAGAGGCTGGGTTCCTACTACATCCTGTTCCTTTAACTAAGAGGCTGGGTTCCTACCACATCCTGTTCCTTTAACTAAGAGGCTGGGTTCCTACTACATCCTGTTCCTTTAACTAAGAGGCTGGGTTCCTACTACATCCTGTTCCTTTAACTAAGAGGCTGGGTTCCTACTACATCCTGTTCCTTTAACTAAGAGGCTGGGTTCCTACCACATCCTGTTCCTTTAACTAAGAGGCTGGGTTCCTACTACATCCTGTTCCTTTAACTAAGAGGCTGGGTTCCTACTACATCCTGTTCCTTTAACTAAGAGGCTGGGTTCCTACTACATCCTGTTCCTTTAACTAAGAGGCTGGGTTCCTACTACATCCTGTTCCTTTAACTAAGAGGCTGGGTTCCTACTACATCCTGTTCCTTTAACTAAGAGGCTGGGTTCCTACTACATCCTGTTCCTTTAACTAAGGGCCTGGGTTTCTACCACATCCTGTCACTATGGAGGAGCTCTCAGATAGCAACCAGGCACATGTCCCAAATGACACCCCATTAGAGCACTAAACAGGGAGCCAGAGATCATCTCCCCATTAGAGCACTAAACAGGGAACCAGAGTTCATCTCCCCATTAGAGCACTAAACAGGGAACCAGAGTTCATCTCCCCATTAGAGCACTAAACAGGGAACCAGAGTTCAACACCCCATTAGAGCACTAAACAGGGAACCAGAGTTCATCTCCCCATTAGAGCACTAAACAGGGAACCAGAGTTCATCTCCCCATTAGAGCACTAAACAGGGAACCAGAGTTCAACACCCCATTAGAGCACTAAACAGGGAACCAGAGTTCATCTCCCCATTAGAGCACTAAACAGGGAACCAGAGTTCATCTCCCCATTAGAGCACTAAACAGGGAACCAGAGTTCATCTCCCCATTAGAGCACTAAACAGGGAACCAGAGTTCATCTCCCCATTAGAGCACTAAACAGGGAACCAGAGTTCATCTCCCCATTAGAGCACTAAACAGGGAACCAGAGTTCATCTCCCCATTAGAGCACTAAACAGGGAACCAGAGTTCATCTCCCCATTAGAGCACTAAACAGGGAACCAGAGTTCATCTCCCCATTAGAGCACTAAACAGGGAACCAGAGTTCATCTCCCCATTAGAGCACTAAACAGGGAACCAGAGTTCATCTCCCCATTAGAGCACTAAACAGGGAACCAGAGTTCATCACCCCATTAGAGCACTAAACAGGGAACCAGAGTTCATCTCCCCATTAGAACACTAAACAGGGAACCAGAGTTCATCTCCCCATTAGAGCACTAAACAGGGAACCAGAGTTCATCTCCCCATTAGAGCACTAAACAGGGAACCAGAGTTCATCTCCCCATTAGAGCACTAAACAGGGAACCAGAGTTCATCTCCCCATTAGAGCACTAAACAGGGAACCAGAGTTCATCACCCCATTAGAGCACTAAACAGGGAACCAGAGTTCATCTCCCCATTAGAGCACTAAACAGGGAACCAGAGTTCATCTCCCCATTAGAGCACTAAACAGGGAACCAGAGTTCATCTCCCCATTAGAGCACTAAACAGGGAACCAGAGTTCATCTCCCCATTAGAGCACTAAACAGGGAACCAGAGTTCATCTCCCCATTAGAGCACTAAACAGGGAACCAGAGTTCAACACCCCATTAGAGCACTAAACAGGGAACCAGAGTTCATCTCCCCATTAGAGCACTAAACAGGGAACCAGAGTTCATCTCCCCATTAGAGCACTAAACAGGGAACCAGAGTTCATCTCCCCATTAGAGCACTAAACAGGGAACCAGAGTTCATCTCCCCATTAGAGCACTAAACAGGGAACCAGAGTTCATCTCCCCATTAGAGCACTAAACAGGGAACCAGAGTTCATCTCCCATTAGAGCACTAAACAGGGAACCAGAGTTCAACACCCCATTAGAGCACTAAACAGGGAACCAGAGTTCATCTCCCCATTAGAGCACTAAACAGGGAACCAGAGTTCATCTCCCCATTAGAGCACTAAACAGGGAACCAGAGTTCATCTCCCCATTAGAGCACTAAACAGGGAACCAGAGTTCATCTCCCCATTAGAGCACTAAACAGGGAACCAGAGTTCATCACCCCATTAGAGCACTAAACAGGGAACCAGAGTTCAACACCCCATTAGAGCACTAAACAGGGAACCAGAGTTCATCTCCCCATTAGAGCACTAAACAGGGAACCAGAGTTCATCTCCCCATTAGAGCACTAAACAGGGAACCAGAGTTCATCTCCCCATTAGAGCACTAAACAGGGAACCAGAGTTCATCTCCCCATTAGAGCACTAAACAGGGAACCAGAGTTCAACCCCATTAGAGCACTAAACAGGGAACCAGAGTTCATCTCCCCATTAGAACACTAAACAGGGAACCAGAGTTCATCTCCCCATTAGAGCACTAAACAGGGAACCAGAGTTCATCTCCCCATTAGAGCACTAAACAGGGAACCAGAGTTCATCTCCCCATTAGAGCACTAAACAGGGAACCAGAGTTCATCTCCCCATTAGAGCACTAAACAGGGAACCAGAGTTCATCTCCCCATTAGAGCACTAAACAGGGAACCAGAGTTCATCTCCCCATTAGAGCACTAAACAGGGAACCAGAGTTCAACACCCCATTAGAGCACTAAACAGGGAACCAGAGTTAATCTCCCCATTAGAGCACTAAACAGGGAACCAGAGTTCATCTCCCCATTAGAACACTAAACAGGGAACCAGAGTTCATCTCCCCATTAGAGCACTAAACAGGGAACCAGAGTTCATCTCCCCATTAGAGCACTAAACAGGGAACCAGAGTTCATCTCCCCATTAGAGCACTAAACAGGGAACCAGAGTTCATCTCCCCATTAGAACACTAAACAGGGAACCAGAGTTCATCTCCCCATTAGAGCACTAAACAGGGAACCAGAGTTCAACACCCCATTAGAGCACTAAACAGGGAACCAGAGTTCATCTCCCCATTAGAGCACTAAACAGGGAACCAGAGTTCATCTCCCCATTAGAACACTAAACAGGGAACCAGAGTTCATCTCCCCATTAGAGCACTAAACAGGGAACCAGAGTTCATCTCCCCATTAGAGCACTAAACAGGGACAGAGTTCATCTCCCCATTAGAGCACTAAACAGGGAACCAGAGTTCATCTCCCCATTAGAACACTAAACAGGGAACCAGAGTTCATCTCCCCATTAGAGCACTAAACAGGGAACCAGAGTTCAACACCCCATTAGAGCACTAAACAGGGAACCAGAGTTCATCTCCCCATTAGAGCACTAAACAGGGAACCAGAGTTCATCTCCCCATTAGAGCACTAAACAGGGAACCAGAGTTCATCTCCCCATTAGAACACTAAACAGGGAACCAGAGGTCATCTCCCCATTAGAACACTAAACAGGGAACCAGAGTTCAACACCCCATTAGAGCACTAAACAGGGAACCAGAGTTCATCTCCCCATTAGAGCACTAAACAGGGAACCAGAGTTCAACACCCCATTAGAGCACTAAACAGGGAACCTGAAATGTTGGGTCGGACCTCTCCTCTCCTTTAGCTTACTGTCTGAAATGTTGGGTCGGACCTCTTCTCTCCTTTAGCTTACTGTCTGAAATGTTGGGTCGGACCTCTCCTCTCCTTTAGCTTACTGTCTGAAAAATGTTGGGTCGGACCTCTTCTCTCCTTTAGCTTACTGTCTGAAAAATGTCCCCCTTTAGGTCGAAATGTTGGGTCTCTTCTCTCCTTTAGCTTACTGTCTGAAATGTTGGGTCGGACCTCTCCTCTCCTTTAGCTTACTGTCTGAAATGTTGGGTCGGACCTCTCCTCTCCTTTAGCTTACTGTCTGAAATGTTGGGTCGGACCTCTTCTCTCCTTTAGCTTACTGTCTGAAATGTTCTCCCCTTTAGGTCTGAAATGTTGGGGACCTCTTCTCTCCTTTAGCTTACTGTCTGAAATGTTGGGTCGGACCTCTTCTCTCCTTTAGCTTACTGTCTGAAATGTTGGGTCGGACCTCTTCTCTCCTTTAGCTTACTGTCTGAAATGTTGGGTCGGACCTCTTCTCTCCTTTAGCTTACTGTCTGAAATGTTGGGTCGGACCTCTTCTCTCCTTTAGCTTACTGTCTGAAATGTTGGGTCGGACCTCTTCTCTCCTTTAGCTTACTGTCTGAAATGTTGGGTCGGACCTCTCCTCTCCTTTAGCTTACTGTCTGAAATGTTGGGTCGGACTCTTCTCTCCTCTCTGTCTTTAGCTTACTGTCTGAAATGTTGGGTCGGACCTCTTCTCTCCTTTAGCTTACTGTCTGAAATGTTGGGTCGGACCTCTTCTCTCCTTTAGCTTACTGTCTGAAATGTTGGGTCGGACCTCTCCTCTCCTTTAGCTTCTGTCTCGGACCCTTTAGCTTACTGTCTGAAATGTTGGGTCGGACCTCTTCTCTCCTTTAGCTTACTGTCTGAAATGTTGGGTCGGACCTCTTCTCTCCTTTAGCTTACTGTCTGAAATGTTGGGTCGGACCTCTTCTCTCCTTTAGCTTACTGTCTGAAATGTTGGGTCGGACCTCTTCTCTCCTTTAGCTTACTGTCTGAAATGTTGGGTCGGACCTCTTCTCTCCTTTAGCTTACTGTCTGAAATGTTGGGTCGGACCTCTTCTCTCCTTTAGCTTACTGTCTGAAATGTTGGGTCGGACCTCTCCTCTCCTTTAGCTTACTGTCTGAAATGTTGGGTCGGACCTCTTCTCTCCTTTAGCTTACTGTCTGAAATGTTGGGTCGGACCTCTTCTCTCCTTTAGCTTACTGTCTGAAATGTTGGGTCGGACCTCTTCTCTCCTTTAGCTTACTGTCTGAAATGTTGGGTCGGACCTCTTCTCTCCTTTAGCTTACTGTCTGAAATGTTGGGTCGGACCTCTTCTCTCCTTTAGCTTACTGTCTGAAATGTTGGGTCGGACCTCTTCTCTCCTTTAGCTTACTGTCTGAAATGTTGGGTCGGACCTCTTCTCTCCTTTAGCTTACTGTCTGAAATGTTGGGTCGGACCTCTTCTCTCCTTTAGCTTACTGTCTGAAATGTTGGGTCGGACCTCTTCTCTCCTTTAGCTTACTGTCTGAAATGTTGGGTCGGACCTCTTCTCTCCTTTAGCTTACTGTCTGAAATGTTGGGTCGGACCTCTTCTCTCCTTTAGCTTACTGTCTGAAATGTTGGGTCGGACCTCTTCTCTCCTTTAGCTTACTGTCTGAAATGTTGGGTCGGACCTCTCCTCTCCTTTAGCTTACTGTCTGAAATGTTGGGTCGGACCTCTTCTCTCCTTTAGCTTACTGTCTGAAATGTTGGGTCGGACCTCTCCTCTCCTTTAGCTTACTGTCTGAAAATGTTAGCTTACTGTCTGAAATGTTGGGACCTCTTCTCTCCTTTAGCTTACTGTCTGAAATGTTGGGTCGGACCTCTTCTCTCCTTTAGCTTACTGTCTGAAATGTTGGGTCGGACCTCTTCTCTCCTTTAGCTTACTGTCTGAAATGTTGGGTCGGACCTCTTCTCTCCTTTAGCTTACTGTCTGAAATGTTGGGTCGGACCTCTTCTCTCCTTTAGCTTACTGTCTGAAATGTTGGGTCGGACCTCTCCTCTCCTTTAGCTTACTGTCTGAAATGTTGGGAAACCTCTTCTCTCCTTTAGCTTACTGTCTGAAATGGGTCGGACCTCTTCTCTCCTTTAGCTTACTGTCTGAAATGTTGGGTCGGACCTCTCCTCTCCTTTAGCTTACTGTCTGAAATGTTGGGTCGGACCTCTCCTCTCCTTTAGCTTACTGTCTGAAATGTTGGGTCGGACCTCTTCTCTCCTTTAGCTTACTGTCTGAAATGTTGGGTCGGACCTCTTCTCTCCTTTAGCTTACTGTCTGAAATGTTGGGTCGGACCTCTTCTCTCCTTTAGCTTACTGTCTGAAATGTTGGGTCGGACCTCTTCTCTCCTTTAGCTTACTGTCTGAAATGTTGGGTCGGACCTCTCCTCTCCTTTAGCTTACTGTCTGAAATGTTGGGTCGGACCTCTCCTCTCCTTTAGCTTACTGTCTGAAATGTTGGGTCGGACCTCTCTCTCTCCTTTAGCTTACTGTCTGAAATGTTGGGTCGGACCTCTTCTCTCCTTTAGCTTACTGTCTGAAATGTTGGGTCGGACCTCTTCTCTCCTTTAGCTTACTGTCTGAAATTTAGCTTACTGTCTGAAATGTTGGGTCGGACCTCTTCTCTCCTTTAGCTTACTGTCTGAAATGTTGGGTCGGACCTCTTCTCTCCTTTAGCTTACTGTCTGAAATGTTGGGTCGGACCTCTCCTCTCCTTTAGCTTACTGTCTGAAATGTTGGGTCGGACCTCTCCTCTCCTTCAGCTTACTGTCTGAAGTGTTGGGTCGGACCTCTCTCTCCTTTAGCTTACTGTCTGAAATGTTGGGTCGGACCTCTTCTCTCCTTTAGCTTACTGTCTGAAATGTTGGGTCGGACCTCTTCTCTCCTTTAGCTTACTGTCTGAAATGTTGGGTCGGACCTCTCTCTCTCCTTTAGCTTACTGTCTGAAATGTTGGGTCGGACCTCTTCTCCTTTAGCTTACTGTCTGAAATGTTGGGTCGGGACCTCTTCTCTCCTTTAGCTTACTGTCTGAAATGTTGGGTCGGACCTCTTCTCTCCTTTAGCTTACTGTCTGAAATGTTGGGTCGGACCTCTTCTCTCCTTTAGCTTACTGTCTGAAATGTTGGGTCGGACCTCTTCTCTCCTTTAGCTTACTGTCTGAAATGTTGGGTCGGACCTCTCTCTCCTTTAGCTTACTGTCTGAAATGTTGGGTCGGACCTCTTCCTCTCCTTTAGCTTACTGTCTGAAATGTTGGGTCGGAGCTTACTGTCTCTCTCTCCTTTAGCTTACTGTCTGAAATGTTGGGTCGGACCTCTCTTCTCTCCTTTAGCTTACTGTCTGAAATGTTGGGTCGGACCTCTTCTCTCCTTTAGCTTACTGTCTGAAATGTTGGGTCGGACCTCTTCTCTCCTTTAGCTTACTGTCTGAAATGTTGGGTCGGACCTCTTCTCTCCTTTAGCTTACTGTCTGAAATGTTGGGTCGGACCTCTCCTCTCCTTTAGCTTACTGTCTGAAATGTTGGGTCGGACCTCTTCTCTCCTTTAGCTTACTGTCTGAAATGTTGGGTCGGACCTCTTCTCTCCTTTAGCTTACTGTCTGAAATGTTGGGTCGGACCTCTCCTCTCCTTTAGCTTACTGTCTGAAATGTTGGGTCGGACCTCTTCTCTCCTTTAGCTTACTGTCTGAAATGTTGGGTCGGACCTCTTCTCTCCTTTAGCTTACTGTCTGAAATGTTGGGTCGGACCTCTTCTCTCCTTTAGCTTACTGTCTGAAATGTTGGGTCGGACCTCTTCTCTCCTTTAGCTTACTGTCTGAAATGTTGGGTCGGACCTCTTCTCTCCTTTAGCTTACTGTCTGAAATGTTGGGTCGGACCTCTTCTCTCCTTTAGCTTACTGTCTGAAATGTTGGGTCGGACCTCTTCTCTCCTTTAGCTTACTGTCTGAAATGTTGGGTCGGACCTCTCCTCTCCTTTAGCTTACTGTCTGAAATGTTGGGTCGGACCTCTCCTCTCCTTTAGCTTACTGTCTGAAATGTTGGGTCGGACCTCTAGCTTACTGTCTCCTTTAGCTTACTGTCTGAAATGTTGGGTCGGACCTCTTCTCTCCTTTAGCTTACTGTCTGAAATGTTGGGTCGGACCTCTCCTCTCCTTTAGCTTACTGTCTGAAATGTTGGGTCGGACCTCTTCTCTCCTTTAGCTTACTGTCTGAAATGTTGGGTCGGACCTCTCCTCTCCTTTAGCTTACTGTCTGAAATGTTGGGTCGGACCTCTTCTCTCCTTTAGCTTACTGTCTGAAATGTTGGGTCGGACCTCTCCTCTCCTTTAGCTTACTGTCTGAAATGTTGGGTCGGACCTCTCCTCTCCTTTAGCTTACTGTCTGAAATGTTGGGTCGGACCTCTTCTCTCCTTTAGCTTACTGTCTGAAATGTTGGGTCGGACCTCTTCTCTCCTTTAGCTTACTGTCTGAAATGTTGGGTCGGACCTCTCCTCTCCTTTAGCTTACTGTCTGAAATGTTGGGTCGGACCTCTTCTCTCCTTTAGCTTACTGTCTGAAATGTTGGGTCGGACCTCTCCTCTCCTTTAGCTTACTGTCTGAAATGTTGGGTCGGACCTCTTCTCTCCTTTAGCTTACTGTCTGAAATGTTGGGTCGGACCTCTTCTCTCCTTTAGCTTACTGTCTGAAATGTTGGGTCGGACCTCTCCTCTCCTTTAGCTTACTGTCTGAAATGTTGGGTCGGACCTCTTCTCTCCTTTAGCTTACTGTCTGAAATGTTGGGTCGGACCTCTTCTCTCCTTTAGCTTACTGTCTGAAATGTTGGGTCGGACCTCTCGGACCTCTCTCCTTTAGCTTACTGTCTGAAATGTTGGGTCGGACCTCTTCTCTCCTTTAGCTTACTGTCTGAAATGTTGGGTCGGACCTCTCTCTCTAGCTTACTTTGAAATGTTGGGTCGGCTTTACTGTCTGAAATGTTGGGTCGGACCTCTTCTCTCCTTTAGCTTACTGTCTGAAATGTTGGGTCGGACCTCTTCTCTCCTTTAGCTTACTGTCTGAAATGTTGGGTCGGACCTCTCCTCTCCTTTAGCTTACTGTCTGAAATGTTGGGTCGGACCTCTCCTCTCCTTTAGCTTACTGTCTGAAATGTTGGGTCGGACCTCTCTCTCTCCTTTAGCTTACTGTCTGAAATGTTGGGTCGGACCTCTTCTCTCCTTTAGCTTACTGTCTGAAATGTTGGGTCGGACCTCTCCTCTCCTTTAGCTTACTGTCTGAAATGTTGGGTCGGACCTCTCTCTCCTTTAGCTTACTGTCTGAAATGTTGGGTCGGACCTCTCCTCTCCTTTAGCTTACTGTCTGAAATGTTGGGTCGGACCTCTCTTCTCTCCTTTAGCTTACTGTCTGAAATGTTGGGTCGGACCTCTTCTCTCCTTTAGCTTACTGTCTGAAATGTTGGGTCGGACCTCTCCTCTCCTTTAGCTTACTGTCTGAAATGTTGGGTCGGACCTCTCTCTCCTTTAGCTTACTGTCTGAAATGTTGGGTCGGACCTCCTCTCCTTTAACTGTCTGAAATGTTGGGTCGGACCTCTTCTCTACTGTCTGAAATGTTTAGCTTACTGTCTGAAATGTTGGGTCGGACCTCTCCTCTCCTTTAGCTTACTGTCTGAAATGTTGGGTCGGACCTCTTCTCTCCTTTAGCTTACTGTCTGAAATGTTGGGTCGGACCTCTTCTCTCCTTTAGCTTACTGTCTGAAATGTTGGGTCGGACCTCTTCTCTCCTTTAGCTTACTGTCTGAAATGTTGGGTCGGACCTCTCCTCTCCTTTAGCTTACTGTCTGAAATGTTGGGTCGGACCTCTCCTCTCCTTTAGCTTACTGTCTGAAATGTTGGGTCGGACCTCTCCTCTCCTTTAGCTTACTGTCTGAAATGTTGGGTCGGACCTCTTCTCTCCTTTAGCTTACTGTCTGAAATGTTGGGTCGGACCTCTTCTCTCCTTTAGCTTACTGTCTGAAATGTTGGGTCGGACCTCTTCTCTCCTTTAGCTTACTGTCTGAAATGTTGGGTCGGACCTCTTCTCTCCTTTAGCTTACTGTCTGAAATGTTGGGTCGGACCTCTTCTCTCCTTTAGCTTACTGTCTGAAATGTTGGGTCGGACCTCTTCTCTCCTTTAGCTTACTGTCTGAAATGTTGGGTCGGACCTCTCCTCTCCTTTAGCTTACTGTCTGAAATGTTGGGTCGGACCTCTCCTCTCCTTTAGCTTACTGTCTGAAATGTTGGGTCGGACCTCTTCTCTCCTTTAGCTTACTGTCTGAAATGTTGGGTCGGACCTCTTCTCTCCTTTAGCTTACTGTCTGAAATGTTGGGTCGGACCTCTCTCTCCTTTAGCTTACTGTCTGAAATGTTGGGTCGGACCTCTTCTCTCCTTTAGCTTACTGTCTGAAATGTTGGGTCGGACCTCTCCTCTCCTTTAGCTTACTGTCTGAAATGTTGGGTCGGACCTCTCCTCTCCTTTAGCTTACTGTCTGAAATGTTGGGTCGGACCTCTCCTCTCCTTTAGCTTACTGTCTGAAATGTTGGGTCGGACCTCTCCTCTCCTTTAGCTTACTGTCTGAAATGTTGGGTCGGACCTCTCCTCTCCTTTAGCTTACTGTCTGAAATGTTGGGTCGGACTCTCTCTCTCCTTTAGCTTACTGTCTGAAATGTTGGGTCGGACCTCTTCTCTCCTTTAGCTTACTGTCTGAAATGTTGGGTCGGACCTCTCCTCTCCTTTAGCTTACTGTCTGAAATGTTGGGTCGGACCTCTTCTCTCCTTTAGCTTACTGTCTGAAATGTTGGGTCGGACCTCTTCTCTCCTTTAGCTTACTGTCTGAAATGTTGGGTCGGACCTCTTCTCTCCTTTAGCTTACTGTCTGAAATGTTGGGTCGGACCTCTTCTCTCCTTTAGCTTACTGTCTGAAATGTTGGGTCGGACCTCTTCTCTCCTTTAGCTTACTGTCTGAAATGTTGGGTCGGACCTCTCCTCTCCTTTAGCTTACTGTCTGAAATGTTGGGTCGGACCTCTTCTCTCCTTTAGCTTACTGTCTGAAATGTTGGGTCGGACCTCTCCTCTCCTTTAGCTTACTGTCTGAAATGTTGGGTCGGACCTCTCCTCTCCTTTAGCTTACTGTCTGAAATGTTGGGTCGGACCTCTCCTCTCCTTTAGCTTACTGTCTGAAATGTTGGGTCGGACTTTAGCTTACTGTCTCTCCTCTCCTTTAGCTTACTGTCTGAAATGTTGGGTCGAACCTCTTCTCTCCTTTAGCTTACTGTCTGAAATGTTGGGTCGGACCTCTTCTCTCCTTTAGCTTACTGTCTGAAATGTTGGGTCGGACCTCTCCTCTCCTTTAGCTTACTGTCTGAAATGTTGGGTCGGACCTCTTCTCTCCTTTAGCTTACTGTCTGAAATGTTGGGTCGGACCTCTCCTCTCCTTTAGCTTACTGTCTGAAATGTTGGGTCGGACCTCTCCTCTCCTTTAGCTTACTGTCTGAAATGTTGGGTCGGACCTCTCCTCTCCTTTAGCTTACTGTCTGAAATGTTGGGTCGGACCTCTTCTCTCCTTTAGCTTACTGTCTGAAATGTTGGGTCGGACCTCTTCTCTCCTTTAGCTTACTGTCTGAAATGTTGGGTCGGACCTCTCCTCTCCTTTAGCTTACTGTCTGAAATGTTGGGTCGGACCTCTTCTCTCCTTTAGCTTACTGTCTGAAATGTTGGGTCGGACCTCTTCTCTCCTTTAGCTTACTGTCTGAAATGTTGGGTCGGACCTCTCCTCTCCTTTAGCTTACTGTCTGAAATGTTGGGCGGACCTCTCTCTCTTTAGCTTACTGTCTGAAATGTTGGGTCGGACCTCTCCTCTCCTTTAGCTTACTGTCTGAAATGTTGGGTCGGACCTCTTCTCTCCTTTAGCTTACTGTCTGAAATGTTGGGTCGGACCTCTCCTCTCCTTTAGCTTACTGTCTGAAATGTTGGGTCGGACCTCTCCTCTCCTTTAGCTTACTGTCTGAAATGTTGGGTCGGACCTCTCCTCTCCTTTAGCTTACTGTCTGAAATGTTGGGTCGGACCTCTCCTCTCCTTTAGCTTACTGTCTGAAATGTTGGGTCGGACCTCTTCTCTCCTTTAGCTTACTGTCTGAAATGTTGGGTCGGACCTCTTCTCTCCTTTAGCTTACTGTCTGAAATGTTGGGTCGGACCTCTCCTCTCCTTCAGCTTACTGTCTGAAATGTTGGGTCGGACCTCTCCTCTCCTTTAGCTTACTGTCTGAAATGTTGGGTCGGACCTCTTCTCTCCTTTAGCTTACTGTCTGAAATGTTGGGTCGGACCTCTTCTCTCCTTTAGCTTACTGTCTGAAATGTTGGGTCGGACCTCTTCTCTCCTTTAGCTTACTGTCTGAAATGTTGGGTCGGACCTCTTCTCTCCTTTAGCTTACTGTCTGAAATGTTGGGTCGGACCTCTCTCTCCTTCAGCTTACTGTCTGAAATGTTGGGTCGGACCTCTCTCTCTCCTTTAGCTTACTGTCTGAAATGTTGGGTCGGACCTCTTCTCTCCTTTAGCTTACTGTCTGAAATGTTGGGTCGGACCTCTTCTCTCCTTTAGCTTACTGTCTGAAATGTTGGGTCGGACCTCTCCTCTCCTTTAGCTTACTGTCTGAAATGTTGGGTCGGACCTCTTCTCTCCTTTAGCTTACTGTCTGAAATGTTGGGTCGGACCTCTTCTCTCCTTTAGCTTACTGTCTGAAATGTTGGGTCGGACCTCTTCTCTCCTTTAGCTTAATTCACGGCTTCTGTTAGGATTCATCCGCTTATCTGTCATCAGATTCAAAACCTCAACGTTTTAAACCTGTCTCGGCTGGACGGCAGAGTATCAATGTTTGGCTTTTTTTAAATAACTATCCCAAAAGAGATGTACCATCATGGTTATTGGTTTTATCTATTTGAGTTCACTTTTAATAGTGTTTATGTTCCACGAAATGATGTGCCGTCTTGTCCGACAGAAAGACAAGGTTTTAATTTGGCACTTAAAGGTCTATGTTTTTAAAATATAAAATAAAATATTTTTAAAAGGAGAAGTAAGGAGCACATTTTAATAGCATCACGTTATTCCCACAGTGCACTGCTGCTGCATTACACTAGTCGGGGTGGACCGAGACGTTATTCCCACAGTGCACTGCTGCTGCATTACACTAGTCGGGGTGGATCGAGACGTTATTCCCACAGTGCACTGCTGCATTACACTAGTCGGGGTGGATCGAGACGTTATTCCCACAGCGCACTGCTGCATTACACTAGTCGGGGTGGATCGAGACGTTATTCCCACAGCGCATTGCAGCATTACACTAGTCGGGGTGGATCGAGACGTTATTCCCACAGCGCATTGCTGCATTACACTAGTCGGGGTGGATCGAGACGTTATTCCCACAGCGCACTGCTGCATTACACTAGTCGGGGTGGATCGAGACGTTATTCCCACAGCGCATTGCAGCATTACACTAGTCGGGGTGGATCGAGACGTTATTCCCACAGCGCATTGCTGCATTACACTAGTCGGGGTGGATCGAGACGTCCGTAATACGAGCAGACATGCCTTACCATTGTCTTTAAAGAATAGGTAAATGGATTGCTTGTTTGGGATTTTCTTACACGTTCCTGTTTACAGAATAATTATGAATGAGTACAAATAAAGATTTTATTTAAAAAATAAACTGTCTCTTGATGACTTACAGTTTCAATACAATGTAGCCCTTTACATGAACCTGTCTGAGATGTCCCCTTCTATAGGTCCACCATCACTGAGACATGTCCCCTTCTATAGGTCCACCATCACTGAGACATGTCCCCTTCTATAGGTCCACCATCACTGAGACATGTCCCCTTCTATAGGTCCACCATCACTGAGACATGTCCCCTTCTATAGGTCCACCATCACTGAGACATGTCCCCTTCTATAGGTCCACCATCACTGAGACATGTCCCCTTCTATAGGTCCACCATCACTGAGACATGTCCATAGGTCCACCATCACTGAGACCTGTCCCCTTCTATAGGTCCACCATCACTGAGACATGTCCCCTTCTATAGGTCCACCATCACTGAGACATGTCCCCTTCTATAGGTCCACCATCACTGAGACATGTCCCCTTCTATAGGTCCACCATCACTGAGACCTGTCCCCTTCTATAGGTCCACCATCACTGAGACATGTCCCCTTCTATAGGTCCACCATCACTGAGACCTGTCCCCTTCTATAGGTCCACCATCACTGAGACATGTCCCCTTCTATAGGTCCACCATCACTGAGACCTGTCCCCTTCTATAGGTCCACCATCACTGAGACCTGTCCCCTTCTATAGGTCCACCATCACTGAGACATGTCCCCTTCTATAGGTCCACCATCACTGAGACATGTCCCCTTCTATAGGTCCACCATCACTGAGACATGTCCCCTTCTATAGGTCCACCATCACTGAGACATGTCCCCTTCTATAGACATGTCCACCACCACTGAGACATGTCCCCTTCTATAGGTCCACCATCACTGAGACCTGTCCCCTTCTATAGGTCCACCATCACTGAGACATGTCCCCTTCTATAGGTCCACCATCACTGAGACATGTCCCCTTCTATAGGTCCACCATCACTGAGACATGTCCCCTTCTATAGGTCCACCATCACTGAGACATGTCCCCTTCTATAGGTCCACCATCACTGAGAATGTCCCCTTCTATAGGTCCACCATCACTGAGACCTGTCCCCTTCTATAGGTCCACCATCACTGAGACCTGTCAGAGATGTCCCCTTCTATAGGTCCACCATCACTGAGACCTGTCAGAGATGTCCCCTTCTATAGGTCCACCATCACTGAGACATGTCCCCTTCTATAGGTCCACCATCACTGAGACATGTCCCCTTCTATAGGTCCACCATCACTGAGACATGTCAGAGATGTCCCCTTCTATAGGTCCACCATCACTGAGACATGTCCCCTTCTATAGGTCCACCATCACTGAGACATGTCCCCTTCTATAGGTCCACCATCACTGAGACATGTCCCCTTCTATAGGTCCACCATCACTGAGACATGTCCCCTTCTATAGGTCCACCATCACTGAGACATGTCAGAGATGTCCCCTTCTATAGGTCCACCATCACTGAGACATGTCCCCTTCTATAGGTCCACCATCACTGAGACCTGTCCCCTTCTATAGGTCCACCATCACTGAGACATGTCCCCTTCTATAGGTCCACCATCACTGAGACCTGTCCCCTTCTATAGGTCCACCATCACTGAGACATGTCCCCTTCTATAGGTCCACCATCACTGAGACATGTCCCCTTCTATAGGTCCACCATCACTGAGACCTGTCCCCTTCTATAGGTCCACCATCACTGAGACATGTCAGAGATGTCCCCTTCTATAGGTCCACCATCACTGAGACATGTCCCCTTCTATAGGTCCACCATCACTGAGACATGTCCCCTTCTATAGGTCCACCATCACTGAGACATGTCCCCTTCTATAGGTCCACCATCACTGAGACATGTCCCCTTCTATAGGTCCACCATCACTGAGACCTGTCCCCTTCTATAGGTCCACCATCACTGAGACTGATGACATGTCCACCATCAGAGATGTCCCCTTCTATAGGTCCACCATCACTGAGACATGTCCCCTTCTATAGGTCCACCATCACTGAGACATGTCCCCTTCTATAGGTCCACCATCACTGAGACATGTCCCCTTCTATAGGTCCACCATCACTGAGACATGTCCCCTTCTATAGGTCCACCATCACTGAGACATGTCCCCTTCTATAGGTCCACCATCACTGAGACCTGTCCCCTTCTATAGGTCCACCATCACTGAGACCTGTCCCCTTCTATAGGTCCACCATCACTGAGACCTGTCACTGAGATGTCCCCTTCTATAGGTCCACCATCACTGAGAATGTCAGAGATGTCCCCTTCTATAGGTCCACCATCACTGAGACATGTCCCCTTCTATAGGTCCACCATCACTGAGACATGTCCCCTTCTATAGGTCCACCATCACTGAGACATGTCAGAGATGTCCCCTTCTATAGGTCCACCATCACTGAGACATGTCCCCTTCTATGAGGTCCACCATCACTGAGACATGTCCCCCTTCTCACTGAGACATGTCCACCATCACTGAGACATGTCCCCTTCTATAGGTCCACCATCACTGAGACATGTCCCCTTCTATAGGTCCACCATCACTGAGACATGTCAGAGATGTCCCCTTCTATAGGTCCACCATCACTGAGACATGTCCCCTTCTATAGGTCCACCATCACTGAGACCTGTCCCCTTCTATAGGTCCACCATCACTGAGACATGTCCCCTTCTATAGGTCCACCATCACTGAGACCTGTCCCCTTCTATAGGTCCACCATCACTGAGACATGTCCCCTTCTATAGGTCCACCATCACTGAGACATGTCCCCTTCTATAGGTCCACCATCACTGAGACATGTCCCCTTCTATAGGTCCACCATCACTGAGACATGTCCCCTTCTATAGGTCCACCATCACTGAGACATGTCCCCTTCTATGTCCCCTTCTAGGTCCACCATCACTGAGACCTGTCCCCTTCTATAGGTCCACCATCACTGAGACATGTCAGAGATGTCCCCTTCTATAGGTCCACCATCATGAGACATGTCCCCTTCTATAGGTCCACCATCACTGAGACATGTCCCCTTCTATAGGTCCACCATCACTGAGACATGTCACTGAGATGTCCCCTTCTATAGGTCCACCATCACTGAGACATGTCCCCTTCTATAGGTCCACCATCACTGAGACATGTCCCCTTCTATAGGTCCACCATCACTGAGACATGTCCCCTTCTATAGGTCCACCATCACTGAGACCTGTCCCCTTCTATAGGTCCACCATCACTGAGACCTGTCAGTCCACCATCAGATGTCCCCTTCTATAGGTCCACCATCACTGAGACATGTCCCCTTCTATAGGTCCACCATCACTGAGACATGTCCCCTTCTATAGGTCCACCATCACTGAGACCTGTCCCCTTCTATAGGTCCACCATCACTGAGACATGTCCCCTTCTATAGGTCCACCATCACTGAGACATGTCCCCTTCTATAGGTCCACCATCACTGAGACATGTCCCCTTCTATAGGTCCACCATCACTGAGACCTGTCAGAGATGTCCCCTTCTATAGGTCCACCATCACTGAGACATGTCCCCTTCTATAGGTCCACCATCACTGAGACATGTCCCCTTCTATAGGTCCACCATCACTGAGACCTAGGTCCACCATCAGAGATGTCCCCTTCTATAGGTCCACCATCACTGAGACATGTCCCCTTCTATAGGTCCACCATCACTGAGACATGTCCCCTTCTATAGGTCCACCATCACTGAGACCTGTCCCCTTCTATAGGTCCACCATCACTGAGACACATGTCCCCTTCTATAGGTCCACCATCACTGAGACCTGTCCCCTTCTATAGGTCCACCATCACTGAGACATGTCCCCTTCTATAGGTCCACCATCACTGAGACCTGTCAGAGATGTCCCCTTCTATAGGTCCACCATCACTGAGACATGTCCCCTTCTATAGGTCCACCATCACTGAGACATGTCCCCTTCTATAGGTCCACCATCACTGAGACATGTCAGAGATGTCCCCTTCTATAGGTCCACCATCACTGAGACATGTCCCCTTCTATAGGTCCACCATCACTGAGACATGTCCCCTTCTATAGGTCCACCATCACTGAGACACTGTCCCCTTCTATAGGTCCACCATCACTGAGACCATGTCCCCTTCTATAGGTCCACCATCACTGAGATGTCCCCTTCTATAGGTCCACCATCACTGAGACCTGTCCCCTTCTATAGGTCCACCATCACTGAGACCTGTCCCCTTCTATAGGTCCACCATCACTGAGACATGTCCCCTTCTATAGGTCCACCATCACTGAGACATGTCCCCTTCTATAGGTCCACCATCACTGAGACATGTCCCCTTCTATAGGTCCACCATCACTGAGACCTGTCTGAGATGTCCCCTTCTATAGGTCCACCATCACTGAGACATGTCCCCTTCTATAGGTCCACCATCACTGAGACATGTCCCCTTCTATAGGTCCACCATCACTGAGACATGTCCCCTTCTATAGGTCCACCATCATGTCCCCTTCTATAGGTCCACCATCACTGAGACATGTCCCCTTCTATAGGTCCACCATCACTGAGACATGTCCCCTTCTATGTCACCCCTTCTATAGGTCCACCATCACTGAGACACTGTCCCCTTCTATGTCCACCATCACTGAGACATGTCCCCTTCTATAGAGATGTCCACCATCACTGAGACATGTCCCCTTCTATAGGTCCACCATCACTGAGACATGTCCCCTTCTATAGGTCCACCATCACTGAGACATGTCCCCTTCTATAGGTCCACCATCACTGAGACATGTCCCCTTCTATAGGTCCACCATCACTGAGACATGTCCCCTTCTATAGGTCCACCATCACTGAGACATGTCCCCTTCTATGAGGTCCACCATCACTGAGACCTGTCCCCTTCTATAGGTCCACCATCACTGAGACATGTCACTGAGAGATGTCCCCTTCTATAGGTCCACCATCACTGAGACATGTCCCCTTCTATAGGTCCACCATCACTGAGACCTGTCCACCATCACTGAGATGTCCCCTTCTATAGGTCCACCATCACTGAGACATGTCCCCTTCTATAGGTCCACCATCACTGAGACATGTCCCCTTCTATAGGTCCACCATCACTGAGACCTGTCCCCTTCTATAGGTCCACCATCACTGAGACATGTCCCCTTCTATAGGTCCACCATCACTGAGACCTGTCCCCTTCTATAGGTCCACCATCACTGAGACATGTCAGAGATGTCCCCTTCTATAGGTCCACCATCACTGAGACATGTCCCCTTCTCACTGAGGTCCACCATCACTGAGACATGTCCCCTTCTATAGGTCCACCATCACTGAGACATGTCCCCTTCTATAGGTCCACCATCACTGAGACATGTCCCCTTCTATAGGTCCACCATCACTGAGACATGTCCCCTTCTATAGGTCCACCATCACTGAGACATGTCCCCTTCTATAGGTCCACCATCACTGAGACATGTCCCCTTCTATAGGTCCACCATCACTGAGACATGTCCCCTTCTATAGGTCCACCATCACTGAGACCTGTCCCCTTCTATAGGTCCACCATCACTGAGACATGTCCCCTTCTATAGGTCCACCATCACTGAGACATGTCCCCTTCTATAGGTCCACCATCACTGAGACATGTCCCCTTCTATAGGTCCACCATCACTGAGACATGTCCCCTTCTATAGGTCCACCATCACTGAGACATGTCCCCTTCTATAGGTCCACCATCACTGAGACATGTCCCCTTCTATAGGTCCACCATCACTGAGACATGTCAGAGATGTCCCCTTCTATAGGTCCACCATCACTGAGACATGTCCCCTTCTATAGGTCCACCATCACTGAGACCTGTCCCCTTCTATAGGTCCACCATCACTGAGACATAGGTCCACCATCACTGAGATGTCCCCTTCTATAGGTCATCACCATCACTGAGACATGTCCCCTTCTATAGGTCCACCATCACTGAGACATGAGATGTCCCCTTCTATAGGTCCACCATCACTGAGACATGTCCCCTTCTATAGGTCCACCATCACTGAGACATGTCCCCTTCTATAGGTCCACCATCACTGAGACATGTCCCCTTCTATAGGTCCACCATCACTGAGACATGTCCCCTTCTATAGGTCCACCATCACTGAGACATGTCCCCTTCTATAGGTCCACCATCACTGAGACATGTCCCCTTCTATAGGTCCACCATCACTGAGACATGTCCCCTTCTATAGGTCCACCATCACTGAGACATGTCCCCTTCTATAGGTCCACCATCACTGAGACATGTCCCCTTCTATAGGTCCACCATCACTGAGACATGTCCCCTTCTATAGGTCCACCATCACTGAGACATGTCAGACATGTCCCCTTCTATAGGTCCACCATCACTGAGACATGTCCCCTTCTATAGGTCCACCATCACTGAGACATGTCCCCTTCTATAGGTCCACCATCACTGAGACATGTCCCCTTCTATAGGTTCACCATCACTGAGACATGTCCCCTTCTATAGGTCCACCATCACTGAGACCTGTCCCCTTCTATAGGTCCACCATCACTGAGACATGTCCCCTTCTACAGGTCCACCATCACTGAGACATGTCCCCTTCTATAGGTCCACCATCACTGAGACATGTCCCCTTCTATAGGTCCACCATCACTGAGACATGTCCCCTTCTATAGGTCCACCATCACTGAGACATGTAGGTCCACCATCACTGAGACATGTCCCCTTCTATAGGTCCACCATCACTGAGACATGTCCCCTTCTATAGGTCCACCATCACTGAGACATGTCCCCTTCTATAGGTCCACCATCACTGAGACATGTCCCCTTCTATAGGTCCACCATCACTGAGACATGTCCCCTTCTATAGGTCCACCATCACTGAGACATGTCCCCTTCTATAGGTCCACCATCACTGAGACATGTCCCCTTCTATAGGTCCACCATCACTGAGACATGTCCCCTTCTATAGGTCCACCATCACTGAGACATGTCCCCTTCTATAGGTCCACCATCACTGAGACATGTCCCCTTCTATAGGTCCACCATCACTGAGACATGTCCCCTTCTATAGGTCCACCATCACTGAGACATGTCCCCTTCTATAGGTCCACCATCACTGAGACATGTCCCCTTCTATAGGTCCACCATCACTGAGACATGTCCCCTTCTATAGGTCCACCATCACTGAGACATGTCCCCTTCTATAGGTCCACCATCACTGAGACATGTCCCCTTCTATAGGTCCACCATCACTGAGACAAAGACAAAGAAAATGGTAAGTCATTCGTTTTATGAAACTCGGTCAGTTATATCTGAGAATATTTTTAAAACAATACTTTATTTCAAATGTAGGTGTCCTTTAAGTTATGAGGAAATGCAGATTGAGCTCATACATTATGTAGGTGAGTCGTTTTAGGGTGCGTCCCTATTCCATGTATAGTGCACTACTGACCAGAAGAGTACGACAGTTAACCCATTGGCCCTGGACAAAGTAGTGCACTAAACAGGGTGCCGATTGGGACGTAGCGGGGTAAAGAGAAAGTGATGATGAGAGTTAATGATGACCTTGGGCCTCGCTAACAGGAATATACATGATTATAGGAGGACCAGCAGAGTGCTGCTCTACTGCTGATATACAGATATTCTAATGTGTTAGTCACACGGTCTCCCTGTGTATCACCGTGCTGCCATCTCCTAGTAAAACCTTCATTCACCTGAAATAACCTCTGTTACATCCAGAACACTGCATTTACTGTGGTTCTGTTGGACTACAGTGGTTCTGTTAGACTACAGTGGTTCTGTTAGACTACAGTGGTTCTGTTGGACTACAGTGGTTCTGTTAGACTACAGTGGTTCTGTTGGACTACAGTGGTTCTGTTGGACTACAGTGGTTCTGTTGGACTACAGTGGTTCTGTTGGACTACAGTGGTTCTGTTAGACTACAGTGGTTCTGTTGGACTATAGTGGTTCTGTTAGACTACAGTTGTTCTGTACTGGTTCTGTTAGACTACAGTGGTTCTGTACTGGTTCTGTTAGACTACAGTGGTTCTGTACTGGTTCTGTTGGACTACAGTGGTTCTGTTAGACTACAGTGGTTCTGTTAGACTACAGTGGTTCTGTTGGACTACAGTGGTTCTGTACTGGTTCTGTTATACTACAGTGGTTCTGTTGGACTATAGTGGTTCTGTTAGACTACAGTGGTTCTGTACTGGTTCTGTTATACTACAGTGGTTCTGTTGGACTATAGTGGTTCTGTACTGGTTCTGTTAGACTACAGTGGTTCTGTTAGACTACAGTGGTTCTGTCAGACTACAGTGGTTCTGTACTGGTTCTGTTAGACTACAGTGGTTCTGTTAGACTACAGTGGTTCTGTTAGACTACAGTGGTTCTGTTAGACTACAGTGGTTCTGTCGGACTACAGTGGTTCTGTACTGGTTCTGTTAGACTACAGTGGTTCTGTTAGACTACAGTGGTTCTGTTGGACTATAGTGGTTCTGTCGGACTACAGTGGTTCTGTACTGGTTCTGTTGGACTACAGTGGTTCTGTTAGACTACAGTGGTTCTGTCGGACTACAGTGGTTCTGTACTGGTTCTGTTGGACTACAGTGGTTCTGTTAGACTACAGTGGTTCTGTCGGACTACAGTGGTTCTGTACTGGTTCTGTTAGACTACAGTGGTTCTGTTAGACTACAGTGGTTCTGTTAGACTACAGTGGTTCTGTTGGACTATAGTGGTTCTGTTAGACTACAGTGGTTCTGTACTGGTTCTGTTATACTGTCAAACTGTTCTTGGTTTCTGCTCCATGTCCTCTCTCTCCCTCTAAACAGATTGAGTGTAGTCTGGCCCAGGAGTGCAAAGGCTCTGGAGCAACGAACCGCCCCTTGCTGTCTCTGCCTGGCCGGTTCCCCTCTTTCCACTGGGATTCTCTGCCTCTAAACCCTATTACAGGGGCTGAGTCACTGGCTTACTGGTTCTCTTTCATGCCATCCCTAGGAGGGGTGCGTCACTGGCTTACTGGTTCTCTTTCATGCCATCCCGAGGAGGGGTGCGTCACTTGAGTGGGTTGAGTGACTGATGTGATCTTCCTGTCTGGGTTGGCGCCCCCCTTGGGTTTGTGTAGTGGGGGAGATCTTTGTGGGCTATACTCGGCCTTGTCTCAGGATAGTAAGTTGGTGGTTGAAGGTATCCCTCTAGTGGTGTGGGGGCTGTGCCTTGGTAAAGTGGGTGGGGTTATATCCTGCCTGTCTGGGTTGGAGTCCCCCCTGATGGGTTCGTGTAGTGGGGAGATCTTTGTGGGCTATACTCGGCCTTGTCTCAGGATAGTAAGTTGGTGGTTGAAGGTATCCCTCTAGTGGTGTGGGGGCTGTGCCTTGGTAAAGTGGGTGGGGTTATATCCTGCCTGTTTGGCCCTGTCTGGGGGTGTCATCGGATGGGGCCACAGTGTCTCCTGACCCCTCCTGTCTCAGCCTCCAGTATTTATGCTGCAGTAGTTTATGTGTCGGGGGGCTAGGGTCAGTCTGTTATATCTGGAGAACTTCTCCTGTCCTATCCAGTGTCCTGTGTGAATTTCAGTATGCTCTCTCTAATTCTCTCTCTAATTCTCTCTCCAATTCTCTCTCTAATTCTCTCTCTAATTCTCTCTCTAATTCTCTCTCTAATTCTAGTACTCTAGTACCTCTCTTGTCCTATCCAGTGTCCTGTGTGAATTTCAGTATGCTCTCTCTAATTCTCTTCTCTCTGAGGATCTGAGCCCTAGGGCCATGCCTCAGGAATACCTGGCATGATGACTCCTGGCTGCCCCCAGTCCACCTGGCCGTGCTGTCACTCCCGTTTCAACTGTTCTGCCTGCGGCTATGGAATCCTGACCTGTTCACCGGACGTGCTACCTGTCCCAGACCTGCTGTTTTCAACTCTCTAGAGACAGCAGGAGTGGTAGAGATACTCTGAATGTGGTGCTACCTGTCCCAGACCTGCTGTTTTCAACTCTCTAGAGACAGCAGGAGTGGTAGAGATACTCTGAATGATCAGCTATGGAATCCTGACCTGTTCACCGGACGTGCTACCTGTCCCAGACCTGCTGTTTTCAACTCTCTCTCTCTACCGCACCTGCTGTCTCAAACTCTGAATGATCATCACTCGGAAACTGACATTTACTCCTGAGGTGCTGACTTGCTGCACCCTCGACAACCACTGTGACTATTATTATTTGACCCTGCTGGTCATTTATGAACGTTTGAACATCTTGTCCATGTTCTGTTATAATCTCCACCCGGCACAGCCAGTAGAGGACTGGACACCCCTCAGAGCCTGGTTGCTCTGGTCTACCCAGTACCGGCAGAAGAGGACTGGTCACCCCTCAGAGCCTGGTTCCTCTCTACCCAGTACAGTCAGTAGAGGACTGACCACCCCTCAGAACCTGGTTCTTCTCTACCCAGTACAGTCAGTAGAGGACTGGCCACCCCTCAGAGCCTGGTTCCTCTCTACCCAGTACAGCCAGTAGAGGACTGGTCACCCCTCAGAGCCTGGTTCCTCTCTACCCAGTACAGCCAGTAGAGGACTGGTCACCCCTCAGAGCCTGGTTCCTCTCTACCCAGTACAGCCAGTAGAGGACTGATCACCCCTCAGAGCCTGGTTCCTCTGGTCTACCCAGTACAGCCAGTAGAGGACTGGTCACCCCTCAGAGCCTGGTTCCTCTGGTCTACCCAGTACAGCCAGAGGAAGACTGGTCACCCCTCAGAGCCTGGTTCCTCTCTACCCAGTACAGCCAGTAGAGGACTGGTCACCCCTCAGAGCCTGGTTCCTCTCTACCCAGTACAGTCAGAAGAGGACTGGTCACCCCTCAGAGCCTGGTTCCTCTGGTCTACCCAGTACAGTCAGTAGAGGACTGGCCACCCCTCAGAGCCTGGTTCCTCTGGTCTACCCAGTACAGCCAGAGGAGGACTGGCCACCCCTCAGAGCCTGGTTCCTCTGGCCACCCCTCAGAGCCTGGTTCCTCTCTACCCAGTACAGCCAGAGGAGGACTGGTCACCCCTCAGAGCCTGGTTCCTCTGGTCTACCCAGTACAGCCAGAGGAGGACTGGTCACCCCTCAGAGCCTGGTTCCTCTGGTCTACCCAGTACAGCCAGAGGAGGACTGGTCACCCCCCAGAGCCTGGTTCCTCTGGTCTACCCAGTACAGCCAGAGGAGGACTGGTCACCCCTCAGAGCCTGGTTCCTCTGGTCTACCCAGTACAGCCAGAGGAGGACTGGTCACCCCTCAGAGCCTGGTTCCTAGTATACGGACACAAGGCGAGACCCAGATGCAGACACAGGAGGCAGATGGTTAGAGTCCAAGATGTTTATTAACAATCCAAAAGGGGGAGGCAAGAGAACGGTCATGGACAGGCAAAAGGTCAAGACCAGGTCAGAGTTCAGGAGGTACAGAATGGTCAGGCAGGTAGAATGGTCAGGTAGAATGGTCAGGCAGGTAGAATGGTCAGGCAGACTGAATGGTCAGGCAGGTAGAATGGTCAGGCAGGCTGAATGGTCAGGCAGGCTGAATGGTCAGGCAGGCAGAATGGTCAGGCAGGTAGAATGGTCAGGCAGGCTGAATGGTCAGGCAGGCAGAATGGTCAGGCAGGTAGAATGGTCAGGCAGGTAGAATGGTCAGGCAGGTAGAATGGTCAGGCAGGTAGAATGGTCAGGCAGACTGAATGGTCAGGCAGGCTGAATGGTCAGGTAGGTAGAATGGTCAGGCAGACTGAATGGTCAGGCAGGTAGAATGGTCAGGCAGGCTGAATGGTCAGGCAGGCTGAATGGTCAGGCAGGCAGAATGGTCAGGCAGGTAGAATGGTCAGGCAGGTAGAATGGCCAGGCAGGCAGAATGGTCAGGCAGGCAGAATGGTCAGGCAGGTAGAATGGTCAGGCAGGTAGAATGGTCAGGTAGGTAGAATGGTCAGGCAGGCTGAATGGTCAGGCAGGTAGAATGGTCAGGCAGGTAGAATGGTCAGGCAGGTAGAATGGTCAGGCAGACTGAATGGTCAGGTAGGTAGAATGGTCAGGCAGACTGAATGGTCAGGCAGGCTGAATGGTCAGGTAGGTAGAATGGTCAGGCAGACTGAATGGTCAGGTAGAATGGTCAGGCAGACTGAATGGTCAGGCAGGCAGAATGGTCAGGCAGGTAGAATGGTCAGGCAGGTAGAATGGTCAGGCAGGTAGAATGGTCAGGCAGGTAGAATGGTCAGGCAGAATAGTCAGGCAGGCTGAATGGTCAGGCAGGTAGAATGGTCAGGCAGGCTGAATGGTCAGGCAGGCTGAATGGTCAGGCAGGTAGAATGGTCAGGCAGGTAGAATGGTCAGGCAGGTAGAATGGTCAGGCAGGCTAGAATGGTCAGGCAGGTAGAATGGTCAGGCAGGCTGAATGGTCAGGCAGGTAGAATGGTCAGGCAGGCAGAATGGTCAGGCAGGTAGAATGGTCAGGCAGGCTGAATGGTCAGGCAGGCAGAATGGTCAGGCAGGTAGAATGGTCAGGCAGGTAGAATGGTCAGGCAGGCAGAATGGTCAGGCAGTTAGAATGGTCAGGCAGACTGAATGGTCAGGCAGGCTGAATGGTCAGGCAGGTAGAATGGTCAGGCAGGCTGAATGGTCAGGCAGGCTGAATGGTCAGGCAGGTAGAATGGTCAGGCAGACTGAATGGTCAGGCAGGCGGAATGGTCAGGCAGAATGGTCAGGCAGGTAGAATGGTCTGGCTGAATGGTCAGGCAGGTAGAATGGTCAGGCAGGTAGAATGGTCAGGCAGGTAGAATGGTCAGGCAGGTAGAATGGTCAGGTAGAATGGTCAGGCAGGTAGAATGGTCAGGCAGGTAGAATGGTCAGGCTGAATGGTCAGGCAGGTAGAATGGTCAGGCAGGTAGAATGGTCAGGCAGGTAGAATGGTCAGGCAGGCAGAATGGTCAGGCAGGCTGAATGGTCAGGCAGGCTGAATGGTCAGGCAGGTAGAATGGTCAGGCAGGCTGAATGGTCAGGCAGGCTGAATGGTCAGGCAGGTAGAATGGTCAGGCAGGTAGAATGGTCAGGCAGGCTGAATGGTCAGGCAGACTGAATGGTCAGGCAGGCAGAATGGTCAGGCAGGCTGAATGGTCAGGCAGGCAGAATGGTCAGGCAGGTAGAATGGTCAGGCAGGCTGAATGGTCAGGCAGGTAGAATGGTCAGGCAGGCAGAATGGTCAGGCAGGCAGAATGGTCAGGCAGGTAGAATGGTCAGGCAGAATGGTCAGGCAGGCAGAATGGTCAGGCAGGCAGAATGGTCAGGCAGGCAGAATGGTCAGGTAGAATGGTCAGGCAGGTAGAATGGTCAGGCAGAATGGTCAGGCAGGCTGAATGGTCAGGTAGGTAGAATGGTCAGGCAGAATGGTCAGGCAGAATGGTCAGGCAGGCAGAATGGTCAGGCAGGCAGAATGGTCAGGCAGGCAGAATGGTCAGGCAGGTAGAATGGTCAGGTAGAATGGTCAGGCAGGTAGAATGGTCAGGCAGGCAGAAATGTCAGGCAGCTAGAATGGTCAGGCAGGTAGAATGGTCAGGCAGAATGGTCAGGCAGGCTGAATGGTCAGGTAGGTAGAATGGTCAGGCAGGCTGAATGGTCAGGCAGGTAGAATGGTCAGGCAGGCAGAATGGTCAGGCAGGCAGAATGGTCAGGCAGGCTGAATGGTCAGGCAGGTAGAATGGTCAGGCAGGTAGAATGGTCAGGCAGGCTGAATGGTCAGGCAGGCTGAATGGTCAGGCAGGCTGAATGGTCAGGCAGGCTGAATGGTCAGGCAGGCTGAATGGTCAGGCAGGTAGAATGGTCAGGCTGAATGGTCAGGCAGGCTGAATGGTCAGGCAGGCAAAATGGTCAGGCAGGTAGAATGGTCAGGCAGGCTGAATTGTCAGGCAGGTAGAATGGTCAGGCTGAATGGTCAGGCAGGTAGAATGGTCAGGCAGGCAGAATGGTCAGGCAGGTAGAATGGTCAGGCAGGTAGAATGGTCAGGCAGGCTGAATGGTCAGGCAGGTAGAATGGTCAGGCAGGTAGAATGGTCAGGCAGGTAGAATGGTCAGGCAGGTAGAATGGTCAGGCAGGCAGAATGGTCAGGCAGGTAGAATGGTCAGGCAGGTAGAATGGTCAGGCAGGTAGAATGGTCAGGCAGGTAGAATGGTCAGGCTGAATGGTCAGGCAGGTAGAATGGTCAGGCAGGTAGAATGGTCAGGCAGGCTGAATGGTCAGGCAGGTAGAATGGTCAGGCAGGTAGAATGGTCAGGCAGGCTGAATGGTCAGGCAGGTAGAATGGTCAGGCAGGTAGAATGGTCAGGCAGGCTGAATGGTCAGGCAGGTAGAATGGTCAGGCTGAATGGTCAGGCAGGCTGAATGGTCAGGCAGGTAGAATGGTCAGGCAGGTAGAATGGTCAGGCAGGCTGAATGGTCAGGCAGGTAGAATGGTCAGGCAGGTAGAATGGTCAGGCAGAATGGTCAGGCAGGCTGAATGGTCAGGCAGGTAGAATGGTCAGGCAGGTAGAATGGTCAGGCAGGTAGAATGGTCAGGCAGGCAGAATGGTCAGGCAGGCAGAATGGTCAGGCAGGTAGAATGGTCAGGCAGGCTGAATGGTCAGGCAGGCAGAATGGTCAGGTAGGTAGAATGGTCAGGCTGAATGGTCAGGCAGGTAGAATGGTCAGGCAGGTAGAATGGTCAGGTAGGTAGAATGGTCAGGCAGGCTGAATGGTCAGGCAGGTAGAATGGTCAGGCAGGTAGAATGGTCCAGAATGGTCAGGACAGGTAGAATGGTCAGGCTAGAATGGTAGGCTGAATGGGGTCAGGCAGGACTTGAATGGTCACAAGGTAGAATGGTCAGAGAGGCAGGAATGGTCAGGGATAAATAGACTGGTACAGGAGAATGGAAACACAGAATGGAGGCAGGTAGAATGGTCAGAGGACAGGAAACACAGGGATAAATGCACTGGTACAGAGAGACAGGAAACACAGGGGCATGAATGGTCAGAGGACAGAAACACAGGGATAAATAATGGTCACAGAGAGACATGGAAACACAGGGATAAATACACTGGTACAGAAGAGATAGGAAACACAGGGGTAAATACACTGGCACAGAAAGACAGGAAACACAGGGATAAATACACTGGTACAGAGAGACAGGAAACACAGGGATAAATACACTGGCACAGAGAGACAGGAAACACAGGGATAAATACACTGACACAGAGAGACAGGAAACACAGGGATAAATACACTGGTACAGAGAGACAGGAAACACAGGGATAAATACACTGACACAGAGAGACAGGAAACACAGGGATAAATACACTGACACAGAGAGACAGGAAACACAGGGATAAATACACTGACACAGAGAGACAGGAAACACAGGGATAAATACACTGACACAGAGAGACAGGAAACACAGGGATAAATACACTGGTATAGAGAGACAGGAAACACAGGGATAAATACACTGGTACAGAGAGACAGGAAACACAGGGATAAATACACTGGTACAGAGAGACAGGAAACACAGGGATAAATACACTGACACAGAGAGACAGGAAACACAGGGATAAATACACTGGTACAGAGAGACAGGAAACACAGGGATAAATACACTGGTACAGAGAGACAGGAAACACAGGGATAAATACACTGGTACAGAGAGACAGGAAACACAGGGATAAATACACTGGTACAGACAGACAGGAAACACAGGGATAAATACACTGGTACAGAGAGACAGGAAACACAGGGATAAATACACTGACACAGAGAGACAGGAAACACAGGGATAAATACACTGACACAGAGAGACAGGAAACACAGGGATAAATACACTGGTATAGAGAGACAGGAAACACAGGGATAAATACACTGGTACAGAGAGACAGGAAACACAGGGATAAATACACTGGTACAGAGAGACAGGAAACACAGGGATAAATACACTGGTACAGAGAGACAGGAAACACAGGGATAAATGCACTGGTACAGAGAGACAGGAAACACAGGGATAAATACACTGGTACAGAGAGACAGGAAACACAGGGATAAATACACTGGTACAGAGAGACAGGAAACACAGGGATAAATACTCTGGTACAGAGAGACAGGAAACACAGGGATAAATACACTGGTACAGAGAGACAGGAAACACAGGGATAAATACACTGGCACAGAGAGACAGGAAACACAGGGATAAATACACTGGTACAGAGAGACAGGAAACACAGGGATAAATACACTGACACAGAGAGACAGGAAACACAGGGATAAATACACTGGCACAGAGAGACAGGAAACACAGGGATAAATACACTGGTACAGAGAGACAGGAAACACAGGGATAAATACACTGGTACAGAGAGACAGGAAACACAGGGATAAATACACTGGTACAGAGAGACAGGAAACACAGGGATAAATACACTGGTACAGAAAGACAGGAAACACAGGGATAAATACACTGGTACAGAGAGACAGGAAACACAGGGATAAATGCACTGGTACAGAGAGACAGGAAACACAGGGATAAATACACTGGTACAGAAAGACAGGAAACACAGGGATAAATACACTGGTACAGAGACACAGGAAACACAGGGATAAATACACTGGCACAGAAAGACAGGAAACACAGGGATAAATACACTGGTACAGAGAGACAGGAAACACAGGGATAAATACACTGGTACAGAGAGACAGGAAACACAGGGATAAATACACTGGCACAGAGAGACAGGAAACACAGGGATAAATACACTGACACAGAGAGACAGGAAACACAGGGATAAATACACTGACACAGAGAGACAGGAAACACAGGGATAAATACACAGAGAGACAGGAAACACAGGGATAAATACACTGGAACAGAGAGACAGGAAACACAGGGATAAATACACTGGGGAAAATACGTCACACCTGGAGGAGGTCAAGACAATCACAAGGACAGGTGAAACAGATCAGGGTGTGACACCTATGTTCCTTCCTAGCTTCCTTTCTTGGGAGTTTTTCCTAACCAACAACATGCTTCTTTCTACACCTGCATTGCCTGCTGTTTGGGGGTTTTAGGCTGGGTTTCTGTACAGCACTTTGAGATATCAGCTGATGTACGAAGGGCTTTATAAATACATCTGATTGGTTGATTTGGATGTTGAAGTTGTGAAGATACCCGTTATGAGACAGACGTTGTTAGAATGAAAGGAAAACTAACAGAACAGTCAGTAAATACAAGAGACACTCATTTTATCATCTGTCTTCCGCCTAGTGCCCTTCATCACCGATAAAACAGAGCTCCAACTCTGCCCTTCATCACCGATAAAACAGAGCTCCAACTCTACCCTTCATCATCGATAAAACAGAGCTCCAACTCTGCCCTTCATCATCGATAAAACAGAGCTCCAACTCTGCCCTTCATCATCGATAAAACAGAGCTCCAACTCTGCCCTTCATCATCGATAAAACAGAGCTCCAACTCTACCCTTCATCATCGATAAAACAGAGCTCCAACTCTGCCCTTCATCATCGATAAAACAGAGCTCCATCTCTAAAACAGAGCTCCACCTTCATCATCATCGATAAAACAGAGCTCCAACTCTGCCCTTCATCATCGATAAAACAGAGCTCCAACTCTGCCCTTCATCATCGATAAAACAGAGCTCCAACTCTGCCCTTCATCATCGATAAAACAGAGCTCCAACTCTGCCCTTCATCATCGATAAAACAGAGCTCCAACTCTGCCCTTCATCATCGATAAAACAGAGCTCCAACTCTGCCCTTCATCATCGATAAAACAGAGCTCCAACTCTGCCCTTCATCATCGATAAAACAGAGCTCCAACTCTGCCCTTCATCATCGATAAAACAGAGCTCCAACTCTGCCCTTCATCATCGATAAAACAGAGCTCCAACTCTGCCCTTCATCATCGATAAAACAGAGCTCCAACTCTGCCCTTCATCATCGATAAAACAGAGCTCCAACTCTGCCCTTCATCATCGATAAAACAGAGCTCCAACTCTGCCCTTCATCATCGATAAAACAGAGCTCCAACTCTGCCCTTCATCATCGATAAAACAGAGCTCCAACTCTGCCCTTCATCATCGATAAAACAGAGCTCCAACTCTGCCCTTCATCATCGATAAAACAGAGCTCCAACTCTGCCCTTCATCATCGATAAAACAGAGCTCCAACTCTGCCCTTCATCATCGATAAAACAGAGCTCCAACTCTGCCCTTCATCATCGATAAAACAGAGCTCCAACTCTGCCCTTCATCATCGATAAAACAGAGCTCCAACTCTGCCCTTCATCATCGATAAAACAGAGCTCCAACTCTGCCCTTCATCATCGATAAAACAGAGCTCCAACTCTGCCCTTCATCATCGATAAAACAGAGCTCCAACTCTGCCCTTCATCATCGATAAAGCAGAGCTCCAACTCTACCCTTCATCATCGATAAAACAGAGCTCCAACTCTGCCCTTCATCATCGATAAAACAGAGCTCCAACTCTGCCCTTCATCATCGATAAAACAGAGCTCCAACTCTGCCCTTCATCATCGATAAAACAGAGCTCCAACTCTACCCTTCATCATCGATAAAACAGAGCTCCAACTCTGCCCTTCATCATCGATAAAACAGAGCTCCAACTCTGCCCTTCATCATCGATAAAACAGAGCTCCAACTCTGCCCTTCATCATCGATAAAACAGAGCTCCAACTCTGCCCTTCATCATCGATAAAACAGAGCTCCAACTCTGCCCTTCATCATCGATAAAACAGAGCTCCAACTCTACCCTTCATCATCGATAAAGCAGAGCTCCAACTCTACCCATCATCATCGATAAAACAGAGCTCCAACTCTGCCCTTCATCATCGATAAAGCAGAGCTCCAACTCTGCCCTTCATCATCGATAAAGCAGAGCTCCAACTCTGCCCTTCATCATCGATAAAGCAGAGCTCCAACTCTGCCCTTCATCATCGATAAAACAGAGCCCCAACTCTGCCCTTCATCACCGATAAAACAGAGCTCCAACTCTACCCTTCATCATCGATAAAGCAGAGCTCCAACTCTGCCCTTCATCATCGATAAAACAGAGCTCCAACTCTACCCTTCATCATCGATAAAACAGAGCTCCAACTCTGCCCTTCATCATCGATAAAACAGAGCTCCAACTCTACCCTTCATCATCGATAAAACAGAGCTCCAACTCTGCCCTTCATCATCGATAAAACAGAGCTCCAACTCTACCCTTCATCATCGATAAAACAGAGCTCCAACTCTACCCTTCATCATCGATAAAACAGAGCTCCAACTCTGCCCTTCATCATCGATAAAACAGAGCTCCAACTCTGCCCTTCATCATCGATAAAGCAGAGCTCCAACTCTACCCTTCATCATCGATAAAGCAGAGCTCCAACTCTGCCCTTCATCATCGATAAAGCAGAGCTCCAACTCTACCCTTCATCATCGATAAAGCAGAGCTCCAACTCTGTAAATGACTCAAATTAAATCACATTTACTTACACGTTTTGTAGCAGATGTTATTGGCGGTGTAGTGAAATGCGTGTGTGTCTCGACTCCAACAGCGCAGTAATATCTAACAAATTACACAACATATGTCCAATACACACAAATCTAAGTAAAGGAATTAAGAATATATAAATATATGGATGAGCAATGTCAGAGCGGCATAGACTAAGATACAGTAGAATAGTATAGAATACAGTATATACATATGAGATGAGTAATACAGACTAAGATACAGTAGAATAGAATACAGTATATACATATGAGATGAGTAATGCATAGACTAAGATACAGTAGAATAGAATACAGTATATACATATGAGATAAGTAATGCATAGACTAAGATACAGTAGAATAGAATACAGTATGTACATATGAGATGAGTAATGTAAAGACTAAGATACAATAGTATAGAATACAGTATGTACATATGAGATGAGTAATGCATAGACTAAGATACAGTAGAATAGAATACAGTATGTACATATGAGATGAGTAATGTAAAGACTAAGATACAATAGTATAGAATACAGTATATACATATGAGATGAGTAATGCATAGACTAAGATACAGTAGAATAGTATAGAATACAGTATATACATATGAGATGAGTAATGCATAGACTAAGATACAATAGTATAGAATACAGTATATACATATGAGATGAGTAATGCATAGACTAAGATACAGTAGAATAGTATAGAATACAGTATATACATATGAGATGAGTAATGCATAGACTAAGATACAGTAGAATAGAATACAGTATATACATATGAGATGAGTAATGTAAAGACTAAGATACAATAGTATAGAATACACTATATACATATGAGATAAGTAATGCATAGACTAAGATACAGTAGAATAGAATACAGTATATACATATGAGATGAGTAATGCATAGACTAAGATACAGTAGAATAGTATAGAATACAGTATATAATCTCCACCCGGCACAGCCAGAAGAGAACCCCACATAGCCTGGTTCCTCTCTAGGTTTCTTCCTAGGTTTTGGTCTTTCTAGGGAGTTTTTCCTAGCCACCGTGCTTCTACACCTGCATTGCTTGCTGTTTGGGGTTTTAGGCTGGGTTTCTGTACAGCACTTTGAGATATCAGCTGATGTACGAAGGGCTATATAAATACATTTGATTTGATTTGATTTGATATAGTACTATAATGTATAATACTATAATGTAAAATACTATAATTTAAAATACTATCAGGTATAATACTATAATGTAAAATACTATAATGTAAAATACTATAATGTATAATACTATAATGTAAAATACTATAAGTTATAATACTATAATGTAAAATACTATAAGGTATAATGTATAATACCATACTAAAATACTATAAGTTATAATACTATAATGTAAAATACTATAATGTAAAATACTATAATGTAAAATACTATAAGTTATAATACTATAATGTAAAATACTATAAGTTATAATACTATAATGTAAAATACTATAAGGTATAATGTATAATACCATAATAAAATACTATAAGTTATAATACTATAATGTAAAATACTATAATGTAAAATACTATAAGTTATAATACTATAATGTAAAATACTATCAGGTATAATGTATAATACTATACTAAAATACTATAAGTTATAATACTATAAGTTATAATACTATAATGTATAATACTATAATGTATAATACTATAATGTATAATACCATACTAAAATACTATAATGTATAATACTATAATGTAAAATACTATAAGTTATAATACTATAATGTAAAATAGTTGAACAGGATAATGTATAATACTATAATGTAAAATACTATAAGTTATAATACTATAATGTATAATACTATAAGTTATAATACTATAATGTATAATACTATAATGTATAATACTATAATGTATAATACTATAATGTATAATACTATAAGTTATAATACTATAATGTATAATACTATAAGTTATAATACTATAATGTATAATACTATAAGTTATAATACTATAATGTATAATACTATAAGTTATAATACTATAATGTATAATACTATAAGTTATAATACTATAATGTATAATACTATAAGTTATAATACTATAATGTATAATACTATAAGTTATAATACTATAATGTATAATACTATAAGTTATAATACTATAATGTATAATACTATAATGTAAAATAGCAGGATAATGTAAATATGAAGGTCAGAGCTCTCTGACGACACGTTTCATTTAAACCTTAATGGTAAAAGCTTGATGGTTATAACTAATAGCATGAGGGCATTGGAGGCAGAGATACTCCCTGGGAAATAGGGAACTGAATACAAAATTAAATCTAAGTTTTCAATTTACGTCTCCCAGCAGAGTTTACCAACTAAATGGGCTCAGAACACTGTCTAATGAGAGAATAAATAATATGATAATGGGATTTAGAGGAAGTAGTTCTCCACTGGGAGAAAATGTTCCATATAAAACCGACCTTATTAATTATCAGATACAAAGTGTTAAAAAAAACAAAGAAGCACAAAGACTTTTACGTATTTATCAGTCTGATTAACCTTACTTTAAGAGCAGCCATTTTAAAAACTAGGCTGAAGAGAAACCACTGTGGGAGAGGCCAGTGTTCTCAGTCTGATTAACCTTACTTTAGGAGCAGCCATTTTAAAAACTAGGCTGAAGAGAAACCACTGTGGGAGAGGCCAGTGTTCTCAGTCTGATGAACCTTACTTTAGGCTGAAGAGCAGCCATTTTCAAAAACTAGGCTGAAGAGAAACCACTGTGGGAGAGGCCAGTGTTCTCAGTCTGATGAACCTTACTTTAAGAGCAGCCATTTTAAAAACTAGGCTGAAGAGAAACCACTGTGGGAGAGGCCAGTGCCAGTGATTCTCAGTCTTTAAAAACTAGGCTGAAGAGAAACCACTGTGGGAGAGGCCAGTGTTCTCAGTCTTGTCTAAAAACTACTTTGAGTGACTGTGAGGGAGAGGAGGCCAGTATTCTCAGTCTGTCTGTGAGTGAGAGGCCAGTATTCTCAGTCTGTCTGTGAGTGAGAGGCCAGTATTCTCAGTTTGTCTGTGAGTGAGAGGCCAGTATTCTCAGTCTGTCTGTATTCTCAGTCTGTCTGAGTGAGAGGCCAGTATTCTCAGTCTGTCTGTGAGTGAGAGGCCAGTATTCTCAGTCTGTCTGTGAGTGAGAGGCCAGTATTCTCAGTCTGTCTGTGAGTGAGAGGCCAGTATTCTCAGTCTGTCTGTGAGTGAGAGGCCAGTATTCTCAGTCTGTCTGTGAGTGAGAGGCCAGTATTCTCAGTCTGTCTGTGAGTGAGAGGCCAGTATTCTCAGTCTGTCTGTGAGTGAGAGACCAGTATTCTCAGTCTGTCTGTGAGTGAGAGACCAGTATTCTCAGTCTGTCTGTGAGTGAGAGACCAGTATTCTCAGTCTGTCTGTGAGTGAGAGACCAGTATTCTCAGTCTGTCTGTGAGTGAACTCTTCAAAGGACAATGACAGCAGTGGAGGCTGATGAGAGGAGCTATAGGAGGACCGGCTCATTCTATTGGCTGGAATGGGAATGAGAGGAATTGAGTCAATCATGTGGTTTCCATGTGTTTGATGTGTCTTGTACCGTTCTGTTGATTCCATTCCAGCCAATAGAATGAGCCTATCCTCCTATAGCTCCTCCCACCAGCTGCCACTGACTGACAGGTAAACCTGGACTGAGCCAAGACTGAATTGACTGAATGAAGTGGAATCACTTTCAGTATCAATGTCGTCCCTTTAGTTTGCTTGCTGAAACATCGGGGCTAATTCTCCTGCTGAAGACGCTCTATCCCTCTCTCTCTATCCTCTCTTTCCCTTTCTCTCTATCCTCTCTGTCCCTTTCTCTCTATCCTCTCTTTCCCTTTCTCTCTATCCTCTCTTTCCCTCTCTCTCTATCCTCTCTTTCCCTTTCTCTCTATCCTCTCTGTCCCTTTCTCTCTATCCTCTCTGTCCCTTTCTCTCTATCCTCTCTGTCCCTTTCTCTCTATCCTCTCTGTCCCTCTCCCTCTCTGTCCCTTTCTCTCTATCCTCTCTGTCCCTTTCTCTCTATCCTCTCTTTCCCTTTCTCTCTATCCTCTCTATCCCTCTCTCTCTATCCTCTCTTTCCCTTTCTCTCTATCCTCTCTGTCCCTTTCTCTCTATCCTCTCTGTCCCTTTCTCTCTATCCTCTCTTTCCTCTATCCTCTCTGTCCCTCTCCCTCTCTGTCCCTTTCTCTCTATCCTCTCTGTCCCTTTCTCTCTATCCTCTCTTTCCCTTTCTCTCTATCCTCTCTATCCCTCTCTCTCTATCCTCTCTTTCCCTTTCTCTCTATCCTCTTTCCCTTTCTCTCTATCCTCTCTATCCCTCTCTCTCTATCCTCTCTTTCCCTTTCTCTCTATCCTCTCTTTCCCTTTCTCTCTATCCTCTCTGTCCCTTTCTATCTATCCTCTCTGTCCCTCTCCCTCTCTGTCCCTTTCTCTCTATCCTCTCTGTCCCTTTCTCTCTATCCTCTCTGTCCCTTTTTCTCTATCCTCTCTGTCCCTTTCTCTCTATCCTCTCTGTCCCTTTTTCTCTATCCTCTCTGTCCCTTTCTCTCTATCCTCTCTGTCCCTTTTTCTCTATCCTCTCTGTCCCTTTCTCTCTATCCTCTCTTTCCTCTCTCCCTCTCCTCTCTGTCCCTTTCTCTCTATCCTCTCTGTCCCTTTCTCCCTCTCCTCGTTGTCCCCTCTCTATCCTCTCTGTCCCTTTCTATCTATCCTCTCTGTCCCTTTCTCTCTATCCTCTCTGTCCCTCTCCCTCTCTGTCCCTTTCTCTCTATCCTCTCTGTCCCTTTTTCTCTATCCTCTCTGTCCCTCTCTGTCCCTTTCTCTCTATCCTCTCTGTCCCCTCTCTATCCTCTCTGTCCCTTTCTCTCTATCCTCTCTGTCCCTCCCTCTCCTCTCTGTCCCTTTCTCTCTATCCTCTCTGTCCCTTTCTCTCTCTCCTCGTTGTCCCTTTCTCTCTATCCTCTCTGTCCCTTTCTATCTATCCTCTCTATCCTCTCTGTCCCTTTCCCTCTATCCTCTCTGTCCCTTTCTCTCTATCCTCTCTGTCCCTTTCTCTCTATCCTCTCTGTCCCTTTCCCTCTCTGTCCCTCTCCCTCTCTGTCCCTTTCTCTCTATCCTCTCTGTCCCTTTCTCTCTATCCTCTCTGTCCCTTTCTCTCTATCCTCTCTGTCCCTTTCTCTCTATCCTCTCTGTCCCTTTCTCTCTATCCTCTCTGTCCCTTTCTCTCTATCCTCTCTGTCCCTTTCTCTCTATCCTCTCTGTCCCTTTCTCTCTATCCTCTCTGTCCCTTTCTCTCTATCCTCTCTGTCTCTTTCTCTCTATCCTCTCTGTCTCTTTCTCTCTTTCCTCTCTGTCCCTTTCTCTCTATCCTCTCTGTCCCTCTCCCTCTCCTCTCTGTCCCTTTCTCTCTATCCTCTCTGTCCCTTTCTCCCTCTCCTCGTTGTCCCTTTCTCTCTATCCTCTCTGTCCCTTTCTCTCTATCCTCTCTGTCCCTTTCTCTCTATCCTCTCTGTCCCTCTCCCTCTCTGTCCCTTTCTCTCTATCCTCTCTGTCTCTTTCTCTCTATCCTCTCTGTCTCTTTCTCTCTATCCTCTCTGTCCCTTTCTCTCTATTCAGTTGAACTGTCAAAGTGGTAAGTCTATTCTCCCTGGCCAGCTCACATGACCCCCTTTGACACCTTCTCCGTCAGAATAAAGGGAATTACACAGAAGATCAGTACTGGATACAGAGAGATTTAACTCCTTGATTTTTCTAAAGACAGAAAGACTCTGGTGCCTATCCCTCCCTCAGGGGGAACCAGGAGAATACTGAGACCCTACTGATCAAGGAGGAGGGTAGGGAAGGGGGGAGATAGGAGGGTAGGGAGGGGGGTGGGGGAGGAGGGTAGGGAAGGGGGGAGAGAGGGAGGAGGAGGATAGGGAAGGTGGGGAGAGAGGAGGAGGGTCGGGAAGGGGGAGAGAGGAGGAGGAAGAATCTGTTGATTCCTGCCTGTCATTATACAAACTGTTGATTCCTGCCTGTCATTATTCAATACAAGCTGTTGATTCCTGCCTGTCATTATACAATCTGTTGATTCCTGCCTGTCATTATACAATACAATCTGTTGATTCCTGCCTGTCATTATACAATACAATCTGTTGATTCCTGCCTGTCATTATACAATACAATCTGTTGATTCCTGCCTGTCATTATACAATCTGTTGATTCCTGCCTGTCATTATACAATACAATCTGTTGATTCCTGCCTGTCATTATACAATCTGTTGATTCCTGCCTGTCATTATACAATACAATCAGTTGATTCCTGCCTGTCAACTGACTAGCTACCCCCTTTCCCTTTCCAACTGACTAGGTATCCCCCTTTCCCTTTCCAACTAACTAGGTATCCCCCCTTTCCAACTGACTAGGTATCCCCCCTTTCCAACTAACTAGGTATCCCCCCTTTCCAACTGACTAGGTATCCCCCTTTCCCTTTCCAACTGACTAGGTATCCCCCCTTTCCAACTGACTAGGTATCCCCCTTTCCAACTGACTAGGTATCCCCCCTTTCCAACTGACTAGGTATCCCCCCTTTCCAACTGACTAGGTATCCCCCTTTCCAACTGACTAGGTATCCCCCTTTCCAACTGACTAGGTATCCCCCCCCTTCCCTTTCCAACTGACTAGGTATCCCCCTTTTTCCAACTGACTAGGTATCCCCCTTTCCAACTGACTAGGTATCCCCCTTTCCAACTGACTAGGTATCCCCCTTTCCAACTGACTAGGTATCCCCCTTTCCAACTGACTAGGTATCCCCCTTTCCAACTGACTAGGTATCCCCCTTTCCAACTGACTAGGTATCCAACTGACTAGGTATCCCCCTTTCCAACTGACTAGGTATCCCCCTTTCCAACTGACTAGGTATCCCCCCCCTTTCCAACTGACTAGGTATCCCCCCCCCTTTCCAACTGACTAGGTATCCCCCCTTCCCCCTTTCCAACTGACTAGGTATCCCCCTTTCCAACTGACTAGGTATCCCCCTTTCCAACTGACTAGGTATCCCCCTTTCCCTGACTTCCCCCTTTCCAACTGACTAGGTATCCCCCTTTCCAACTGACTAGGTATCCCCTTTCCAACTGACTAGGTATCCCCCTTTCCAACTGACTAGGTACCCCCCTTTCCAACTGACTAGGTATCCCCCTTTCCAACTGACTAGGTATCCCCCTTTCCAACTGACTAGGTATCCCCCTTTCCAACTGACTAGGTATCCCCCTTTCCAACTGACTAGGTATCCCCCTTTCCAACTGACTAGGTATCCCCCTTTCCAACTGACTAGGTATCCCCCTTTCCAACTGACTAGGTATCCCCCTTTCCAACTGACTAGGTATCCCCCTTTCCAACTGACTAGGTATCCCCCTTTCCAACTGACTAGGTATCCCCCTTTCCAACTGACTAGGTATCCCCCTTTCCCTTTCCAACTGACTAGGTATCCCCCTTTCCAACTGACTAGGTATCCCCCTTTCCAACTGACTAGGTATCCCCCTTTCCAACTGACTAGGTATCCCCCTTTCCAACTGACTAGGTATCCCCCTTTCCAACTGACTAGGTATCCCCCTTTCCAACTGACTAGGTATCCCCCTTTCCAACTGACTAGGTATCCCCCTTTCCAACTGACTAGGTATCCCCCTTTCCAACTGACTAGGTATCCCCCCCTTTCCAACTGACTAGGTATCCCCCTTTCCAACTGACTAGGTATCCCCCTTTCCAACTGACTAGGTATCCCCCCCTTTCCAACTGACTAGGTATCCCCCTTTCCAACTGACTAGGTATCCCCCTTTCCAACTGACTAGGTATCCCCCTTTCCAACTGACTAGGTATCCCCCTTTCCAACTGACTAGGTATCCCCCTTTCCAACTGACTAGGTATCCCCCTTTCCAACTGACTAGGTATCCCCCTTTCCCCCCTTTCCAACTGACTAGGTATCCCCCTTTCCAACTGACTAGGTATCCAACCTAGGTTCCCCCCCTTTCCAACTGACTAGGTATCCCCCTTTCCAACTGACTAGGTATCCCCCTTTCCAACTGACTAGGTATCCCCCTTTCCAACTGACTAGGTATCCCCCTTTCCAACTGACTAGGTATCCCCCTTTCCAACTGACTAGGTATCCCCCTTTCCCCTAGGTATCCCCCTTTCCAACTGACTAGGTATCCCCCCCTTTCCAACTGACTAGGTATCCCCCTTTCCAACTGACTAGGTATCCCCCTTTCCAACTGACTAGGTATCCCCCTTTCCAACTGACTAGGTATCCCCCTTTCCAACTGACTAGGTATCCCCCTTTCCAACTGACTAGGTATCCCCCCCCTTTCCAACTGACTAGGTATCCCCCTTTCCAACCCCCTTTCCAACTGACTAGGTATCCCCCCTTTCCAACTGACTAGGTATCCCCCTTTCCAACTGACTAGGTATCCCCCTTTCCAACTGACTAGGTTCTTTCCAACTGACTAGGTATCCCCCCTTTCCAACTGACTAGGTATCCCCCTTTCCAACTGACTAGGTATCCCCCTTTCCAACTGACTAGGTATCCCCCTTTCCAACTGACTAGGTATCCCCCTTTCCAACTGACTAGGTATCCCCCCCTTTCCAACTGACTAGGTATCCCCCTTTCCAACTGACTAGGTATCCCCCTTTCCAACTGACTAGGTATCCCCCTTTCCAACTGACTAGGTATCCCCCTTTCCAACTGACTAGGTATCCCCCTTTCCAACTGACTAGGTATCCCCCTTTCCAACTGACTAGGTATCCCCCTTTCCAACTGACTAGGTATCCCCCTTTCCAACTGACTAGGTATCCCCCTTTCCAACTGACTAGGTATCCCCCTTTCCAACTGACTAGGTATCCCCTTTCCAACTGACTAGGTATCCCCCTTTCCAACTGACTAGGTATCCCCCCCTTTCCAACTGACTAGGTATCCCCCCCTTTCCAACTGACTAGGTATCCCCCCCCTTTCCAACTGACTAGGTATCCCCCTTTCCAACTGACTAGGTATCCCCCCTTTCCAACTGACTAGGTATCCCCCTTTCCAACTGACTAGGTATCCCCCCTTTCCAACTGACTAGGTATCCCCCTTTCCAACTGACTAGGTATCCCCCTTTCCAACTGACTAGGTATCCCCCTTTCCCCCTTTCCAACTGACTAGGTATCCCCCTTTCTTTCCAACTGACTAGGTATCCCCTTTCCAACCCCCTTTCCAACTGACTAGGTATCCCCCTTTCCAACCTTTCTTTCCAACTGACTAGGTATCCCCCTTTCCAACTGACTAGGTATATCCCTTTCCCTGACTAGGTATCCCCCTTTCCAACTGACTAGGTATCCCCCTTTCCAACTGACTAGGTATCCAACCCCCTTTCCAACTGACTAGGTATCCCCCTTTCCAACTGACTAGGTATCCCCTAGGTTCCCCCTTTCCAACTGACTAGGTATCCCCTTTCCCTTTCCAACTGACTAGGTATCCCCCCTTTCCCTTTCCAACTGACTTTCCAACTGACTAGGTATCCCCCTTTCAACTGACTTTGAATCTTTCCAGGCAGGGCTGTACTGAAGAATGGCTAGGTCCTTTCCAAATGTATCACAGAACATTGTGCTGACTAGGTTTTTCTTTCCAACTGACTGGTTCAGGTCCAAATGTATCCCCCATTAACTGACTGGTTTGTTCCAACTGACAGGTGGTTCAGGTCCAAACTGTATCACAGAACATTATGCTGGACTGGTTTGTTCCAACTGACAGGTGGTCCCCAGGTCCAAATGTATCACAGAACATTATGCTGGACTGGTATTGTCCCTTTCCAACTGGTAGGTATCCCCCTTTCCAAATGTATCACAGAACATTATGCTGGACTAGGTTTTTCCAACTGACTAGGTGGTCCCCCCTTTCCAAATGTATCACAGAACATTAACTGACTGGTTTGTCTTTCCAACTGACAGGTGGTTCCTTTCCAATCCCCCTTTCCAACTGACTGTATCCCCTTTCCACAGAACACTGACTAGGTATCCTGGTTTGTCCAACTGACTAGGTATCCTTTCCAACTGATAGGTATCCCCCAGAACAACTGCTGGTATCCCCCTGGTTTGTCTGGTCTACTGGTGGTTCTTTCCAACTGACTAGGTATCCAACTGACTAGGTATCCCAGAACACTGTATCCCCCTTTGCTGACTAGGTATCCCCTTTCCAACTGGTAGGTATCCTTTCCAAATGTATCCCCCATTATGCTGACTGGTATTGTCTGGTCTACAGGTGGTTCAGGTCCAAATGTATCACAGAACATTTCCCTTTCCTGACTAGGACTGGTTTGTCTGGTCTACAGGTGGTCCCCCTTTCCAAATGTATCACAGAACATTATGCTGGACTGGTATTTTCTTTCAACAGGTGGTTCAGGTCCAAATGTATCACTGTTCCCATTAACTGACTAGGTTTGTTCCAACTGACAGGTGGTCCAGGTCCAAATGTATCACAGAACATTATGCTGACAGGTTCCCCCCCTTTCTACTGGTGGTTCAGGTCCAAATGTATCACAGAACATTTTGCTGACTGGTATTTTCCAACTGACAGGTGGTCCAGGTCCAAATGTATCACAGAACATTATGCTGACTAGGTTTGTCTTTCTGACAGGTGGTCCCCCTTTCCAAATGTATCCAACACAGAACACTTTCCAACTGACTAGGTATCCCCCCTTTCTGACACAGGTATCCCCTTTCCTTTCCAAATGTATCCAGAACATTATGCTAGGACTGGTTTGTCTGGTCTACAGGTGGTTCTTTCCAAATGTATCACAGAACATTATGCTAGGACTGGTTTGTCTGGTCCAACTGACTGGTCCCCCCTTTCCAAATGTATCCCTTTCCCTTTCCAACTGACTAGGTTTGTCTGGTCTACTGGTAGGTTCCCCCTTTCCAAATGTATCCAGAACTTTATGCTGGACTGGTTTGTCTGGTCTACAGGTGGTTCAGGTCCAAATGTATCACAGAACATTATGCTGGACTGGTTTGTCTGGTCTACAGGTGGTTCAGGTCCAAATGTATCACAGAACATTATGCTGGACTGGTTTGTCTGGTCTACAGGTGGTTCAGGTCCAAATGTATCACAGAACATTATGCTGGACTGGTTTGTCTGGTCTACAGGTGGTCCAGGTCCAAATGTATCACAGAACATTATGCTGGACTGGTTTGTCTGGTCTACAGGTGGTTCAGGTCCAAATGTATCACAGAACATTATGCTGGACTGGTTTGTCTGGTCTACAGGTGGTTCAGGTCCAAATGTATCACAGAACATTATGCTGGACTGGTTTGTCTGGTCTACAGGTGGTTCAGGTCCATATCTGCTGCAGAATGTCTCATCCAGGGGTTTCTGAACCACGAACTGCAGTTTAGGGAGGATAGACTGGTTTTGTGATGATGAGCTTTGTGGATCTGATCTGTGACACGTCGTAAACTTCTCTCTCTCTCTGTCAGTAGATTCAAACCTATGTATTTGTTTCTGCATTAGGGAATGTCCATCTATCTTCCCATAAAATAAACTGCAGACAGACGTACTCTACTGTTCACTCCTACATCACAGCACTGCTGAGAGAGAGAGAGAGAGAGAGACAGAGAACGAGAGAGAGAGAGACAGAGAACGAGAGAGAGAGAGAGACAGAGACGAGAGAGAAGAGAGAATGAGAGACAGAGAACGAGAGAGAGAGAGACAGAGAACGAGAGAGAGAGAGAACGAGAGAGAGAGACAGAGACAGAGAGAGAGAGACAGAACGAGAGAGAGAGAGACAGAGAACGAGAGAGAGAGAACGAGAGAGAGAGACAGAGAACGAGAGAGAGAGACAGAACGAGAGAGACAGAGAATGAGAGATAGAGAGACAGCGAGAGAGAGAGAGACAGCGAGAGAAAGAGAGAGAAATCGTGATTAAGAGAGAGCAAAAGAGAGCGAGGGGAGAAATCGTGACACAGAGCGAGAGAGAGTTTATTGTGAAAGCTGGTCCCAGCACCAACCACTGTGTGATCGGTGGAAGCAGAGGTGGGGGTGAATAGAGGCACTTATCTCAGTGGGAGGAGAGACAGCCTGAAAACCCAATATTGATGGGACTGTTTTCCCCTTCCTCACACATCAGAAAAATGCAGTCCTGAGGGGGAGGACACGATACACAAGAGGATTGGAGATGTTGCTTTAGTTTGAGCTAATATTTCCTCCGTCCCTGCCATTATACAGAAAACAGAGATGGTGATGTACAGTAGACTAACCTCTCTAAAAACAGAGATGGTGATGTACAGTACACTAACCTCTCTAAAAACAGAGATGGTGATGGACATTACACTAACCTCTCTAAAAACAGAGATGGTGATGTACAGGACATTACACTAACCTCTCTAAAAACAGAGATGGTGATGTACAGTAGACTAACCTCTCTAAAAACACAGATGGTGATGTACAGGACATTACACTAACCTCTCTAAAAACAGAGATGGTGATGGACATTACACTAACCTCTCTAAAAACAGAGATGGTGATGTACAGGACATTACACTAACCTCTCTAAAAACAGAGATGGTGATGTACAGTACACTAACCTCTCTAAAAACACAGATGGTGATGTACAGGACATTACACTAACCTCTCTAAAAACAGAGATGGTGATGGACAGTACACTAACCTCTCTAAAAACAGAGATGGTGATGTACAGGACATTACACTAACCTCTCTAAAAACAGAGATGGTGATGTACAGGACATTACACTAACCTCTCTAAAAACAGAGATGGTGATGTACAGGACATTACACTAACCTCTCTAAAAACAGCAGGGTCCACATAAAGCTTCCTGAAGGGTCATTTTTGTCATTTCAATTGAGGCGATATAATAACAATGTATTTATTTTGCAGAGTCAAACATCCAACGCCTCTCTACTGTGTTCTGACTGGCTGAGCCCCAGCTCTCCTGTTGGCCAATCACCAGCCCTGCCATAAACGTTGCCGAGGGACTTTGGATCTCTATTGGTTGACGGACAGACTGGCTGAACACCAATAAACCTCCTGCCTGTGTTAGCAAACAGATTAAAACTCTTCATCACTTTCAACACCCAGATCATCCCTCTCAGTTCAACACCCCCCAAAATAACACCCAGATCATCCCTCTCAGTTCAACACCCCCAAAATAACACCCAGATCATCCCTCTCAGTTCAACACCCCCAAAATAACACCCAGATCATCCCTCTCAGTTCAACACCCCCAAAATAACACCCAGATCATCCCTCTCAGTTCAACACCCCCAAAATAACACCCAGATCATCCCTCTCAGTTCAACACCCCCAAAATAACACCCAGATCATCTCTCAGTTCAACACCCCCAAAAACACACCCAGATCCAAAATAACACCCAGATCATCCCTCTCAGTTCAACAGGCTGTGTGTCTCCCCCCAAAATAACACCCAGATCATCCCTCTCAGTTCAACACCCCCAAAATAACACCCAGATCATCCCTCTCAGTTCAACACCCCCAAAATAACACCCAGATCATCCCTCTCAGATCAACACCCCCAAAATAACACCCAGATCATCCCTATCAGTTCAACTCCATCCAAAATAACACCCAGATCATGGAGACTAAGGCTGTGTATCCCATCCACTAACATGGAGACAGGTTATAACTACAGGCTGTGTGTCTCCATCCACTAACATGGAGACAGGTTATAACTACAGGCTGTGTGTCTCCATCCACTAACATGGAGACAGGTTATAACTACAGGCTGTGTGTCTCCCATCCACTAACATGGAGACAGGTTATAACTACAGGCTGTGTGTCTCCATCCACTAACATGGAGACAGGTTATAACTACAGGCTGTGTGTCTCCATCCACTAACATGGAGACAGGTTATAACTACAGGCTGTGTGTCTCCATCCACTAACATGGAGACAGGTTATAACTACAGGCTGTGTGTCTCCCATCCACTAACATGGAGACAGGTTATAACTACAGGCTGTGTGTCTCCATCCACTAACATGGAGACAGGTTATAACTACAGGCTGTGTGTCTCCCATCCACTAACATGGAGACAGGTTATAACTACAGGCTGTGTGTCTCCATCCACTAACATGGAGACAGGTTATAACTACAGGCTGTGTGTCTCCATCCACTAACATGGAGACAGGTTATAACTACAGGCTGTGTGTCTCCATCCACTAACATGGAGACAGGTTATAACTACAGGCTGTGTGTCTCCATCCACTAACATGGAGACAGGTTATAACTACAGGCTGTGTGTCTCCATCCACTAACATGGAGACAGGTTATAACTACAGGCTGTGTGTCTCCCATCCACTAACATGGAGACAGGTTATAACTACAGGCTGTGTGTCTCCATCCACTAACATGGAGACAGGTTATAACTACAGGCTGTGTGTCTCCCATCCACTAACATGGAGACAGGTTATAACTACAGGCTGTGTGTCTCCCATCCACTAACATGGAGACAGGTTATAACTACAGGCTGTGTGTCTCCATCCACTAACATGGAGACAGGTTATAACTACAGGCTGTGTGTCTCCATCCACTAACATGGAGACAGGTTATAACTACAGGCTGTGTGTCTCCCATCCACTAACATGGAGACAGGTTATAACTACAGGCTGTGTGTCTCCCATCCACTAACATGGAGACAGGTTATAACTACAGGCTGTGTGTCTCCATCCACTAACATGGAGACAGGTTATAACTACAGGCTGTGTCTCCCATCCACTAACATGGAGACAGGTTATAACTACAGGCTGTGTGTCTCCCATCCACTAACATGGAGACAGGTTATAACTACAGGCTGTGTGTCTCCCATCCACTAACATGGAGACAGGTTATAACTACAGGCTGTGTGTCTCCATCCACTAACATGGAGACAGGTTATAACTACAGGCTGTGTGTCTCCATCCACTAACATGGAGACAGGTTATATATCCACTAACATGGAGACAGGTTATAACTACAGGCTGTGTGTCTCCATCCACTAACATGGAGACAGGTTATAACTACAGGCTGTGTGTCTCCATCCACTAACATGGAGACAGGTTATAACTACAGGCTGTGTGTCTCCATCCACTAACATGGAGACAGGTTATAACTACAGGCTGTGTGTCTCCCATCCACTAACATGGAGACAGGTTATAACTACAGGCTGTGTGTCTCCATCCACTAACATGGAGACAGGTTATAACTACAGGCTGTGTGTCTCCATCCACTAACATGGAGACAGGTTATAACTACAGGCTGTGTGTCTCCATCCACTAACATGGAGACAGGTTATAACTACAGGCTGTGTGTCTCCCATCCACTAACATGGAGACAGGTTATAACTACAGGCTGTGTGTCTCCATCCACTAACATGGAGACAGGTTATAACTACAGGCTGTGTGTCTCCCATCCACTAACATGGAGACAGGTTATAACTACAGGCTGTGTGTCTCCCATCCACTAACATGGAGACAGGTTATAACTACAGGCTGTGTGTCTCCCATCCACTAACATGGAGACAGGTTATAACTACAGGCTGTGTGTCTCCATCCACTAACATGGAGACAGGTTATAACTACAGGCTGTGTGTCTCCCATCCACTAACATGGAGACAGGTTATAACTACAGGCTGTGTGTCTCCATCCACTAACATGTCTCCCATCCACTAACATGGAGACAGGTTATAACTACAGGCTGTGTGTCTCCCATCCACTAACATGGAGACAGGTTATAACTACAGGCTGTGTGTCTCCATCCACTAACATGGAGACAGGTTATAACTACAGGCTGTGTGTCTCCATCCACTAACATGGAGACAGGTTATAACTACAGGCTGTGTGTCTCCCATCCACTAACATGGAGACAGGTTATAACTACAGGCTGTGTGTCTCCCATCCACTAACATGGAGACAGGTTATAACTACAGGCTGTGTGTCTCCATCCACTAACATGGAGACAGGTTATAACTACAGGCTGTGTGTCTCCATCCACTAACATGGAGACAGGTTATAACTACAGGCTGTGTGTCTCCATCCACTAACATGGAGACAGGTTATAACTACAGGCTGTGTGTCTCCATCCACTAACATGGAGACAGGTTATAACTACAGGCTGTGTGTCTCCCATCCACTAACATGGAGACAGGTTATAACTACAGGCTGTGTGTCTCCATCCACTAACATGGAGACAGGTTATAACTACAGGCTGTGTGTCTCCATCCACTAACATGGAGACAGGTTATAACTACAGGCTGTGTGTCTCCATCCACTAACATGGAGACAGGTTATAACTACAGGCTGTGTGTCTCCCATCCACTAACATGGAGACAGGTTATAACTACAGGCTGTGTGTCTCCATCCACTAACATGGAGACAGGTTATAACTACAGGCTGTGTGTCTCCATCCACTAACATGGAGACAGGTTATAACTACAGGCTGTGTGTCTCCCATCCACTAACATGGAGACAGGTTATAACTACAGGCTGTGTGTCTCCATCCACTAACATGGAGACAGGTTATAACTACAGGCTGTGTGTCTCCATCCACTAACATGGAGACAGGTTATAACTACAGGCTGTGTGTCTCCATCCACTAACATGGAGACAGGTTATAACTACAGGCTGTGTGTCTCCCATCCACTAACATGGAGACAGGTTATAACTACAGGCTGTGTGTCTCCATCCACTAACATGGAGACAGGTTATAACTACAGGCTGTGTGTCTCCCATCCACTAACATGGAGACAGGTTATAACTACAGGCTGTGTGTCTCCATCCACTAACATGGAGACAGGTTATAACTACAGGCTGTGTGTCTCCCATCCACTAACATGGAGACAGGTTATAACTACAGGCTGTGTGTCTCCATCCACTAACATGGAGACAGGTTATAACTACAGGCTGTGTGTCTCCCATCCACTAACATGGAGACAGGTTATAACTACAGGCTGTGTGTCTCCCATCCACTAACATGGAGACAGGTTATAACTACAGGCTGTGTGTCTCCATCCACTAACATGGAGACAGGTTATAACTACAGGCTGTGTGTCTCCATCCACTAACATGGAGACAGGTTATAACTACAGGCTGTGTGTCTCCATCCACTAACATGGAGACAGGTTATAACTACAGGCTGTGTGTCTCCATCCACTAACATGGAGACAGGTTATAACTACAGGCTGTGTGTCTCCATCCACTAACATGGAGACAGGTTATAACTACAGGCTGTGTGTCTCCATCCACTAACATGGAGACAGGTTATAACTACAGGCTGTGTGTCTCCATCCACTAACATGGAGACAGGTTATAACTACAGGCTGTGTGTCTCCATCCACTAACATGGAGACAGGTTATAACTACAGGCTGTGTGTCTCCATCCACTAACATGGAGACAGGTTATAACTCCACTAACATGGAGACAGGTTATAACACAGGCTGTGTGTCTCCATCCACTAACATGGAGACAGGTTATAACTACAGGCTGTGTGTCTCCATCCACTAACATGGAGACAGGTTATAACTACAGGCTGTGTGTCTCCATCCACTAACATGGAGACAGGTTATAACTACAGGCTGTGTGTCTCCATCCACTAACATGGAGACAGGTTATAACTACAGGCTGTGTGTCTCCATCCACTAACATGGAGACAGGTTATAACTACAGGCTGTGTGTCTCCATCCACTAACATGGAGACAGGTTATAACTACAGGCTGTGTGTCTCCATCCACTAACATGGAGACAGGTTATAACTACAGGCTGTGTGTCTCCATCCACTAACATGGAGACAGGTTATAACTACAGGCTGTGTGTCTCCATCCACTAACATGGAGACAGGTTATAACTACAGGCTGTGTGTCTCCCATCCACTAACATGGAGACAGGTTATAACTACAGGCTGTGTGTCTCCATCCACTAACATGGAGACAGGTTATAACTACAGGCTGTGTGTCTCCATCCACTAACATGGAGACAGGTTATAACTACAGGCTGTGTGTCTCCATCCACTAACATGGAGACAGGTTATAACTATGAATCCAGGTCTATGTTCCAGACAGAAGCCTCGTTTCCATGGCACCTGGCATGGGCGTTCTGTTTTCATTATTGCAGTGATAAACATGAAAAGATTTGACATTTTAGTGTTGTGACTCTGACAATATTATCTGCCAGGCTTAGGCTGTTGTGCCTCAGTAAAACACACGGAAATACACATTTCTCTGATCTGAAAATGACATTATTCTGGTTTATTCTTCCTTGTAGATGTTGTTGGAGGCTTGGTGAGTATTCATGGTGAGGGCAGAGCCACTAGGCTTTTCAGGTGATTCAAATTCATTCATGTATTCAGACTCCTCAGCCCTTATTGAGCTCCTCACTATTCATCATTACACAACCCCCCTGGGGGGCCTGATGGCTCATAGAACCCCCCTCCCGACCCCACACATATTTTTGGAGTAATCTAATGGACAACAACACTTAGGCTTCTACTTCCAGTTTAAACATACCACTAACATGGAGACAGGTTATATACTATAGGCTTTTCTCCATCCATAACTATATACATTTTACATACTACATACTATGTACATACTACATACTATATACATTTATAACTACATACTATATACTATATACATACTACATACTATATACTTTGTACTACTACATACTATATACATTTTACATCTACTAACATTTTACAGGTTATACTATATACATGTTTACATACCATACTATATACATTTTACATACTACAGGTTATATATACTTTTACATCCATACTATAACATTTACTACATACTTATACATTTACATACTATATACATTTTACATACTACATACTATATACATTTTACATATATACATACTACATTTTACATACTACATACTATATACATTTTACATACCATCATACTAACATGGAGATAGGTTATATACATTTTACATGTACATGTACATACATATATACCTTTACTACATACTACATACATTTTACACATTTTACATACATTTTACATACTATATACATTTTACATACTATATACATTTTACATACTATATACATATACATACTATATACATTTTACATACTACATACATTTTACATACTACATACTATATACATTTTACATACTACATACTATATACATTTTACATACTACATACTATATACATTTTACATACTACATACTATATACATTTTACATACTACATACTATATACATTTTACATACTACATACTATATACATTTTACATACTACATACTATATACATTTTACATACTATATACATTTTACATACTATATACATTTTACATACTATATACATTTTACATACTATATACATTTTACATACTACATACTATATACATTTTACATACTACATACTATATACATTTTACATACTATATACTATATACATTTTACATACTATATACTATATACATTTTACATACTATATACATTTTACATACTACATACTATATACATTTTACATACTACATACTATATACATTTTACATACTACATACTATATACTATATACATTTTACATACTACATACTATATACATTTTACATACTACATACTATATACTATATACATTTTACATACTACATACTATATACATTTTACATACTACATACTATATACATTTTATATACTACATAATATATACATTTGACATACTACATACATTTTACATACTACATACTATATACATTTTACATACTATATTATATACATTTTACATACTACATACTATATACATTTTACATACTACATACATTTTACATATTACATACTATATACATTTTACATACTACATACTATATACATTTTACATACTACATACTATATACATTTTACATACTATATACATTTTACATACTACATACTATATACATTTTACATACTACATACTATATACATTTTACATACTACATACTATATACATTTTACATACTACATACTATATACATTTTACATACTATATACATTTTACATACTATATACTATATACATTTTACATACTACATACATTTTACATTTTTATTTTATTTTATTTTTTACCTTTATTTAACCAGGCAAGTCAGTTAAGAACATATTCTTATTTTACATACTACATACTATATACATTTTACATGCTATATACATTTTACATACTATATATTATATACATTTTACATACTACATACTATATACATTTTACATACTATATACATTTTACATACTACATACTATATACATTTTACATACTACATACTACATACATTTTACATACTATATACATTTTACATACTACATGCTAAATATACTTTTTTACAGACGCAGTATATTTGAGTTGGTTGTAATGTTGAAAAGAGCAGACATTTCCATTTGTTTTTGTTAGCACCATGTGACATAACTCCACCAGTCCTATTTATGACATCACATAGCACCATGTGACATAACTCCACCAGTCCTATTTATGACATCACATAGCACCATGTGACATAACTCCACCAGTCCTATTTATGACATCACATAGCACCATGTGACATAACTCCACCAGTCTATTTATGACATCACATATGTCCTATTTATGACATCACATAGCACCATGTGACATAACTCCACCAGGCTATTTATCCACTCCACCAGTCCTATTTATGACATCACATAGCACCATGTGACATAACTCCACCAGTCCTATTTATGACATCACATAGGCATGTGACATAACTCCACCAGTCCTATTTATGACATCACATAGCACCATGTGACATAACTCCACCAGTCCTATTTATGACATCACATAGCACCATGTGACATAACTCCACCAGTCCTATTTATGACATCACATAGCACCATGTGACATAACTCCACCAGTCCTATTTATGACATCACACAGCACCATGTGACATAACTCCACCAGTCCTATTTATGACATCACATAGCACCATGTGACATAACTCCACCAGTCCTATTTATGACATCACATAGCTTCATGTGACATAACTCCACCAGTCCTATTTATGACATCACATAGCACCATGTGACATAACTCCACCAGTGACTCACATTTATGACATCACATAGCACCATGTGACATAACTCCACCAGTCCTATTTTGACATCACATAGCACCATGTGACATAACTCCACCAGTCCTATTTATGACATCACATAGCACCATGTGACATAACTCCACCAGTCCTATTTATGACATCACATAGCTTCATGTGACATAACTCCACCAGTCCTATTTATGACATCACATAGCACCATGTGACATAACTCCACCAGTCCTATTTATGACATCACATAGCTTCATGTGACATAACTCCACCAGTCCTATTTATGACATCACATAGCACCATGTGACATAACTCCACCAGTCCTATTTATGACATCACATAGCACCATGTGACATAACTCCACCAGTCCTATTTATGACATCACATAGCACCATGTGACATAACTCCACCAGTCCTATTTATGACATCACATAGCACCATGTGACATTCCACCAGTCCTATTTATGACATCACATAGCACCATGTGACATAACTCCACCAGTCCTATTTATGACATCACATAGCTTCATGTGACATAACTCCACCAGTCCTATTTATGACATCACATAGCACCATGTGACATAACTCCACCAGTCCTATTTATGACATCACATAGCACCATGTGACATAACTCCACCAGTCCTATTTATGACATCACATAGCACCATGTGACATAACTCCACCAGTCCTATTTATGACATCACATAGCACCATGTGACATAACTCCACCAGTCCTATTTATGACATCACATAGCTTCATGTGACATAACTCCACCAGTCCTATTTATGACATCACATAGCTTCATGTGACATAACTCCACCAGTCCTATTTATGACATCACATAGCTTCATGTGACATAACTCCACCAGTCCTATTTATGACATCACATAGCACCATGTGACATAACTCCACCAGTCCTATTTATGACATCACATAGCACCATGTGACATAACTAACCACCAGTCCTATTTATGACATCACATAGCTTCATGTGACATAACTCCACCAGTCCTATTTATGACATCACATAGCACCATGTGACATCCACTCCCCCAGTCCATCACATAGCACCATTATGACATCACATAGCTGACATCACATAACATGTGACATAACTCCACCAGTCCTATTTATGACATCACATAGATTTATGACACCCCCACCATGTGACATAACTCCACCAGTCCTATTTATGACATCACATAGCACCATGTGACATAACTCCACCAGTCCTATTTATGACATCACATAGCTTCATGTGACATAACTCCACCAGTCCTATTTATGACATCACATAGCTTCATGTGACATAACTCCACCAGTCCTATTTATGACATCACATTTGACATAACTCCACCAGTCCTATTTATGACATCACATAGCTTCATGTGACATAACTCCACCAGTCCTATTTATGACATCACATAGCACCATGTGACATAACTCCACCAGTCCTATTTATGACATCACATAGCACCATGTGACATAACTACCAGTCCTATTTATGACATCACATAGCACCATGTGACATAACTCCACCAGTCCTATTTATGACATCACATAGCTTCATGTGACATAACTCCACCAGTCCTATTTATGACATCACATAGCACCATGTGACATAACTCCACCAGTCCTATTTATGACATCACATAGCACATGTGACATAACTCCACCAGTCCTATTTATGACATCACATAGCTTCATGTGACATAACTCCACTATTTATGACATCACATAGCTCATGTGACATAACTCCACCAGTCCTATTTATGACATCACATAGCTTCATGTGACATAACTCCACCAGTCCTATTTATGACATCACTACATGTGACATAACTACCAGTCCTATTTATGACATCACATATTCATGTGACATAACTCCACCAGTCCTATTTATGACATCACATAGCTTCATGTGACATAACATCCACCAGTCCTATTTATGACATCACATAGCACCATGTGACATAACTCCACCAGTCCTATACATTTATGACATCACATAGCACCATGTGACATAATCCACCAGTCCTATTTATGACATCACATAGCACCATGTTATAACATCCACCAGTCCTATTTATGACATCACATAGCACCATGTGACATAACTCCACCAGTCCTATTTATGACATCACATAGCTTCATGTGACTATAGTCCTATTTTGACATCACATAGCACCATGTGACATAACTCCACCAGTACTATTTTGACATCACATAGCTTCATGTGACATAACTCCACCAGTCCTATTTATGACATCACATAGCACCATGTGACATAATACCAGTCCTATTTATGACATCACATAGCACCATGTGACATAACTCCACCAGTCCTATTTATGACATCACATAGCTTCATGTGACATAACTCCACCAGTCCTATTTATGACATCACATAGCATACATTGACATAACTCCACCAGTCCTATTTATGACATCACATAGCACCATACATAACTCCACCAGTCCTATTTATACATCACATAGCTTCATGTGACATAACTCCACAGTCCTATTTATACATCACATAGCTCCATGTGACATAACTACCAGTCCTATTTATGACATCACATAGCTTCATTGACATAACTACAGTCCTATTTATGACATCACATTTTGACATAACTCCACCAGTCCTATTTATGACATCACATAGCTTCATTTACATACTCCACCAGTCCTATTTATACATCACATAGCACATTGACATAACTCCACCAGTCCTATTTATGACATCACATAGCACCATTTGACATAACTCCACCAGTCCTATTTATGACATTACATAGCTTATGTGACATACTCCATAGTCCTATTTTGACATCACATAGCTTCATGTGACATACTACCAGTCCATTTTGACATCACATAGCTTCATGACATAACTCCACCAGTCCTTTTATACATCACATAGCACATGTGACATAACATACTATCCTATTTATGACATCACATACACCATGTACATATAATACAGTCCTTTTACATACATGTTATATCAGTCCTATTTATGACATCGTCATAGCACCATGTGACATAACTCCACCAGTCCTATTTTGACATCACATAGCACCATGTGACATAACTACCAGTCCATTTGACATCACATAGCTTCATGTGACATAACTCCACCAGTCCTATTTATGACATCACATACACCATGACATAACTCCACCATATTTATGACATCACATAGCACCATGTGACATAACTCCACCAGTCCTTTATGACATCACATACTTCATGTGACATAACTACCATACATTTCACATAGCTACATGTGACATAACTACATTTTATTTATGACATCACATAGCTTCATGTGACATAACTCCACCAGTCCTATTTATGACATCACATAGCATTCATGTGACATAACTCCACCAGTCCTATTTATGACATCACATAGCTTCATGTGACATAACTCCACCAGTCCTATTTTGACATCACATAGCACCATGACATAACTCCACCAGTCCTATTTATGACATCACATATACCATGTGACATAACTCCTAGTCCATTTTGACATCACATAGCACCATACATAATCCACCATACTATTTATGACATCACATACTGACATAACTCCACCAGTCCATTTTGACATCACATAGCTTCATATGACATAACTCCACCAGTCCTATTTATGACATCACATTACATGTGACATAACTACCAGTCCTATTTATACATCACATAGCACCATACTATATCCACCAGTCCTATTTTACATACATAGCACCATGTGACATAATACCAGTCCATTTTACATACATACATACATGTATACTCCACCATCCTTTACATCACATAGCTTCATATACATAACTCCACCAGTCCTATTTATGACATCACATAGCACCATGTTACATAACTACAGTCCTATTTATACATCACATAGCACCATGTGACATAACTCCACCAGTCCTATTTATGACATCACATAGCTTCATGTGACATAACTCCACCAGTCCTATTTATGACATCACATAGCTTCATGTGACATTCCACCAGTCCTATTTATGACATCACATAGCACCATGTGACATAACTCCACCAGTCCTATTTATGACATCACATAGCACCATGTGACATAACTCCACCAGTCATTTATGACATCACATATACATGTGACATAACTCCACCAGTCCTATTTATGACATTTTACATGTGACATAACTCCTACTATTTACATAGCTTATGTGACATTTACAGTCCTATTTATGACATCACATAGCTTCATGTGACATAACTCCACCATATATTTATGACATTAGCACCACTGACATAACTCCACCAGTCCTATTTATGACATCACATAGCACCATGTGACATAACTCCACCAGTCCTATTTATGACATCACATAGCACCATTGACATAACTCCACCAGTCCTATTTATGACATCACATAGCTTCATGTGACATAACTCCACCAGTCCTATTTATGACATCACATAGCACCATGTGACATAACTCCACCAGTCCTATTTATGACATCACATAGCACCATGTGACATAACTCCACCAGTCCTATTTATGACATCACATAGCACCATGTGACATAACTCCACCAGTCCTATTTATGACATCACATAGCACCATGTGACATAACTCCACCAGTCCTATTTATGACATCACATAGCACCATGTGACATAACTCCACCAGTCCTATTTATGACATCACATAGCTTCATGTGACATAACTCCACCAGTCCTATTTATGACATCACATAGCACCATGTGACATAACTCCACCAGTCCTATTTATGACATCACATAGCTTCATGTGACATAACTCCACCAGTCCTATTTATGACATCACATAGCACCATGTGACATAACTCCACCAGTCCTATTTATGACATCACATAGCACCATGTGACATAACTCCACCAGTCCTATTTATGACATCACATAGCACCATGTGACATAACTCCACCAGTCCTATTTATGACATCACATAGCACCATGTGACATAACTCCACCAGTCCTATTTATGACATCACATAGCACCATGTGACATAACTCCACCAGTCCTATTTATGACATCACATAGCACCATGTGACATAACTCCACCAGTCCTATTTATGACATCACATAGCTTCATGTGACATAACTCCACCAGTCCTATTTATGACATCACATAGCACCATGTGACATAACTCCACCAGTCCTATTTATGACATCACATAGCACCATGTGACATAACTCCACCAGTCCTATTTATGACATCACATAGCTTCATGTGACATAACTCCACCAGTCCTATTTATGACATCACATAGCTTCATGTGACATAACTCCACCAGTCCTATTTATGACATCACATAGCACCATGTGACATAACTCCACCAGTCCTATTTATGACATCACATAGCACCATGTGACATAACTCCACCAGTCCTATTTATGACATCACATAGCACCATGTGACATAACTCCACCAGTCCTATTTATGACATCACATAGCACCATGTGACATAACTCCACCAGTCCTATTTATGACATCACATAGCACCATGTGACATAACTCCACCAGTCCTATTTATGACATCACATAGCACCATGTGACATAACTCCACCAGTCCTATTTATGACATCACATAGCACCATGTGACATAACTCCACCAGTCCTATTTATGACATCACATAGCACCATGTGACATAACTCCACCAGTCCTATTTATGACATCACATAGCTTCATGTGACATAACTCCACCAGTCCTATTTATGACATCACATAGCACCATGTGACATAACTCCACCAGTCCTATTTATGACATCACATAGCACCATGTGACATAACTCCACCAGTCCTATTTATGACATCACATAGCTTCATGTGACATAACTCCACCAGTCCTATTTATGACATCACATAGCTTCATGTGACATAACTCCACCAGTCCTATTTATGACATCACATAGCACCATGTGACATAACTCCACCAGTCCTATTTATGACATCACATAGCTTCATGTGACATAACTCCACCAGTCCTATTTATGACATCACATAGCACCATGTGACATAACTCCACCAGTCCTATTTATGACATCACATAGCACCATGTGACATAACTCCACCAGTCCTATTTATGACATCACATAGCTTCATGTGACATAACTCCACCAGTCCTATTTATGACATCACATAGCTTCATGTGACATAACTCCACCAGTCCTATTTATGACATCACATAGCACCATGTGACATAACTCCACCAGTCCTATTTATGACATCACATAGCACCATGTGACATAACTCCACCAGTCCTATTTATGACATCACATAGCACCATGTGACATAACTCCACCAGTCCTATTTATGACATCACATAGCACCATGTGACATAACTCCACCAGTCCTATTTATGACATCACATAGCACCATGTGACATAACTCCACCAGTCCTATTTATGACATCACATAGCTTCATGTGACATAACTCCACCAGTCCTATTTATGACATCACATAGCACCATGTGACATAACTCCACCAGTCCTATTTATGACATCACATAGCACCATGTGACATAACTCCACCAGTCCTATTTATGACATCACATAGCTTCATGTGACATAACTCCACCAGTCCTATTTATGACATCACATAGCACCATGTGACATAACTCCACCAGTCCTATTTATGACATCACATAGCACCATGTGACATAACTCCACCAGTCCTATTTATGACATCACATAGCACCATGTGACATAACTCCACCAGTCCTATTTATGACATCACATAGCTTCATGTGACATAACTCCACCAGTCCTATTTGACATGTGACATAACTCCACCAGTCCTATTTATGACATCACATAGCACCATGTGACATAACTCCACCAGTCCTATTTATGACATCACATAGCACCATGTGACATAACTCCACCAGTCCTATTTATGACATCACATAGCTTCATGTGACATAACTCCACCAGTCCTATTTATGACATCACATAGCACCATGTGACATAACTCCACCAGTCCTATTTATGACATCACATAGCACCATGTGACATAACTCCACCAGTCCTATTTATGACATCACATAGCTTCATGTGACATAACTCCACCAGTCCTATTTATGACATCACATAGCTTCATGTGACATAACTCCACCAGTCCAATTTATGACATCACATAGCACCATGTGACATAACTCCACCAGTCCTATTTATGACATCACATAGCACCATGTGACATAACTCCACCAGTCCTATTTATGACATCACATAGCACCATGTGACATAACTCCACCAGTCCTATTTATGACATCACATAGCACCATGTGACATAACTCCACCAGTCCTATTTATGACATCACATAGCACCATGTGACATAACTCCACCAGTCCTATTTATGACATCACATAGCAACATGTGACATAACTCCACCAGTCCTATTTATGACATCACATAGCAACATGTGACATAACTCCACCAGTCCTATTTATGACATCACATAGCACCATGTGACATAACTCCACCAGTTCTATTTATGACATCACATAGCACCATGTGACATAACTCCACCAGTCCTATTTATGACATCACATAGCACCATGTGACATAACTCCACCAGTTCTATTTATGACATCACATAGCACCATGTGACATAACTCCACCAGTCCTATTTATGACATCACATAGCTTCATGTGACATAACTCCACCAGTCCTATTTATGACATCACATAGCTTCATGTGACATAACTCCACCAGTCCTATTTATGACATCACATAGCACCATGTGACATAACTCCACCAGTCCTATTTATGACATCACATAGCACCATGTGACATAACTCCACCAGTCCAATTTATAACATCACATAGCACCATGTGACATAACTCCACCAGTCCTATTTATGACATCATTTACAAAGATTATACCATTATGCCACAAAGATTATTTTTAAATGTATTTTTTTAAATCAAATGAATATATTTGAGTTGAACTATAATAGTTGTTGAATTATTTGTTCTGATTAAACTGAAATTGAAACAAACTTTGGCTTGTTTTAAAAACAGTGATATTTTGGAGAGGATTCATTGTCAAATAACCAAATAAAGGGAGAGGTTGTAATCTGAATGAAAGGAGAGGTTGTAATCTGAATAAAAGGAGAGGTTGTAATCTGAATGAAAGGAGAGGTTGTAATCTGAATAAAAGGAGAGGTTGTAATCTGAATAAAAGGAGAGGTTGTAATCTGAATGAAAGGAGAGGTTGTAATCTGAATGAAAGGAGAGGTTGTAATCTGAATAAAAGGAGAGGTTGTAATCTGAATAAAAGGAGAGGTTGTAATCTGAATGAAAGGAGAGGTTGTAATCTGAATGAAAGGAGAGGTTGTAATCTGAATAAAAGGAGAGGTTGTAATCTGAATAAAAGGAGAGGTTGTAATCTGAATATAGGGAGAGGTTGTAATCTGAATAAAAGGAGAGGTTGTAATCTGAATGAAAGGAGAGGTTGTAATCTGAATGAAAGGAGAGGTTGTAATCTGAATAAAAGGAGAGGTTGTAATCTGAATAAAAGGAGAGGTTGTAATCTGAATATAGGGAGAGGTTGTAATCTGAATAAAGGAGAGGTTGTAATCTGAATAAAAGGAGAGGTTGTAATCTGAATGAAAGGAGAGGTTGTAATCTGAATGAAAGGAGAGGTTGTAATCTGAATAAAAGGAGAGGTTGTAAAATGAATAAAAGGAGAGGTGGTAATCTGAATGAAAGGAGAGGTTGTAATCTGAATAAAGTGAGAGGTGGTAATCTGAATATAGGGAGAGGTTGTAATCTGAATAAAGGAGAGGTTGTAATCTGAATAAAAGGAGAGGTTGTAATCTGAATGAAAGGAGAGGTTGTAATCTGAATGAAAGGAGAGGTTGTAATCTGAATAAAAGGAGAGGTTGTAATCTGAATAAAAGGATAGGTTGTAATCTGAATGAAAGGAGAGGTTGTAATCTGAATGAAAGGAGAGGTTGTAATCTGAATAAAAGGAGAGGTTGTAATCTGAATAAAAGGAGAGGTTGTAATCTGAATAAAAGGAGAGGTTGTAATCTGAATAAAGGGAGAGGTTGTAATCTGAGTAAAGGGAGAGGTTGTAATCTGAATAAAAGGAGAGGTTGTAATCTGAATAAAAGGAGAGGTTGTGATCTGAATAAAAGGAGAGGTTGTAATCTGAATAAAAGGAGAGGTTGTAATCTGAATGAAAGGAGAGGTTGTAATCTGAATAAAAGGAGAGGTTGTAATCTGAATAAAAGGAGAGGTTGTAATCTGAACAAAGGGAGAGGTTGTAATCTGAATGAAAGGAGAGGTTGTAATCTGAATAAAAGGAGAGGTTGTAATCTGAATAAAGTGAGGTTGTAATCTGAATAAAAGGAGAGATTGTAATCTGAATATAGTGAGAGGTTGTAATCTGAATAAAAGGAGAGGTTGTAATCTGAACAAAGGGAGAGGTTGTAATCTGAACAAAGGGAGAGGTTGTAAGGGTATCTCTCCAGGGTTGGAGAGCCCTGTTCTAGTGAGTCTGTCAAGAAAATTCTAATTAAAGGAGCACTAAATTTAAAGGGATGGCTTTAGATAAATGTAGTAAAAACCCTATTGAAGGAAAACTTTATGAGAAGATCTGCCAGCAAGAGGGAGGGTTTTCAGCGGTCGATTTACATTTATTGAGCAAGGGAACCACTTTTTTATTTATTTTTATTTATTTTACCTTTATTTAACCAGCCAAGTCAGTTAAGAACACATTCTTATTTTCAATGACGGCCTGGGTTAACTGCCTGTTCAGGGGCAGAACGACAGATTTGTACCTTGTCAGCTCGGGGGTTTGAACTCGCAACCTTCCGGTTACTAGTCCAACGCTCTAACCACTAGGTTACGCTGCCACCCCGCTGCAAAGCACGTTACGCACGTTGATAAGGTAAGTTTCAATAACAACTGAGAAGTGTGTAGGAAAGGCCTGTAGGAAAGGAAGTAGGAAAGGCCTGTAGGAAAGGCCTGTAGGAAAGGAAGGAAGGAAAGGCCTGTAGGAAAGGAAGGTAGGAAAGGCCTGTAGGAAAGGAAGGAAGGAAAGGCCTGTAGGAAAGGAAGGTAGGAAAGGCCTGTAGGAAAGGAAGGTAGGAAAGGCCTGTAGGAAAGGAAGGAAGGAAAGGCCTGTAGGAAAGGCCTGTAGGAAAGGCCTGTAGGAAAGGAAGGTAGGAAAGGAAGGTAGGAAAGGCCTGTAGGAAAGGAAGGTAGGAAAGGAAGGTAGGAAAGGCCTGTAGGAAAGGCCTGTAGGAAAGGAAGGTAGGAAAGGAAGGTAGGAAAGGCCTGTAGGAAAGGCCTATAGGAAAGGAAGGTAGGAAAGGAAGGTAGGAAAGGCCTGTAGGAAAGGAAGGTAGGAAAGGAAGGTAGGAAATGTCTGTAGGAAAGGAAGGTAGGAAAGGAAGGTAGGAAAGGTCTGTAGGAAAGGAAGGTAGGAAAGGCCTGTAGGAAAGGAAGGTAGGACATGAAGGTAGGAAAGGAAGGTAGGAAAGGAAGGTAGGAAAGGAAGGTAGGAAAGGCCTGTAGGAAAGGAAGGTAGGAAAGGCCTGTAGGAAAGGCATATAGGAAAGGAAGGTAGGAAAGGAAGGTAGGAAAGGCCTGTAGGAAAGGAAGGTAGGAAAGGAAGGTAGGAAAGGTCTGTAGGAAAGGAAGGTAGGAAAGGCCTGTAGGAAAGGAAGGTAGGAAAGGAAGGTAGGAAAGGCCTGTAGGAAAGGAAGGTAGGAAAGGAAGGTTGGAAAGGAAGGTAGGAAAGGAAGGTAGGAAAGGCCTGTAGGAAAGGAAGGTAGGAAAGGAAGGTAGGAAAGGAAGGTAGGAAAGGAAGGTAGGAAAGGAAGGTAGGAAAGGTCTGTAGGAAAGGAAGGTAGGAAAGGCCTGTAGGAAAGGAAGGTAGGACATGAAGGTAGGAAAGGAAGGTAGGAAAGGAAGGTAGGAAAGGAAGGTAGGAAAGGAAGGTAGGAAAGGCCTGTAGGAAAGGAAGGTAGGAAAGGCCTGTAGGAAAGGCATATAGGAAAGGAAGGTAGGAAAGGCCTGTAGGAAAGGAAGGTAGGAAAGGAAGGTAGGAAAGGTCTGTAGGAAAGGAAGGTAGGAAAGGCCTGTAGGAAAGGAAGGTAGGAAAGGAAGGTAGGAAAGGCCTGTAGGAAAGGAAGGTAGGAAAGGCCTATAGGAAAGGAAGGTAGGAAAGGAAGGTAGGAAAGGCCTGTAGGAAAGGAAGGTAGGAAAGGAAGGTAGGAAAGGAAGGTAGGAAAGGAAGGTAGGAAAGGCCTGTAGGAAAGGAAGGTAGGAAAGGAAGGTAGGAAAGGAAGGTAGGAAAGGCCTGTAGGAAAGGAAGGTAGGAAAGGAAGGTAGGAAAGGCCTGTAGGAAAGGCCTATAGGAAAGGAAGGTAGGAAAGGTCTGTAGGAAAGGAAGGTAGGAAAGGCCTGTAGGAAAGGAAGGTAGGAAAGGCCTGTAGGAAAGGAAGGTAGGAAAGGAAGGTAGGAAAGGCCTGTAGGAAAGGAAGGTAGGAAAGGAAGGTAGGAAAGGCCTGTAGGAAAGGCCTATAGGAAAGGAAGGTAGGAAAGGCCTGTAGGAAAGGAAGGTAGGAAAGGAAGGTAGGAAAGGAAGGTAGGAAAGGTCTGTAGGAAAGGAAGGTAGGAAAGGCCTGTAGGAAAGGAAGGTAGGAAAGGAAGGTAGGAAAGGAAGGTAGGAAAGGAAGGTAGGAAAGGAAGGTAGGAAAGGAAGGTAGGAAAGGAAGGTAGGAAAGGAAGGTAGGAAAGGCCTGTAGGAAAGGAAGGTAGGAAAGGAAGGTAGGAAAGGAAGGTAGGAAAGGAAGGTAGGAAAGGCCTGTAGGAAAGGAAGGTAGGAAAGGAAGGTAGGAAAGGCCTGTAGGAAAGGCCTATAGGAAAGGAAGGTAGGAAAGGAAGGTAGGAAAGGCCTGTAGGAAAGGAAGGTAGGAAAGGAAGGTAGGAAAGGAAGGTAGGAAAGGAAGGTAGGAAAGGCCTGTAGGAAAGGAAGGTAGGAAAGGAAGGTAGGAAAGGAAGGTAGGAAAGGCCTGTAGGAAAGGAAGGTAGGAAAGGAAGGTAGGAAAGGCCTGTAGGAATGGCCTATAGGAAAGGAAGGTAGGAAAGGTCTGTAGGAAAGGAAGGTAGGAAAGGCCTGTAGGAAAGGAAGGTAGGAAAGGCCTGTAGGAAAGGAAGGTAGGAAAGGAAGGTAGGAAAGGCCTGTAGGAAAGGAAAGTAGGAAAGGAAGGTAGGAAAGGCCTGTAGGAAAGGAAGGTAGGAAAGGAAAGTAGGAAAGGAAAGTTGGAAAGGCCTGTAGGAAAGGAAGGTAGGAAAGGAAGGTAGGAAAGGAAAGTAGGAAAGGAAGGTAGGAAAGGAAAGTAGGAAAGGAAGGTAGGTAGGAAAGGCCTGTAGGGAAGGAAGGTAGGAAAGGCCTACTTGTCCTATGTCTGAATCGGGCCCATATGGATGTTAGGGCTGATCCTCATTCCAGAAGTAGAGGAAGATCTGTGTTCCAGCTTGATTGAGAATTAAAGGTAATGTTCCCGCGTTGGTGGAGACTCTGCATTCACAGTAAACGTGTATATGACGGCTCAACCATAAATTACCTTTACATTGTAAAGCAGATCTTCCGCAATACGGATTGAATTAAACCCTTAGAGAGAAGAGACTTCCATCACACCTGAGCTCCTCTGGACATTAGAGAAGTCCAATCACACAGCACCACACACACACAGTCTGGTACAGCTAACACACACACACATCTACACATCCTCACAGCACCCTGTGAAGTGGAAGAGAGAAGTAGAGGTGTAGTGATGGATTGAGTTAGAAAGGAGATAATGGACTCCTGGGGAAACTAATCTGTTTCTGGGGATGGAAGGCAGAGACTGAATTCACTGACCCATTCACTCTCTCTCTCCCTCCTACCATCTCATCTCTATTCCCTCCTCTCTCCTCCTCCTCCCTGCCCTCTTCTCTCCTCCCCTCCTCTCTCCTCCTCCTCCCTCACCTCTTCTCTCCTCCCCTCCTCCCCTCCTCTCTCCCTTCCCTCTCTACCCCTCCTCCTCCATCCCTTCTCCACCACCTCCTCTCTCCCTCCTACCACCTCATCTCTTTTCCCTCCTCTCTCCTCCTCCTCCCTCCCCTCTTCTCTCCTCCCCTCCTCCTCCTCCTCTCTCCCTTCCACCCCTCCTCCTCTCCTCCCCCTCTCTACCCCTCCTCCCCCTCCTCCTCTCTACCCCTCCTCCCCCTCCTCCCCCTCCTCCTCTCTACCCCTCCTTCTCCCCTCCTCCCCCTCCTCCTCTCTACCCCTCCTCCCCCTCCTCCTCTCTACCCCTCCTTCTCCCCTCCTCTCTCCTCCTCCTCCCTCACCTCTTCTCTCCTCCCCTCCTCCCCTCCTCTCTCCCTTCCCTCTCTACCCCTCCTCCTCCATCCCTTCTCCACCACCTCCTCTCTCCCTCCTACCACCTCATCTCTATTCCCTCCTCTCTCCTCCTCCTCCCTCCCCTCTTCTCTCTACCCCTCCTTCTCCCCTCCTCCTCTCTACCCCTCCTTCTCCCCTCCTCCTCTCTACCCCTCCTCCCCCTCCTCCTCTCTACCCCTCCTTCTCCCCTCCTCCCCCTCCTCCTCTCTACCCCTCCTCCCCCTCCTCCCCCCTCCTCTCTCCCCCTCCTTCTCCCCTCCTCCTCTCTACCCCTCCTTCTCCCCTCCTCCTCTCTACCCCTCCTCCCCCTCCTCCTCTCTACCCCTCCTCTCTACCCCTCCTCCCCCTCCTCCTCTCTACCCCTCCTCCCCCTCCTCCCCCTCCTTCTCCCCTCCTCCCCCTCCTTCTCCCCTCCTCCCCCTCCTTCTCCTCTCTACCCCTCCTCCCCTCCTCCCCCTCCTCCTCTCTACCCCTCCTCCTCCCCCTCCTCTCTACCCCTCCTTCTCCCCTCCTCTCCACCCCTCCTCCCCCTCCTCCTCTCTACCCCTCCTCCCCCTCCTCCTCCCCCCCTCCTCTCTACCCCCTCCTCTCCCCCCCTCCCACCCCTCCTCCCCCTCCCCTCCTCTCTACCCCTCCTCCTCTCTACCCCCCTCCCACCCCTCCTCCCCCCTCCCCCTCCTCCTCTCTACCCCTCCTTCCCCTCCTCCTCCCCTCCTCCTCCCCCTCCTCCTCCCCTCCTCCTCTCTACCCCTCCTCCTCCCTCTCACCCCTCCTCCCCCTCCTCCTCCTCCTACCCCTCCTCCTCCTCTCCCCTCCTCCTCCCCCTCCTCCTCCTCCTCCTACCCCCCTCCTCCCTCCTCCCCCTCCCTCCTCCTCCCTCCCCCCCCCTCCTCCCTCCTCCTCCCTCCCCCTCCTCCCTCCCCCCTCCTCTCCTCCTCTCCTCCTCCCCCCTCCTCCTCCCCCCCCTCCCTCCTCCCCCCTCCTCCTCCTCCTCCTCCCTCCTCCTCCCCCTCCTCCTCCCCCTCCTCCTCCCCCTCCTCCTCCCCCTCCCCCCTCCCTCCTCCCCTCCTCCTCCCCCTCCTCCTCCCCCCCTCCTCTCTCCTCCTCCCCCTCCTCCCCTCCTCCTCCCCCTCCTCCCCTCCCCTCCCTCCTACCCCTCCTCCCCCTCCTCCTCTCCTCCTCCCCTCCTCCTCCCCTCCTCCCTCCTCCTCCCTCCTCCCCCTCCCCCTCCTCCTCTCCCCTCCTCCTCCCTCCCCCTCCCCTCCCCCTCCTCTCCTCCTCCTCCCCTCCCCTCCTCCCCCTCCTCCTCTCCTCCCCCCCTCCCTCCCCTCCTCTCCCCCCCCTCCCCCTCCTCCTCCCTACCCCTCCCCCCCCTCCTCCCCCCTCCTCCTCCCCCTCCTCCTCCTCCCCCTCCTCCTCCTCCTCCTCCCTCCTCCCCCTCCTCCTCCCCCTCCCTCCTCCTCCTCTCCCCCTCCCTCCCCTCCTCCCCTCCTCCCTCCTCCTCCTCCCCTCCTCCCTCCTCCCTCCCCCCTCCTCTCCTCCCCCCCCTCCTCCTCCCCCTCCCCTCTCCTCCTCCCCCTCCTCCTCCCCTCCCCCTCCTCCCCTCCCCTCCCCTCCTCCCCCCCTCCTCCTCCCCCTCCTCCCCCCCTCCTCCTCCTCCTCCCCCCCTCCTCCTCCTCCTCCCCCTCCTCCCCCCTACCCCCCTCCCTCCTCCCCCTCCTCCTCCCCCTCCTCCTCCCCCTCCCTCCCTCCTCCCCCTCCTCTCTACCCCTCCTCCTCTCTACCCCTCCTCCCCCTCCTCCTCCCCCCTCCTCCTCCCCTCCTCCCCCTCCTCCTCTCTACCCCTCCTCCTCTCTACCCCTCCTCCCCCTCCTCCTCTCCTCCTCCCCTTCCTCCTCCCCCTCCTCTCCCCTCCCTCCCCCCCCCTCCCCCCCTCCCCTCCTCCCCCTCCTCCCCCCTCCTCCTCTACCCCTCCTCTCTACCCCTCCTCCCCCTCCTCCTCTCCCCCCCTCCTCCCCCTCTCTACCCCTCCCCCTCCTCCTCTCTACCCCTCCTCCTCTCTACCCCCTCCCCCCCTCCTCCTCCCCCTCCTCCTCCCTTCCTCCCCCTCCTCCTCTCTACCCCTCCTCCTCTCTACCCCTCCTCCCCCTCCTCCTCCCCTCCTCCCCCTCCTCCTCTCTACCCCTCCTCCCCCCCTCCTCTCCTCCTCCTCCCCCTCCTCCTCCCCTCCTCCTCTCCTCCTCCCCCCTCCTCCTCTCCTCCTCCCCCTCCTCTCCCCAGTGGGTTTCTGTTTCCTTTGATATCCTCTTCCTGTCTGACATCATCCTGTCTCCTTCTAGAACTCAGACACAGGTCAAGTTCTAGAACGTCCAGAGGTTCTGTTTTACCCTCTCTCACTTCAGACGGCTCCTCTTCATTTCCAGAGGGCTGACGGGGTCACAGCAGAGGGCTGACGGGGTCACAGCAGAGGGCTGACGGTGTCACAGCAGAGGGCTGACGGGGTCACAGCAGAGGGCTGACGGGGTCACAGCAGAGGGCTGACGGTGTCACAGCAGAGGGTTGACGGGGTCACAGCAGAGGGCTGACGGGGTCACAGCAGAGGGCTGACGGTGTCACAGCAGAGGGCTGACGGGGTCACAGCAGAGGGCTGACGGGGTCAGCAGGGCAGAGCAGGCTGGCTGACGGTGTCACAGCAGAGGGCTGACGGGGTCACAGCAGAGGGCTGACGGGGTCACAGCAGAGGGCTGACGGGGTCACAGCAGAGGGCTGACGGGGTCACAGCAGAGGGCTGACGGGGTCACAGCAGAGGGCTGACGGGGTCACAGCAGAGGGCTGACGGGGTCACAGCAGAGGGCTGACGGGGTCACAGCAGAGGGCTGACGGGGTCACAGCAGAGGGCTGACGGGGTCACAGCAGAGGGCTGACGGGGTCACAGCAGAGGGCTGACGGGGTCACAGCAGAGGGCTGACGGGGTCACAGCAGAGGGCTGACGGGGTCACAGCAGAGGGCTGACGGGGTCACAGCAGAGGGCAGAGGGCTGACGGGTCACAGCAGAGGGCTGGCTGACGGGGTCACAGCAGAGGGCTGTCACAGCAGAGGGGGGTCACAGCAGAGGGCTGACGGGGTCACAGCAGAGGGCTGACGGGGTCACAGCAGAGGGCTGACGGGGTCACAGCAGAGGGCTGACGGGGTCACAGCAGAGGGCTGACGGGGTCACAGCAGAGGGCTGCGGGTCACAGCAGAGGGCTGGGGTCACAGCAGAGGGCAGTCACAGCAGAGGGCTGATGGGGTCACAGCAGAGGGCTGACGGGGTCACAGCAGAGTCACAGCAGAGGGCTGACGGGGTCACAGCAGAGGGCTGATGGGGTCACAGCAGAGGGCTGACGGGGTCACAGCAGAGGGCTGATGGGGTCACAGCAGAGGGCTGACGGGGTCACAGCAGAGGGCTCACAGCAGAGGGCTGGGGTCACAGCAGAGGGCTGATGGGGTCACAGCAGAGGGCTGTCACAGCAGAGGGCTGATGGGGTCACAGCAGAGGGCTGAGGGCTGATGGGGTCACAGCAGAGGGCTGACGGGGTCACAGCAGAGGGCTGACGGGGTCACAGCAGAGGGCTGACGGGGTCACAGCAGAGGGCTGACGGGGTCACAGCAGAGGGCTGACGGTGTCACAGCAGAGGGCTGATGGGGTCACAGCAGAGGGCTGATGGGGTCAAAGCAGAGGGCTGACGGTGTCACAGCAGAGGGCTGATGGGGTCACAGCAGAGGGCTGACGGGGTCACAGCAGAGGGCTGACGGGGTCACAGCAGAGGGCTGATGGGGTCACAGCAGAGGGCTGATGGGGTCACAGCAGAGGGCTGATGGGGTCACAGCAGAGGGCTGATGGTGTCACAGCAGAGGGCTGATGGGGTCACAGCAGAGGGCTGACGGTGTCACAGCAGAGGGCTGATGGGGTCACAGAGGGCTGAGGGTCACAGCAGAGGGCTGATGGGGTCACAGCAGAGGGCTGATGGGGTCACAGCAGAGGGCTGACGGGGTCACAGCAGAGGGCTGACGGGGTCACAGCAGAGGGCTGACGGGGTCACAGCAGAGGGCTGACGGGGTCACAGCAGAGGGCTGACGGGGTCACAGCAGAGGGCTGACGGTGTCACAGCAGAGGGCTGATGGGGTCACAGCAGAGGGCTGATGGGGTCAAAGCAGAGGGCTGACGGTGTCACAGCAGAGGGCTGATGGGGTCACAGCAGAGGGCTGACGGGGTCACAGCAGAGGGCTGACGGGGTCACAGCAGAGGGCTGATGGGGTCACAGCAGAGGGCTGATGGGGTCACAGCAGAGGGCTGAGGGTGTCACAGCAGAGGGCTGATGGTGTCACAGCAGAGGGCTGATGGGGTCACAGCAGAGGGCTGACGGTGTCACAGCAGAGGGCTGATGGGGTCACAGCAGAGGGCTGATGGGGTCACAGCAGAGGGCTGACGGTGTCACAGCAGAGGGCTGACGGGGTCACAGCAGAGGGCTGACGGGGTCACAGCAGAGGGCTGATGGGGTCACAGCAGAGGGCTGACGGGGTCACAGCAGAGGGCTGACGGGGTCACAGCAGAGGGCTGACGGGGTCACAGCAGAGGGCTGACGGTGTCACAGCAGAGGGCTGACGGGGTCACAGCAGAGGGCTGACGGGGTCACAGCAGAGGGCTGACGGGGTCACAGCAGAGGGCTGACGGGGTCACAGCAGAGGGCTGACGGTGTCACAGCAGAGGGCTGATGGGGTCACAGCAGAGGGCTGACGGGGTCACAGCAGAGGGCTGACGGTGTCACAGCAGAGGGCTGATGGGGTCACAGCAGAGGGCTGATGGGGTCAAAGCAGAGGGCTGACGGTGTCACAGCAGAGGGCTGATGGGGTCACAGCAGAGGGCTGACGGGGTCACAGCAGAGGGCTGACGGGGTCACAGCAGAGGGCTGATGGGGTCACAGCAGAGGGCTGATGGGGTCACAGCAGAGGGCTGATGGTGTCACAGCAGAGGGCTGATGGTGTCACAGCAGAGGGCTGATGGGGTCACAGCAGAGGGCTGACGGTGTCACAGCAGAGGGCTGATGGGGTCACAGCAGAGGGCTGATGGGGTCACAGCAGAGGGCTGATGGGGTCACAGCAGAGGGCTGATGGGGTCACAGCAGAGGGCTGATGGTGTCACAGCAGAGGGCTGACGGGGTCACAGCAGAGGGCTGACGGGGTCACAGCAGAGGGCTGACGGGGTCACAGCAGAGGGCTGATGGGGTCACAGCAGAGGGCTGATGGTGTCACAGCAGAGGGCTGATGGTGTCACAGCAGAGGGCTGACGGTGTCACAGCAGAGGGCTGACGGGGTCACAGCAGAGGGCTGACGGTGTCACAGCAGAGGGCTGATGGGGTCACAGCAGAGGGCTGACGGGGTCACAGCAGAGGGCTGAAGGGGTCACAGCAGAGGGCTGATGGGGTCACAGCAGAGGGCTGATGGGGTCACAGCAGAGGGCTGATGGGGTCACAGCAGAGGGCTGACGGGGTCACAGCAGAGGGCTGACGGGGTCACAGCAGAGGGCTGACGGGGTCACAGCAGAGGGCTGATGGGGTCACAGCAGAGGGCTGATGGGGTCACAGCAGAGGGCTGATGGGGTCACAGCAGAGGGCTGACGGGGTCACAGCAGAGGGCTGACGGTGTCACAGCAGAGGGCTGATGGTGTCACAGCAGAGGGCTGATGGGGTCACAGCAGAGGGCTGACGGTGTCACAGCAGAGGGCTGACGGGGTCACAGCAGAGGGCTGATGGGGTCACAGCAGAGGGCTGACGGGGTCACAGCAGAGGGCTGACGGGGTCACAGCAGAGGGCTGACGGTGTCACAGCAGAGGGCTGATGGGGTCACAGCAGAGGGCTGATGGGGTCACAGCAGAGGGCTGACGGGGTCACAGCAGAGGGCTGATGGGGTCACAGCAGAGGGCTGATGGGGTCACAGCAGAGGGCTGACGGGGTCACAGCAGAGGGCTGACGGGGTCACAGCAGAGGGCTGACGGGGTCACAGCAGAGGGCAGCAGAGGGCTGACGGTGTCACAGCAGAGGGCTGATGGGGTCACAGCAGAGGGCTGATGGGGTCACAGCAGAGGGCTGATGGGGTCACAGCAGAGGGCTGACGGTGTCACAGCAGAGGGCTGACGGGGTCACAGCAGAGGGGGCTGCAGAGGGCTGGGGTCACAGCAGAGGGCTGATGGGGTCACAGCAGAGGGCTGATGGGGTCACAGCAGAGGGCTGATGGTGTCACAGCAGAGGGCTGATGGTGTCACAGCAGAGGGCTGACGGTGTCACAGCAGAGGGCTGACGGGGTCACAGCAGAGGGCTGACGGTGTCACAGCAGAGGGCTGATGGGGTCACAGCAGAGGGCTGACGGGGTCACAGCAGAGGGCTGAGCAGAGGGCTGATGGGGTCACAGCAGAGGGCTGATGGGGTCACAGCAGAGGGCTGATGGGGTCACAGCAGAGGGCTGATGGGGTCACAGCAGAGGGCTGACGGGGTCACAGCAGAGGGCTGACAGAGGGGTCACAGCAGAGGGCTGACGGGGTCACAGCAGAGGGCTGACGGGGTCACAGCAGAGGGCTGATGGGGTCACAGCAGAGGGCTGACGGGGTCACAGCAGAGGGCTGATGGGGTCACAGCAGATGGGGTCACAGCAGAGGGCTGATGGGGTCACAGCAGAGGGCTGACGGTGTCACAGCAGAGGGCTGACGGTGTCACAGCAGAGGGCTGATGGTGTCACAGCAGAGGGCTGATGGGGTCACAGCAGAGGGCTGATGGGGTCACAGCAGAGGGCTGATGGGGTCACAGCAGAGGGCTGATGGGGTCACAGCAGAGGGCTGATGGGGTCACAGCAGAGGGCTGATGGGGTCACAGCAGAGGGCTGATGGGGTCAGCAGAGGGCTGAGTCACAGCAGAGGGCTGATGGGGTCACAGCAGAGGGCTGATGGGGTCACAGCAGAGGGCTGATGGGGTCACAGCAGAGGGCTGATGGGGTCACAGCAGAGGGCTGATGGGGTCACAGCAGAAGCTGACTGGGGTCACAGCATGTGTGCATGATGGGGTCACAGCAGAGGGCTGATGGGGTCACAGCAGAGGGACGGGGTCACAGCAGAACTGACGGTGTCACAGCAGAGGGCCCTGGGGTCACACAGGGCTGATGGGGTCACAGAGGGCCACGGGGTCACAGCAGAGGGCTGATGGGGTCACAGCAGAGGGCTGATGGGGTCACAGCAGAAGGACAGAGGGCTGATGGGGTCACAGCAGAGGGCTGATGGGGTCACAGCAGAGGGCTGACGGGGTCACAGCAGAGGGCTGATGGGGTCAGAGGGCTGATGGGGTCACAGCAGAGGGCTGATGGGGTCACAGCAGAGGGCTGACGGGGTCACAGCAGAGGGCTGATGGGGTCACAGCAGAGGGCTGATGGGGTCACAGCAGAGGGCTGACGGGGTCACAGCAGAGGGCTGACGGTGTCACAGCAGAGGGCTGATGGGGTCACAGCAGAGGGCTGATGGGGTCACAGCAGAGGGCTGATGGGGTCACAGCAGAGGGCTGACGGTGTCACAGCAGAGGGCTGATGGGGTCACAGCAGAGGGCTGACGGGGTCACAGCAGAGGGCTGACGGGGTCACAGCAGAGGGCTGATGGGGTCACAGCAGAGGGCTGATGGGGTCACAGCAGAGGGCTGACGGTGTCACAGCAGAGGGCTGACGGTGTCACAGCAGAGGGCTGTCACAGCAGAGGGGTGTCACAGCAGAGGGCTGACGGGGTCACAGCAGAGGGCTGATGGGGTCACAGCAGAGGGCTGATGGGGTCACAGCAGAGGGCTGATGGGGTCACAGCAGAGGGCTGATGGGGTCACAGCAGAGGGCTGATGGTGTCACAGCAGAGGGCTGACGGTGTCACAGCAGAGGGCTGATGGGGTCACAGCAGAGGGCTGATGGGGTCACAGCAGAGGGCTGACGGGGTCACAGCAGAGGGCTGATGGGGTCACAGCAGAGGGCTGACGGGGTCACAGCAGAGGGCTGATGGGGTCACAGCAGAGGGCTGACGGTGTCACAGCAGAGGGCTGACGGGGTCACAGCAGAGGGCTGACGGTGTCACAGCAGAGGGCTGACGGTGTCAGAGGGCTGACGGGGTCACAGCAGAGGGCTGACGGTGTCACAGCAGAGGGCTGACGGGGTCACAGCAGAGGGCTGACGGTGTCACAGCAGAGGGCTGACGGTGTCAGAGGGCTGACGGGGTCACAGCAGAGGGCTGACGGTGTCACAGCAGAGGGCTGACGGGGTCACAGCAGAGGGCTGACGGTGTCACAGCAGAGGGCTGATGGGGTCACAGCAGAGGGCTGACGGTGTCACAGCAGAGGGCTGACGGGGTCACAGCAGAGGGCTGACGGTGTCACAGCAGAGGGCTGACGGTGTCAGAGGGCTGACGGGGTCACAGCAGAGGGCTGACGGTGTCACAGCAGAGGGCTGACGGGGTCACAGCAGAGGGCTGATGGTGTCACAGCAGAGGGCTGACGGGGTCACAGCAGAGGGCTGACGGGGTCACAGCAGAGGGCTGATGGGGTCACAGCAGAGGGCTGACGGGGTCACAGCAGAGGGCTGACGGGGTCACAGCAGAGGGCTGACGGGGTCACAGCAGAGGGCTGACGGGGTCACAGCAGAGGGCTGATGGGGTCACAGCAGAGGGCTGACGGGGTCACAGCAGAGGGCTGACGGGGTCACAGCTAGGTGCATGTCGTGTCGTCAGTAGTGAAGTCAACACCAAGGCCAGTAGTAGTGTGGCTGCTTGTGATCGGAGGGCCTGTGAGCTGGATGTGTCCCCCGTTTCAGAGTCCTCTCCCTGGGGGTGATGACGCTGGTCACTCCCTGGGGCCACTGAGAGAGAAGAGACAAAGAGAAGACTACAGTCAGAACAACATAGGCATATTTTTCCTGGCTGTAAAGTCAAGACTGTTGGTTTAGGGTGACTAAGACAGGCACAGAGACAATAGACAGAAAGACTTTAGTAGTTCAACTGTTGCTCAGCGTTGCTGTAACTGCTCAGCCCTAATACTGTAACCCACGGTTACCATCAGCCCTAATACTGTAACCCACGGTTACCATCAGCCCTAATACTGTAACCCACGGGTACCATCAGCCCTAATACTGGAACCCACGGTTACCATCAGCCCTAATACTGGAACCCACGGTTACCATCAGCCCTAATACTGTAACCCACGGTTACCATCAGCCCTAATACTGTAACCCACGGTTACCATCAGCCCTAATACTGTAACCCACGGTTACCATCAGCCCTAATACTGTAACCCACGGTTACCATCAGCCCTAATACTGTAACCCACGGTTACCATCAGCCCTAATACTGTAACCCACTGTTACCATCAGCCCTAATACTGTAACCCACAGTTACCATCAGCCCTAATACTGTAACCCTCTGTTACCATCAGCCCTAATACTGTAACCCACGGTTACCATCAGCCCTAATACTGTAACCCTCTGTTACCATCAGCCCTAATACTGTAACCCTCTGTTACCATCAGCCCTAATACTGTAAACCACGGTTACCATCAGCCCTAATACTGTAACCCTCTGTCACCATCAGCCCTAATACTGTAACCCACTGTTACCATCAGCCCTAATACTGTAACCCACGGTTACCATCAGCCCTAATACTGTAACCCACTGTTTACCATCAGCCCTAATACTGGAACCCACTGTTTACCATCAGCCCTAATACTGTAACCCACTGTTTACCATCAGCCCTAATACTGGAACCCACGGTTACCATCAGCCCTGATACTGGAACCCACGGTTACCATCAGCCCTAATACTGTAACCCACGGTTACCATCAGCCCTAATACTGTAACCCACTGTTACCATCAGCCCTAATACTGTAACCCACGGTTACCATCAGCACAAATACTGTAACCTACAGTCACCATCAGCCCTAATACTGTAACCCTCTTTCACCATCAGCCCTAATACTGTAACCCTCTGTTACCATCAGCCCTAATACTGTAACCCACGGTTACCATCAGCCCTAATACTGTAACCCACGGTTACCATCAGCCCTAATACTGTAACCCACTGTTACCATCAGCCCTAATACTGGAACCCACTGTTACCATCAGCCCTAATACTGTAACCCACTGTTACCATCAGCCCTAATACTGTAACCCACTGTTACCATCAGCCCTAATACTGTAACCCACGGTTACCATCAGCCCTAATACTGTAACCCACTGTTACCATCAGCCCTAATACTGTAACCCACTGTTACCATCAGCCCTAATACTGTAACCCACTGTTACCATCAGCCCTAATACTGTAACCCACTGTTACCATCAGCCCTAATACTGTAACCCACGGTTACCATCAGCCCTAATACTGTAACCCACGGTTACCATCAGCCCTAATACTGTAACCCACTGTTACCATCAGCCCTAATACTGTAACCCACAGTTACCATCAGCCCTAATACTGTAACCCTCTGTTACCATCAGCCCTAATACTGTAACCCACGGTTACCATCAGCCCTAATACTGTAACCCACTGTTACCATCAGCCCTAATACTGTAACCCACGGTTACCATCAGCCCTAATACTGTAACCCACTGTTACCATCAGCCCTAATACTGTAACCCACGGTTACCATCAGCCCTAATACTGTAACCCACTGTTACCATCAGCCCTAATACTGTAACCCACTGTTACCATCAGCCCTAATACTGTAACCCACGGTTACCATCAGCCCTAATACTGTAACCCTCTGTTACCATCAGCCCTAATACTGTAACCCACTGTTACCATCAGCCCTAATACTGTAACCCACGGTTACCATCAGCCCTAATACTGTAACCCACTGTTACCATCAGCCCTAATACTGTAACCCTCTGTTACCATCAGCCCTAATACTGTAACCCACTGTTACCATCAGCCCTAATACTGTAACCCACTGTTACCATCAGCCCTAATACTGTAACCCACTGTTACCATCAGCCCTAATACTGTAACCCACTGTTACCATCAGCCCTAATACTGTAACCCACTGTTACCATCAGCCCTAATACTGTAACCCACTGTTACCATCAGCCCTAATACTGTAACCCTCTGTTACCATCAGCCCTAATACTGTAACCCACTGTTACCATCAGCCCTAATACTGTAACCCACTGTTACCATCAGCCCTAATACTGTAACCCACTGTTACCATCAGCCCTAATACTGTAACCCACTGTTACCATCAGCCCTAATACTGTAACCCTCTGTTACCATCAGCCCTAATACTGTAACCCACGGTTACCATCAGCCCTAATACTGTAACCCACGGTTACCATCAGCCCTAATACTGTAACCCACTGTTACCATCAGCCCTAATACTGTAACCCTCAATTACCATCAGCCCTAATACTGTAACCCTCTGTTACCATCAGCCCTAATACTGTAACCCACGGTTACCATCAGCCCTAATACTGTAACCCTCTGTTACCATCAGCCCTAATACTGTAACCCACGGTTACCATCAGCCCTAATACTGTAACCCACTGTTACCATCGGCCCTAATACTGTAACCCTCAATTACCATCAGCCCTAATACTGTAACCCATACATCAGCCCTAATACTGTAAGGTGTTACCATCAGCCCTAATACCAGTAACCCAGGTGACTCCATCAGCCCTAATATTGTAAGTCTGTTACCATCAGCCCTAATACCAGTAACCCAGGTTACCATCAGCCCTCTATACCAGTGTAACCCACAGTTACCATCCCTCTATAACCAGTACCATCAGACTCCATCCCTCTATACCAGTAGAGGTGACTCCATCCCTCTATACCAGTAGAGGTGACTCCATCCCTCTATACCAGTAGAGGTGACTCCATCCCTCTATACCAGTAGAGGTGACTCCATCCCTCTATACCAGTAGAGGTGACTCCACTCTATACCATCAGGTGACTCCATCCCTCTATACCAGTTAGAGGTGACTCCATCCCTCTATACCAGTAGAGGTGACTCCATCCCTCTATACCTAGAGGTGACTCCATCCCTCTATACCAGTAGAGGTGACTCCATCCCTCTATACCAGTAGAGGTGACTCCATCCTCTCTAGTACCAGTAGAGGTGACTCCATCCCTCTATACCAGTAGAGGTGACTCCATCCCTCTATACCAGTAGAGGTGACTCCATCCCTCTATACCAGTAGAGGTGACTCCATCCCTCTATACCAGTAGAGGTGACTCCATCCCTCTATACCAGTAGAGGTGACTCCATCCCTCTATACCAGTAGAGGTGACTCCATCCCTCTATACCAGTAGAGGTGACTCCATCCCTCTATACCAGTAGAGGTGACTCCATCCCTCTATACCAGTAGAGGTGACTCCATCCCTCTACACCAGTGACAGTAGAGGTGACTCCATCCGTCTATACCAGTAGAGGTGACTCCATCCCTCTATACCAGTTACAGTAGAGGTGACTCCATCCCTCTATACCAGTAGAGGTGACTCCATCCCTCTATACCAGTAGAGGTGACTCCATCCCTCTATACCAGTAGAGGTGACTCCATCCCTCTATACCAGTAGAGGTGACTCCATCCCTCTATACCAGTAGAGGTGACTCCATCCCTCTATACCAGTAGAGGTGACTCCATCCCTCTATACCAGTAGAGGTGACTCCATCCCTCTATACCAGTAGAGGTGACTCCATCCCTCTATACCAGTAGAGGTGACTCCATCCCTCTATACCAGTAGAGGTGACTCCATCCCTCTATACCAGTAGAGGTGACTCCATCCCTCTATACCAGTAGAGGTGACTCCATCCTCTATACCAGTAGAGGTGACTCCATCCCTCTATACCAGTAGAGGTGACTCCATCCCTCTATACCAGTAGAGGTGACTCCATCCCTCTATACCAGTAGAGGTGACTCCATCCTCTAGTACCAGTAGAGGTGACTCCATCCCTCTATACCAGTAGAGGTGACTCCATCCCTCTATACCAGTAGAGGTGACTCCATCCCTCTATACCAGTAGAGGTGACTCCATCCCTCTATACCAGTAGAGGTGACTCCATCCCTCTATACCAGTAGAGGTGACTCCATCCCTCTATACCAGTAGAGGTGACTCCATCCCTCTATACCAGTAGAGGTGACTCCATCCCTCTATACCAGTAGAGGTGACTCCATCCCTCTATACCAGTAGAGGTGACTCCATCCCTCTATACCAGTAGAGGTGACTCCATCCCTCTATACCAGTAGAGGTGACTCCATCCCTCTATACCAGTAGAGGTGACTCCATCCCTCTATACCAGTAGAGGTGACTCCATCCCTCTATACCAGTAGAGGTGACTCCATCCTCTATACCAGTAGAGGTGACTCCATCCTCTATACCAGTAGAGGTGACTCCATCCCTCTATACCAGTAGAGGTGACTCCATCCCTCTATACCAGTAGAGGTGACTCCATCCCTCTATACCAGTAGAGGTGACTCCATCCCTCTATACCAGTAGAGGTGACTCCATCCCTCTATACCAGTAGAGGTGACTCCATCCCTCTATACCAGTAGAGGTGACTCCATCCCTCTATACCAGTAGAGGTGACTCCATCCTCTATACCAGTAGAGGTGTCTCCATCCCTCTATACCAGTAGAGGTGACTCCATCCCTCTATACCAGTAGAGGTGACTCCATCCCTCTATACCAGTAGAGGTGACTCCATCCCTCTATACCAGTAGAGGTGACTCCATCCCTCTATACCAGTAGAGGTGACTCCATCCCTCTATACCAGTAGAGGTGACTCCATCCCTCTATACCAGTAGAGGGACTCCATCCCTCTATACCAGTAGAGGGGACTCCATCCCTCTATACCAGTAGAGGGACTCCATCCCTCTATACCAGTAGAGGGGACTCCATCCCTCTATACCAGTAGAGGTGACTCCATCCCTCTATACCAGTAGAGGTGACTCCATCCCTCTATACCAGTAGAGGTGACTCCATCCCTCTATACCAGTAGAGGTGACTCCATCCCTCTATACCAGTAGAGGTGACTCCATCCCTCTATACCAGTAGAGGTGACTCCATCCCTCTATACCAGTAGAGGTGACTCCATCCCTCTATACCAGTAGAGGTGACTCCATCCCTCTATACCAGTAGAGGTGACTCCATCCCTCTATACCAGTAGAGGTGACTCCATCCCTCTATACCAGTAGAGGTGACTCCATCCCTCTATACCAGTAGAGGTGACTCCTTCCCTCTATACCAGTAGAGGTGACTCCATCCCTCTATACCAGTAGAGGTGACTTCATCCCTCTATACCAGTAGAGGTGACTCCATCCCTCTATACCAGTAGAGGTGACTCCATCCCTCTATACCAGTAGAGGTGACTCCATCCCTCTATACCAGTAGAGGTGACTCCATCCCTCTATACCTGTGACGGTAGAGGTGGTCATTAAGTGTTGTTCAGTACTGTGGTTACCAGGCTGCTCCATCCCTCTAAGGAGGTCTGTCAGATAGTATTAGAGGAAGAGAGGACTGAAGGACTGTCTCCTCTCACCATCCCTCTCTCTCTTATTCTATCCCTGTCTCAGGAACAGCCTTTACGTCTATAATAAAGGCATGACATGGTAAGGAGGAGGAACAGCCTTTACGTCTATAATAAAGGCATGACATGGTAAGGAGGAGGAACAGCCTTTACGTCTATAATAAAGGCATGACATGGTAAGGAGGAGGAACAGCCTTTACGTCTATAATAAAGGCATGACATGGTAAGGAGGAGGAACAGCCTTTACGTCTATAATAAAGGCATGACATGGTAAGGAGGAACAGCCTTTACGTCTATAATAAAGGCATGACATGGTAAGGAGGAGGAACAGCCTTTACGTTTATAATAAAGGCATGACGTGGTAAGGAGGAGGAACAGCCTTTACGTCTATAATAAAGGCATGACATGGTAAGGAGGAGGAACAGCCTTTACGTCTATAATAAAGGCATGACATGGTAAGGAGGAGGAACAGCCTTTACGTCTATAATAAAGGCATGACATGGTAAGGAGGAGGAACAGCCTTTACGTCTATAATAAAGGCATGACATGGTAAGGAGGAGGAACAGCCTTTACGTCTATAATAAAGGCATGACATGGTAAGGAGGAGGAACAGCCTTTACGTCTATAATAAAGGCATGACATGGTAAGGAGGAGGAACAGCCTTTACGTCTATAATAAAGGCATGACATGGTAAGGAGGGAGGAACAGCCTTTACGTCTATAATAAAGGCATGACATGGTAAGGAGGAGGAACAGCCTTTACGTCTATAATAAAGGCATGACATGGTAAGGAGGAGGAACAGCCTTTACGTCTATAATAAAGGCATGGCATGGTAAGGAGGAGGTACAGCCTTTACGTCTATAATAAAGGCATGACATGGTAAGGAGGAGGAACAGCCTTTACGTCTATAATAAAGGCATGACATGGTAAGGAGGAGGAACAGCCTTTACGTCTATAATAAAGGCATGACATGGTAAGGAGGAGGAACAGCCTTTACGTCTATAATAAAGGCATGACATGGTAAGGAGGAGGAACAGCCTTTACGTCTATAATAAAGGCATGACATGGTAAGGAGGAGGAACAGCCTTTACGTCTATAATAAAGGCATGACATGGTAAGGAGGAGGAACAGCCTTTACGTCTATAATAAAGGCATGACATGGTAAGGAGGAGGAACAGCCTTTACGTCTATAATAAAGGCATGACATGGTAAGGAGGAGGAACAGCCTTTACGTCTATAATAAAGGCATGACATGGTAAGGAGGAGGAACAGCCTTTACGTCTATAATAAAGGCATGACATGGTAAGGAGGAGGAACAGCCTTTACGTCTATAATAAAGGCATGACATGGTAAGGAGGAGGAACAGCCTTTACGTCTATAATAAAGGCATGACATGGTAAGGAGGAGGAACAGCCTTTACGTCTATAATAAAGGCATGACATGGTAAGGAGGAGGAACAGCCTTTACGTCTATAATAAAGGCATGACATGGTAAGGAGGAGGAACAGCCTTTACGTCTATAATAAAGGCATGACATGGTAAGGAGGAGGAACAGCCTTTACGTCTATAATAAAGGCATGACATGGTAAGGAGGAGGAACAGCCTTTACGTCTATAATAAAGGCATGACATGGTAAGGAGGAGGAACAGCCTTTACGTCTATAATAAAGGCATGACATGGTAAGGAGGAGGAACAGCCTTTACGTCTATAATAAAGGCATGACATGGTAAGGAGGAGGAACAGCCTTTACGTCTATAATAAAGGCATGACATGGTAAGGAGGAGGAACAGCCTTTACGTCTATAATAAAGGCATGACATGGTAAGGAGGAGGAACAGCCTTTACGTCTATAATAAAGGCATGACATGGTAAGGAGGAGGAACAGCCTTTACGTCTATAATAAAGGCATGACATGGTAAGGAGGAGGAACAGCCTTTACGTCTATAATAAAGGCATGACATGGTAAGGAGGGACAGCCTTTACGTCTATAATAAAGGCATGACAGGAACAGCCTTTACGTCTATAATGGTACAGGAGGAGGAACAGCCTTTACGTCTATAATAAAGGCATGACATGGTAAGGAGGAGGAACAGCCTTTACGTCTATAATAAAGGCATGACATGGTAAGGAGGAGGAACAGCCTTTACGTCTATAATAAAGGCATGACATGGTAAGGAGGAGGAACAGCCTTTACGTCTATAATAAAGGCATGACATGGTAAGGAGGAACAGTGTTCTCTTCCAACAGCTGGTGAAAACACATCATTCTCTCTTATTTAACCAAAGTTCTCTCTCTTGGAGACCACTGTTGTTGCCATGGCAGCTGAGTGCCGGAAATGGGAAGTGTAATTTCCAGGCAACCTGGTCTTCGACTATTTATAGAGGTAATGGTTTTAGGATAACGACGACGCCAACAACAAGACGTTTTCAGAGGTCAAATAATGGGTGAAACAGTCTGACAACAGAGCCACTAGATGGATGAAACAGTCTGACAACAGAGCCACTAGATGGATGAAACAGTCTGACAACAGAGCCACTAGATGGATGAAACAGTCTGACAACAGAGCCACTAGATGGATGAAACAGTCTGACAACAGAGCCACTAGATGGGTGAAACAGTCTGACAACAGAGCCACTAGATGGGTGAAACAGTCAGACAACAGAGACACTAGATGGGTGAAACAGTCTGACAACAGAGACACTAGATGAGTGAAACAGTCAGACAACAGAGCCATTAGATGGGTGAAACAGTCAGACAACAGAGCCACTAGATGGGTGAAACAGTCAGACAACAGAGCCATTAGATGGGTGAAACAGTCAGACAACAGAGCCACTAGATGGGTAAAACAGTCAGACAACAGAGCCACTAGATGGGTGAAACAGTCTGACAACAGAGCCACTAGATGGGTGAAACAGTCAGACAACAGAGCCATTAGATGGGTGAAACAGTCAGACAACAGAGCCACTAGATGGGTAAAACAGTCAGACAACAGAGCCACTAGATGGGTAAAACAGTCAGACAACAGAGCCACTAGATGGGTGAAACAGTCTGACAACAGAGCCACTAGATGGGTAAAACAGTCAGACAACAGAGCCACTAGATGGGTAAAACAGTCAGACAACAGAGCCACTAGATGGGTGAAACAGTCTGACAACAGAGCCACTAGATGGGTAAAACAGTCAGACAACAGAGCCACTAGATGGGTGAAACAGTCTGACAACAGAGACACTAGATGGGTGAAACAGTCTGACAACAGAGACACTAGATGGGTGAAACAGTCAGACAACAGAGACACTAGATGGGTGAAACAGTCTGACAACAGAGCCACTAGATGGGTGAAACAGTCAGACAACAGAGCCACTAGATGGGTGAAACAGTCTGACAACAGAGCCACTAGATGGGTGAAACAGTCTGACAACAGAGCCACTAGATGGGTGAAACAGTCTGACAACAGAGCCACTAGATGGGTGAAACAGTCTGACAACAGAGCCACTAGATGGGTGAAACAGTCTGACAACAGAGACACTAGATGGGTGAAACAGTCTGACAACAGAGCCACTAGATGGGTGAAACAGTCTGACAACAGAGCCACTAGATGGGTGAAACAGTCAGACAACAGAGCCACTAGATGGGTGAAACAGTCTGACAACAGAGCCACTAGATGGGTGAAACAGTCTGACAACAGAGCCACTAGATGGGTGAAACAGTCTGACAACAGAGCCACTAGATGGGTGAAACAGTCTGACAACAGAGCCACTAGATGGGTGAAACAGTCTGACAACAGAGCCACTAGATGGGTGAAACAGTCAGACAACAGAGCCACTAGATGGGTGAAACAGTCAGACAACAGAGCCACTAGATGGGTGAAACAGTCAGACAACAGAGCCACTAGATGGGTGAAACAGTCAGACAACAGAGCCACTAGATGGGTGAAACAGTCAGACAACAGAGCCACTAGATGGGTGAAACAGTCTGACAACAGAGCCACTAGATGGGTGAAACAGTCTGACAACAGAGCCACTAGATGGGTGAAACAGTCAGACAACAGAGCCACTAGATGGGTGAAACAGTCTGACAACAGAGCCACTAGATGGGTGAAACAGTCAGACAACAGAGCCACTAGATGGGTGAAACAGTCTGACAACAGAGCCACTAAAGTGAAACAGTCTGACAACAGAGCCACTAGATGGGTGAAACAGTCTGACAACAGAGCCACTAGATGGGTGAAACAGTCTGACAACAGAGACACTAGATGGGTGAAACAGTCTGACAACAGAGACACTAGATGGGTGAAACACTGACAACAGAGCCACTAGGGTGAAACAGTCTGACAACAGAGCCACTAGATGGGTGAAACAGTCTGACAACAGAGCCACTAGATGGGTGAAACAGTCTGACAACAGAGCCACTAGATGGGTGAAACAGTCAGACAACAGAGCCACTAGATGGGTGAAACAGTCAGACAACAGAGCCACTAGATGGGGTGACAACAAACAGTCAGACAACAGAGCCACTAGATGGGTGAAACAGTCAGACAACAGAGCCACTAGATGGGTGAAACAGTCAGACAACAGAGCCACTAGATGGGTGAAACAGTCTGACAACAGAGCCACTAGATGGGTGAAACAGTCTGACAACAGAGCCACTAGATGGGTGAAACAGTCTGACAACAGAGCCACTAGATGGGTGAAACAGTCTGACAACAGAGCCACTAGATGGGTGAAACAGTCTGACAACAGAGCCACTAGATGGATGAAACAGTCTGACAACAGAGCCACTAGATGGGTGAAACAGTCTGACAACAGAGCCACTAGATGGATGAAACAGTCTGACAACAGAGCCACTAGATGGGTGAAACAGTCTGACAACAGAGACACTAGATGGGTGAAACAGTCTGACAACAGAGCCACTAGATGGGTGAAACAGTCTGACAACAGAGCCACTAGATGAGTGAAACAGTCAGACAACAGAGCCACTAGATGGGTGAAACAGTCAGACAACAGAGCCACTAGATGGATGAAACAGTCTGACAACAGAGCCACTAGATGGGTGAAACAGTCTGACAACAGAGACACTAGATGGGTGAAACAGTCTGACAACAGAGCCACTAGATGGGTGAAACAGTCTGACAACAGAGCCACTAGATGAGTGAAACAGTCAGACAACAGAGCCACTAGATGGGTGAAACAGTCAGACAACAGAGCCACTAGATGAGTGAAACAGTCAGACAACAGAGCCACTAGATGGGTGAAACAGTCAGGCAACAGAGCCACTAGATGGGTGAAACAGTCTGACAACAGAGCCACTAGATGGGTGAAACAGTCTGACAACAGAGCCACTAGATGAGTGAAACAGTCAGACAACAGAGCCACTAGATGGGTGAAACAGTCAGACAACAGAGCCACTAGATGAGTGAAACAGTCAGACAACAGAGCCACTAGATGGGTGAAACAGTCAGACAACAGAGCCACTAGATGAGTGAAACAGTCAGACAACAGAGCCACTAGATGAGTGAAACAGTCAGACAACAGAGCCACTAGATGGGTGAAACAGTCAGACAACAGAGCCACTAGATGAGTGAAACAGTCTGACAACAGAGCCACTAGATGAGTGAAACAGTCAGACAACAGAGCCACTAGATGGGTGAAACAGTCAGACAACAGAGCCACTAGATGGGTGAAACAGTCAGACAACAGAGCCACTAGATGGGTGAAACAGTCAGACAACAGAGCCACTAGATGAAATGAGTGAAACAGTCAGACAACAGAGCCACTAGATGGGTGAAACAGTCAGACAACAGAGCCACTAGATGGGTGAAACAGTCAGACAACAGAGCCACTAGATGGGTGAAACAGTCAGACAACAGAGCCACTAGATGGGTGAAACAGTCAGACAACAGAGCCACTAGATGGGTGAAACAGTCTGACAACAGAGCCACTAGATGAAATGAGTGAAACAGTCTGACAACAGAGCCACTAGATGGGTGAAACAGTCAGACAACAGAGCCACTAGATGAAATGAGTGAAACAGTCTGACAACAGAGCCACTAGATGAAATGAGTGAAACAGTCAGACAACAGAGCCACTAGATGAGTGAAACAGTCAGACAACAGAGCCACTAGATGAGATGAGTGAAACAGTCTGACAACAGAGCCACTAGATGAGTGAAACAGTCAGACAACAGAGCCACTAGATGAGTGAAACAGTCAGACAACAGAGCCACTAGATGAAATGAGTGAAACAGTCTGACAACAGAGCCACTAGATGAAATGAGTGAAACAGTCTGACAACAGAGCCACTAGATGGGTTAAACAGTCTGACAACAGAGCCACTAGATGGGTGAAACAGTCTGACAACAGAGCCACTAGATGAGTGAAACAGTCAGACAACAGAGCCACTAGATGAGTGAAACAGTCAGACAACAGAGCCACTAGATGGGTGAAACAGTCAGACAACAGAGCCACTAGATGAAATGAGTGAAACAGTCTGACAACAGAGCCACTAGATGGGTGAATCAGTCTGACAACAGAGACACTAGATGGGTGAAACAGTCAGACAACAGAGCCACTAGATGGGTGAAACAGTCTGACAACAGAGCCACTAGATGGGTGAAACAGTCAGACAACAGAGCCACTAGATGGGTGAAACAGTCTGACAACAGAGCCACTAGATGAAATGAGTGAAACAGTCTGACAACAGAGACACTAGATGGGTGAAACAGTCAGACAACAGAGCCACTAGATGAAATGAGTGAAACAGTCTGACAACAGAGCCACTAGATGAGTGAAACAGTCAGACAACAGAGCCACTAGATGAAATGAGTGAAACAGTCAGACAACAGAGCCACTAGATGAAATGAGTGAAACAGTCAGACAACAGAGCCACTAGATGAAATGAGTGAAACAGTCAGACAACAGAGCCACTAGATGAAATGAGTGAAACAGTCTGACAACAGAGCCACTAGATGAAATGAGTGAAACAGTCAGACAACAGAGCCACTAGATGAAATGAGTGAAACAGTCAGACAACAGAGCCACTAGATGGGTGAAACAGTCTGACAACAGAGCCACTAGATGGGTGAAACAGTCAGACAACAGAGCAACTAGATGAAATGAGTGAAACAGTCTGACAACAGAGCCACTAGATAAGTGAAACAGTCTGACAACAGAGACACTAGATGAGATGAGTGAAACAGTCAGACAACAGAGCCACTAGATGGGTGAAACAGTCTGACAACAGAGCCACTAGATGGGTGAAACAGTCAGACAACAGAGCCACTAGATGAAATGAGTGAAACAGTCAGACAACAGAGCCACTAGATGGGTGAAACAGTCAGACAACAGAGACACTAGATGAAATGAGTGAAACAGTCAGACAACAGAGCCACTAGATGAAATGAGTGAAACAGTCTGACAACAGAGCCACTAGATGGGTGAAACAGTCAGACAACAGAGCCACTAGATGAAACAGTCAGACAACAGAGCCACTAGAAACAGTCTGACAACAGAGCCACTAGATGAAATGAGTGAAACAGTCAGACAACAGAGCCACTAGATGAAAAGTGAAACAGTCTGACAACAGAGCCACTAGAGTGAAACAGTCTGACAACAGAGCCACTAGATGAAATGAGTGAAACAGTCTGACAACAGAGCCACTAGATGAAATGAGTGAAACAGTCAGACAACAGAGCCACTAGATGAAATGAGTGAAACAGTCAGACAACAGAGCCACTAGATGAAATGAGTGAAACAGTCTGACAACAGAGCCACTAGATGAAATGAGTGAAACAGTCAGACAACAGAGCCACTAGATGGGTGAAACAGTCTGACAACAGAGCCACTAGATGGGTGAAACAGTCAGACAACAGAGCCACTAGATGGGTGAAACAGTCTGACAACAGAGCCACTAGATGGAGTGAAACAGTCTGACAACAGAGCCACTAGATGAAATGAGTGAAACAGTCAGACAACAGAGCCACTAGATGAAATGAGTGAAACAGTCTGACAACAGAGCCACTAGATGGGTGAAACAGTCAGACAACAGAGCCACTAGATGAAATGAGTGAAACAGTCAGACAACAGAGCCACTAGATGAAATGAGTGAAACAGTCTGACAACAGAGCCACTAGATGAAATGAGTGAAACAGTCAGACAACAGAGCCACTAGATGGGTGAAACAGTCTGACAACAGAGCCACTAGATGAAATGAGTGAAACAGTCTGACAACAGAGCCACTAGATGAAATGAGTGAAACAGTCTGACAACAGAGCCACTAGATGGGTGAAACAGTCTGACAACAGAGCCACTAGATGAAATGAGTGAAACAGTCAGACAACAGAGCCACTAGATGAAATGAGTGAAACAGTCAGACAACAGAGCCACTAGATGGGTGAAACAGTCTGACAACAGAGCCACTAGATGGGTGAAACAGTCAGACAACAGAGCCACTAGATGAAATGAGTGAAACAGTCAGACAACAGAGCCACTAGATGAAATGAGTGAAACAGTCAGACAACAGAGCCACTAGATGAAATGAGTGAAACAGTCAGACAACAGAGCCACTAGATGAAATGAGTGAAACAGTCTGACAACAGAGCCACTAGATGGGTGAAACAGTCAGACAACAGAGCCACTAGATGGGTGAAACAGTCTGACAACAGAGCCACTAGATGGGTGAAACAGTCTGACAACAGAGCCACTAGATGGGTGAAACAGTCTGACAACAGAGACACTAGATGAAATGAGTGAAACAGTCTGACAACAGAGCCACTAGATGAGTGAAACAGTCAGACAACAGAGCCACTAGATGAAATGAGTGAAACAGTCTGACAACAGAGCCACTAGATGGGTGAAACAGTCTGACAACAGAGCCACTAGATGAAATGAGTGAAACAGTCTGACAACAGAGCCACTAGATGGGTGAAACAGTCAGACAACAGAGCCACTAGATGGGTGAAACAGTCAGACAACAGAGCCACTAGATGGGTGAAACAGTCTGACAACAGAGCCACTAGATGAGTGAAACAGTCAGACAACAGAGCCACTAGATGAAATGAGTGAAACAGTCTGACAACAGAGCCACTAGATGAAATGAGTGAAACAGTCAGACAACAGAGCCACTAGATGAAATGAGTGAAACAGTCAGACAACAGAGCCACTAGATGAGTGAAACAGTCAGACAACAGAGCCACTAGATGAAATGAGTGAAACAGTCAGACAACAGAGCCACTAGATGAAATGAGTGAAACAGTCTGACAACAGAGCCACTAGATGGGTGAAACAGTCAGACAACAGAGCCACTAGATGGGTGAAACAGTCAGACAACAGAGCCACTAGATGGGCGAAACAGTCTGACAACAGAGCCACTAGATGAGTGAAACAGTCAGACAACAGAGCCACTAGATGAAATGAGTGAAACAGTCAGACAACAGAGCCACTAGATGGGTGAAACAGTCTGACAACAGAGCCACTAGATGAAATGAGTGAAACAGTCAGACAACAGAGCCACTAGATGAAATGAGTGAAACAGTCAGACAACAGAGCCACTAGATGAAATGAGTGAAACAGTCTGACAACAGAGCCACTAGATGAAATGAGTGAAACAGTCAGACAACAGAGCCACTAGATGAGTGAAACAGTCAGACAACAGAGCCACTAGATGAAATGAGTGAAACAGTCTGACAACAGAGCCACTAGATGAAATGAGTGAAACAGTCAGACAACAGAGCCACTAGATGGGTGAAACAGTCTGACAACAGAGCCACTAGATGAAATGAGTGAAACAGTCTGACAACAGAGCCACTAGATGAAATGAGTGAAACAGTCAGACAACAGAGCCACTAGATGAAATGAGTGAAACAGTCAGACAACAGAGCCACTAGATGAAATGAGTGAAACAGTCAGACAACAGAGCCACTAGATGAAATGAGTGAAACAGTCTGACAACAGAGCCACTAGATGAAATGAGTGAAACAGTCAGACAACAGAGCCACTAGATGGGTGAAACAGTCAGACAACAGAGCCACTAGATGAAATGGTGAAACAGTCTGACAACAGAGCCACTAGATGGGTGAAACAGTCTGACAACAGAGCCACTAGATGAAATGAGTGAAACAGTCTGACAACAGAGCCACTAGATGAAATGAGTGAAACAGTCAGACAACAGAGCCACTAGATGGGTGAAACAGTCAGACAACAGAGCCACTAGATGAAATGAGTGAAACAGTCAGACAACAGAGCCACTAGATGAAATGAGTGAAACAGTCAGACAACAGAGCCACTAGATGAAATGAGTGAAACAGTCAGACAACAGAGCCACTAGATGGGTGAAACAGTCAGACAACAGAGCCACTAGATGAAATGAGTGAAACAGTCTGACAACAGAGCCACTAGATGAAATGATGAAACAGTGAAGCCACAGTGAAACAGTCTGACAACAGAGCCACTAGATGGGTGAAACAGTCAGACAACAGAGCCACTAGATGAAATGAGTGAAACAGTCAGACAACAGAGCCACTAGATGAAATGAGTGAAACAGTCTGACAACAGAGCCACTAGATGAAATGAGTGAAACAGTCAGACAACAGAGCCACTAGATGAAATGAGTGAAACAGTCAGACAACAGAGCCACTAGATGAAATGAGTGAAACAGTCAGACAACAGAGCCACTAGATGGGTGAAACAGTCAGACAACAGAGCCACTAGATGAAATGAGTGAAACAGTCAGACAACAGAGCCACTAGATGGGTGAAACAGTCAGACAACAGAGCCACTAGATGAAATGAGTGAAACAGTCAGACAACAGAGCCACTAGATGAAATGAGTGAAACAGTCAGACAACAGAGCCACTAGATGAAATGAGTGAAACAGTCAGACAACAGAGCCACTAGATGAAATGAGTGAAACAGTCAGACAACAGAGCCACTAGATGGGTGAAACAGTCAGACAACAGAGCCACTAGATGAAATGAGTGAAACAGTCTGACAACAGAGCCACTAGATGAAATGAGTGAAACAGTCTGACAACAGAGCCACTAGATGAAATGAGTGAAACAGTCAGACAACAGAGCCACTAGATGAAATGAGTGAAACAGTCAGACAACAGAGCCACTAGATGAAATGAGTGAAACAGTCAGACAACAGAGCCACTAGATGAAATGAGTGAAACAGTCAGACAACAGAGCCACTAGATGGAGTGAAACAGTCAGACAACAGAGCCACTAGATGGGTGAAACAGTCAGACAACAGAGCCACTAGATGAGTGAAACAGTCAGACAACAGAGCCACTAGATGAGTGAAACAGTCAGACAACAGAGCCACTAGATGAAATGAGTGAAACAGTCAGACAACAGAGCCACTAGATGGGTGAAACAGTCTGACAACAGAGCCACTAGATGGGTGAAACAGTCAGACAACAGAGCCACTAGATGGGTGAAACAGTCAGACAACAGAGCCACTAGATGGGTGAAACAGTCTGACAACAGAGCCACTAGATGGGTGAAACAGTCAGACAACAGAGCCACTAGATGGGTGAAACAGTCAGACAACAGAGCCACTAGATGGGTGAAACAGTCTGACAACAGAGCCACTAGATGGGTGAAACAGTCAGACAACAGAGCCACTAGATGATGAAACAGTCAGACAACAGAGCCACTAGATGAAACAGTCTGACAACAGAGCCACTAGATGGGTGAAACAGTCAGACAACAGAGCCACTAGATGGGTGAAACAGTCAGACAACAGAGCCACTAGATGGGTGAAACAGTCTGACAACAGAGCCACTAGATGGGTGAAACAGTCTGACAACAGAGCCACTAGATGGGTGAAACAGTCTGACAACAGAGCCACTAGATGGGTGAAACAGTCTGACAACAGAGCCACTAGATGGGTGAAACAGTCAGACAACAGAGCCACTAGATGGGTGAAACAGTCTGACAACAGAGCCACTAGATGGGTGAAACAGTCTGACAACAGAGCCACTAGATGGGTGAAACAGTCAGACAACAGAGCCACTAGATGGGTGAAACAGTCAGACAACAGAGCCACTAGATGGGTGAAACAGTCAGACAACAGAGCCACTAGATGGGTGAAACAGTCAGACAACAGAGCCACTAGATGAAATGAGTGAAACAGTCAGACAACAGAGCCACTAGATGGGTGAAACAGTCAGACAACAGAGCCACTAGATGGGTGAAACAGTCTGACAACAGAGCCACTAGATGGGTGAAACAGTCAGACAACAGAGCCACTAGATGAAATGAGTGAAACAGTCAGACAACAGAGCCACTAGATGAAATGAGTGAAACAGTCTGACAACAGAGCCACTAGATGGGTGAAACAGTCTGACAACAGAGCCACTAGATGGGTGAAACAGTCTGACAACAGAGCCACTAGATGGGTGAAACAGTCTGACAACAGAGCCACTAGATGGGTGAAACAGTCTGACAACAGAGCCACTAGATGAGTGAAACAGTCTGACAACAGAGCCACTAGATGGGTGAAACAGTCTGACAACAGAGCCACTAGATGAAATGAGTGAAACAGTCAGACAACAGAGCCACTAGATGGGTGAAACAGTCTGACAACAGAGCCACTAGATGGGTGAAACAGTCTGACAACAGAGCCACTAGATGAAATGAGTGAAACAGTCAGACAACAGAGCCACTAGATGAAATGGTGAAACAGTCAGACAACAGAGCCACTAGAAACAGTCTGACAACAGAGCCACTAGATGAAATGAGTGAAACAGTCAGACAACAGAGCCACTAGATGAAAGTGAAACAGTCAGACAACAGAGCCACTAGATGAAATGAGTGAAACAGTCTGACAACAGAGCCACTAGATGAAATGAGTGAAACAGTCAGACAACAGAGCCACTAGATGGGTGAAACAGTCAGACAACAGAGCCACTAGATGAAATGAGTGAAACAGTCAGACAACAGAGCCACTAGATGAAATGAGTGAAACAGTCAGACAACAGAGCCACTAGATGAAATGAGTGAAACAGTCAGACAACAGAGCCACTAGATGGGTGAAACAGTCAGACAACAGAGCCACTAGATGAAATGAGTGAAACAGTCTGACAACAGAGCCACTAGATGAAATGAGTGAAACAGTCTGACAACAGAGCCACTAGATGAGTGAAACAGTCAGACAACAGAGCCACTAGATGAAATGGTGAAACAGTCAGACAACAGAGCCATTAGATGAAATGAGTGAAACAGTCAGACAACAGAGACACTAGATGAAATGAGTGAAACAGTCAGACAACAGAGCCACTAGATGGGTGAAACAGTCAGACAACAGAGCCACTAGATGGGTGAAACAGTCAGACAACAGAGCCACTAGATGAGTGAAACAGTCAGACAACAGAGCCACTAGATGAGTGAAACAGTCAGACAACAGAGCCATTAGATGAAATGAGTGAAACAGTCAGACAACAGAGCCACTAGATGGGTGAAACAGTCTGACAACAGAGCCACTAGATGGGTGAAACAGTCAGACAACAGAGCCACTAGAGATGACAACAGAGCCACTGATGGGTGAAACAGTCTGACAACAGAGCCACTAGATGGGTGAAACAGTCAGACAACAGAGCCACTAGATGGGTGAAACAGTCAGACAACAGAGCCACTAGATGGGTGAAACAGTCTGACAACAGAGCCACTAGATGGGTGAAACAGTCTGACAACAGAGCCACTAGATGGGTGAAACAGTCAGACAACAGAGCCACTAGATGGGTGAAACAGTCTGACAACAGAGCCACTAGATGGGTGAAACAGTCTGACAACAGAGCCACTAGATGGGTGAAACAGTCTGACAACAGAGCCACTAGATGGGTGAAACAGTCAGACAACAGAGCCACTAGATGGGTGAAACAGTCAGACAACAGAGCCACTAGATGGGTGAAACAGTCTGACAACAGAGCCACTAGATGGGTGAAACAGTCAGACAACAGAGCCACTAGAGATGACAACAGAGCCACTAGATGAAATGAGTGAAACAGTCTGACAACAGAGCCACTAGATGATGGGTGAAACAGTCTGACAACAGAGCCACTAGATGGGTGAAACAGTCTGACAACAGAGCCACTAGATGGGTGAAACAGTCTGACAACAGAGCCACTAGATGAAATGAGTGAAACAGTCTGACAACAGAGCCACTAGATGAAATGAGTGAAACAGTCTGACAACAGAGCCACTAGATGGGTGAAACAGTCTGACAACAGAGCCACTAGATGGGTGAAACAGTCTGACAACAGAGCCACTAGAGAAACAGTCTGACAACAGAGCCACTAGATGGGTAAAACAGTCTGACAACAGAGCCACTAGATGAGTGAAACAGTCAGACAACAGAGCCACTAGATGGGTGAAACAGTCTGACAACAGAGCCACTAGATGGGTGAAACAGTCTGACAACAGAGCCACTAGATGGGTGAAACAGTCTGACAACAGAGCCACTAGATGAAATGAGTGAAACAGTCAGACAACAGAGCCACTAGATGGGTGAAACAGTCAGACAACAGAGCCACTAGATGGGTGAAACAGTCTGACAACAGAGCCACTAGATGAGTGAAACAGTCAGACAACAGAGCAACTAGATGAAATGAGTGAAACAGTCTGACAACAGAGCCACTAGATGAAATGAGTGAAACAGTCTGACAACAGAGCCACTAGATGGGTGAAACAGTCAGACAACAGAGCCACTAGATGAAATGAGTGAAACAGTCTGACAACAGAGCCACTAGATGGGTGAAACAGTCTGACAACAGAGCCACTAGATGAAATGAGTGAAACAGTCAGACAACAGAGCCACTAGATGAGTGAAACAGTCTGACAACAGAGCCACTAGATGGGTGAAACAGTCTGACAACAGAGACACTAGATGAAATGAGTGAAACAGTCAGACAACAGAGCCACTAGATGAGTGAAACAGTCTGACAACAGAGCCACTAGATGGGTGAAACAGTCAGACAACAGAGCCACTAGATGAGTGAAACAGTCTGACAACAGAGCCACTAGATGGGTGAAACAGTCTGACAACAGAGCCACTAGATGGGTGAAACAGTCTGACAACAGAGCCACTAGATGAGTGAAACAGTCTGACAACAGAGCCACTAGATGAAATGAGTGAAACAGTCTGACAACAGAGCCACTAGATGAAATGAGTGAAACAGTCAGACAACAGAGCCACTAGATGGGTGAAACAGTCTGACAACAGAGCCACTAGATGAAATGAGTGAAACAGTCAGACAACAGAGCCACTAGATGGGTGAAACAGTCAGACAACAGAGCCACTAGATGGGTGAAACAGTCAGACAACAGAGCCACTAGATGAAATGAGTGAAACAGTCAGACAACAGAGCCACTAGATGAAATGAGTGAAACAGTCAGACAACAGAGCCACTAGATGAAATGAGTGAAACAGTCAGACAACAGAGCCACTAGATGAAATAGAAACAGTGACAACAGAGCCACTAGATGGGTGAAACAGTCAGACAACAGAGCCACTAGATGGGTGAAACAGTCAGACAACAGAGCCACTAGATGAAATGAGTGAAACAGTCAGACAACAGAGCCACTAGATGAAATGAGTGAAACAGTCAGACAACAGAGACACTAGATGAAATGAGTGAAACAGTCAGACAACAGAGCCACTAGATGAAATGAGTGAAACAGTCTGACAACAGAGCCACTAGATGAAATGAGTGAAACAGTCTGACAACAGAGACACTAGATGGGTGAAACAGTCTGACAACAGAGCCACTAGATGAAATGAGTGAAACAGTCAGACAACAGAGACACTAGATGAAATGAGTGAAACAGTCTGACAACAGAGCCACTAGATGAAATGAGTGAAACAGTCTGACAACAGAGCCACTAGATGGGTGAAACAGTCAGACAACAGAGCCACTAGATGAAATGAGTGAAACAGTCAGACAACAGAGCCACTAGATGGGTGAAACAGTCAGACAACAGAGCCACTAGATGGGTGAAACAGTCAGACAACAGAGCCACTAGATGAGTGAAACAGTCAGACAACAGAGCCACTAGATGAGTGAAACAGTCAGACAACAGAGCCACTAGATGAAATGAGTGAAACAGTCAGACAACAGAGCCACTAGATGAAATGAGTGAAACAGTCAGACAACAGAGCCACTAGATGAAATGAGTGAAACAGTCTGACAACAGAGCCACTAGATGGGTGAAACAGTCTGACAACAGAGCCACTAGATGAAATGAGTGAAACAGTCAGACAACAGAGCCACTAGATGGGTGAAACAGTCAGACAACAGAGCCACTAGATGAAATGAGTGAAACAGTCAGACAACAGAGCCACTAGATGAAATGAGTGAAACAGTCAGACAACAGAGCCACTAGATGAAATGAGTGAAACAGTCTGACAACAGAGCCACTAGATGGGTGAAACAGTCAGACAACAGAGCCACTAGATGAAATGAGTGAAACAGTCTGACAACAGAGCCACTAGATGAAATGAGTGAAACAGTCAGACAACAGAGCCACTAGATGAAATGAGTGAAACAGTCAGACAACAGAGCCACTAGATGAAATGAGTGAAACAGTCAGACAACAGAGCCACTAGATGAAATGAGTGAAACAGTCTGACAACAGAGCCACTAGATGAAATGGGTGAAACAGTCAGACAACAGAGCCACTAGATGGGTGAAACAGTCTGACAACAGAGCCACTAGATGAAATGAGTGAAACAGTCAGACAACAGAGCCACTAGATGAAATGAGTGAAACAGTCAGACAACAGAGCCACTAGATGAAATGAGTGAAACAGTCAGACAACAGAGCCACTAGATGAAATGAGTGAAACAGTCAGACAACAGAGCCACTAGATGAAATGAGTGAAACAGTCAGACAACAGAGCCACTAGATGAAATGAGTGAAACAGTCTGACAACAGAGCCACTAGATGAAATGAGTGAAACAGTCTGACAACAGAGCCACTAGATGAGTGAAACAGTCAGACAACAGAGCCACTAGATGGGTGAAACAGTCAGGCAACAGAGCCACTAGATGGGTGAAACAGTCAGACAACAGAGCCACTAGATGAGTGAAACAGTCAGACAACAGAGCCACTAGAGATGAGTGAAACAGTCAGACAACAGAGCCACTAGATGAAATGAGTGAAACAGTCTGACAACAGAGCCACTAGATGGGTGAAACAGTCTGACAACAGAGCCACTAGATGAAATGAGTGAAACAGTCAGACAACAGAGGGTAAAACACTACAACAGAGCCACTAGATGGGTGAAACAGTCAGACAACAGAGCCACTAGAGTGAAACAGACAACAGAGCCACTAGATGGGTGAAACAGTCTGACAACAGAGCCACTAGATGGGTGAAACAGTCAGACAACAGAGCCACTAGATGGGTGAAACAGTCTGACAACAGAGCCACTAGATGGGTGAAACAGTCTGACAACAGAGCCACTAGATGGGTGAAACAGTCAGACAACAGAGCCACTAGATGGGTGAAACAGTCTGACAACAGAGCCACTAGATGGGTGAAACAGTCTGACAACAGAGCCACTAGATGAAATGAGTGAAACAGTCAGACAACAGAGCCACTAGATGGGTGAAACAGTCTGACAACAGAGCCACTAGATGGGTGAAACAGTCAGACAACAGAGCCACTAGATGGGTGAAACAGTCTGACAACAGAGCCACTAGATGAAATGAGTGAAACAGTCTGACAACAGAGCCACTAGATGAAATGAGTGAAACAGTCTGACAACAGAGCCACTAGATGAAATGAGTGAAACAGTCTGACAACAGAGCCACTAGATGGGTGAAACAGTCTGACAACAGAGCCACTAGATGGGTAAAACAGTCTGACAACAGAGCCACTAGATGGGTGAAACAGTCTGACAACAGAGCCACTAGATGGGTAAAACAGTCTGACAACAGAGCCACTAGATGAGTGAAACAGTCAGACAACAGAGCCACTAGATGGGTGAAACAGTCTGACAACAGAGCCACTAGATGGGTGAAACAGTCTGACAACAGAGACACTCGATGGGTGAAACAGTCTGACAACAGAGCCACTAGTGAAACAGTGACAACAGAGCCACTAGATGGGTGAAACAGTCTGACAACAGAGCCACTAGATGAAACAGTCTGACAACAGAGCCACTAGATGAGTGAAACAGTCAGACAACAGAGCCACTAGATGAAATGAGTGAAACAGTCTGACAACAGAGCCACTAGATGAAATGAGTGAAACAGTCTGACAACAGAGCCACTAGATGAAACAGTCTGAAAGTGAAACAGTCAGACAACAGAGCCACTAGATGAAATGAGTGAAACAGTCTGACAACAGAGCCACTAGATGAGTGAAACAGTCTGACAACAGAGCCACTAGATGGGTGAAACAGTCTGACAACAGAGCCACTAGATGAAATGAGTGAAACAGTCTGACAACAGAGCCACTAGATGAAATGAGTGAAACAGTCTGACAACAGAGCCACTAGATGGGCGAAACAGTCTGACAACAGAGCCACTAGATGGGTGAAACAGTCTGACAACAGAGCCACTAGATGAAATGAGTGAAACAGTCTGACAACAGAGACACTAGATGGGTGAAACAGTCTGACAACAGAGCCACTAGATGAAATGAGTGAAACAGTCTGACAACAGAGCCACTAGATGGGTGAAACAGTCAGACAACAGAGCCACTAGATGAAATGAGTGAAACAGTCTGACAACAGAGCCACTAGATGAAATGAGTGAAACAGTCTGACAACAGAGCCACTAGATGAAATGAGTGAAACAGTCAGACAACAGAGCCACTAGATGGGTGAAACAGTCTGACAACAGAGCCACTAGATGGGTGAAACAGTCTGACAACAGAGCCACTAGATGAAATGAGTGAAACAGTCTGACAACAGAGCCACTAGATGAAATGAGTGAAACAGTCTGACAACAGAGCCACTAGATGAAATGAGTGAAACAGTCTGACAACAGAGCCACTAGATGGGTGAAACAGTCTGACAACAGAGCCACTAGATGAAATGAGTGAAACAGTCAGACAACAGAGCCACTAGATGGGTGAAACAGTCAGACAACAGAGCCACTAGATGGGTGAAACAGTCTGACAACAGAGCCACTAGATGGGTGAAACAGTCTGACAACAGAGCCACTAGATGGGTGAAACAGTCTGACAACAGAGCCACTAGATGGGTGAAACAGTCAGACAACAGAGCCACTAGATGAAATGAGTGAAACAGTCTGACAACAGAGCCACTAGAGAGTGAAACAGTCTGACAACAGAGCCACTAGATGGGTAAAACAGTCTGACAACAGAGCCACTAGATGAGTGAAACAGTCAGACAACAGAGCCACTAGATAGAAACAGTGACAACAGAGCCATAGATGGGTGAAACAGTCAGACAACAGAGCCACTAGATGGGTGAAACAGTCAGACAACAGAGCCACTAGATGAAATGAGTGAAACAGTCAGACAACAGAGCCACTAGATGAAATGAGTGAAACAGTCTGACAACAGAGCCACTAGATGAAATGAGTGAAACAGTCAGACAACAGAGACACTAGATGAAATGAGTGAAACAGTCAGACAACAGAGCCACTAGATGAAATGAGTGAAACAGTCTGACAACAGAGCCACTAGAGATGACAACAGAGCCACTAGATGGGTGAAACAGTCAGACAACAGAGCCACTAGAGATGAGTGAAACAGTCAGACAACAGAGCCACTAGATGGGTGAAACAGTCTGACAACAGAGCCACTAGATGGGTGAAACAGTCTGACAACAGAGCCACTAGATGGGTGAAACAGTCAGACAACAGAGCCACTAGATGAAATGAGTGAAACAGTCTGACAACAGAGCCACTAGATGAAATGAGTGAAACAGTCTGACAACAGAGCCACTAGATGAAATGAGTGAAACAGTCAGACAACAGAGCCACTAGATGAAATGAGTGAAACAGTCAGACAACAGAGCCACTAGATGAAATGAGTGAAACAGTCAGACAACAGAGCCACTAGATGAAATGAGTGAAACAGTCAGACAACAGAGCCACTAGATGGGTGAAACAGTCTGACAACAGAGCCACTAGATGGGTGAAACAGTCAGACAACAGAGCCACTAGATGAAATGAGTGAAACAGTCTGACAACAGAGCCACTAGATGAAATGAGTGAAACAGTCAGACAACAGAGACACTAGATGGGTGAAACAGTCAGACAACAGAGCCACTAGATGGGTGAAACAGTCAGACAACAGAGCCACTAGATGAAATGAGTGAAACAGTCAGACAACAGAGCCACTAGATGAGTGAAACAGTCAGACAACAGAGCCACTAGATGGGTGAAACAGTCAGACAACAGAGCCACTAGATGAGTGAAACAGTCAGACAACAGAGCCACTAGATGAGTGAAACAGTCAGACAACAGAGCCACTAGATGAAATGAGTGAAACAGTCAGACAACAGAGCCACTAGATGAAATGAGTGAAACAGTCAGACAACAGAGCCACTAGATGAAATGAGTGAAACAGTCAGACAACAGAGACACTAGATGGGTGAAACAGTCTGAAACAGTGAAACTCAGACAACAGAGCCACTAGATGAAATGGTGAAACAGTCTGACAACAGAGCCACTAGATGGGTGAAACAGTCAGACAACAGAGCCACTAGATGAAATGAGTGAAACAGTCAGACAACAGAGCCACTAGATGAAATGAGTGAAACAGTCAGACAACAGAGCCACTAGATGAAATGAGTGAAACAGTCAGACAACAGAGCCACTAGATGGGTGAAACAGTCTGACAACAGAGACACTAGATGGGTGAAACAGTCAGACAACAGAGCCACTAGATGAAATGAGTGAAACAGTCAGACAACAGAGCCACTAGATGAAATGAGTGAAACAGTCAGACAACAGAGCCACTAGATGAAATGAGTGAAACAGTCAGACAACAGAGCCACTAGATGAAATGAGTGAAACAGTCAGACAACAGAGCCACTAGATGAAATGAGTGAAACAGTCTGACAACAGAGCCACTAGATGAAATGAGTGAAACAGTCAGACAACAGAGACACTAGATGGGTGAAACAGTCTGACAACAGAGCCACTAGATGAGTGAAACAGTCAGACAACAGAGCCACTAGATGAAATGAGTGAAACAGTCAGACAACAGAGCCACTAGATGAAATGAGTGAAACAGTCAGACAACAGAGCCACTAGATGAAATGAGTGAAACAGTCTGACAACAGAGCCACTAGATGAAATGAGTGAAACAGTCAGACAACAGAGCCACTAGATGAAATGAGTGAAACAGTCTGACAACAGAGCCACTAGATGAAATGAGTGAAACAGTCTGACAACAGAGCCACTAGATGAGTGAAACAGTCAGACAACAGAGCCACTAGATGGGTGAAACAGTCAGGCAACAGAGCCACTAGATGGGTGAAACAGTCAGGCAACAGAGCCACTAGATGAGTGAAACAGTCAGACAACAGAGCCACTAGATGAGTGAAACAGTCAGACAACAGAGCCACTAGATGAAATGAGTGAAACAGTCAGACAACAGAGCCACTAGATGGGTAAAACAGTCTGACAACAGAGCCACTAGATGAAATGAGTGAAACAGTCAGACAACAGAGCCACTAGATGGGTAAAACAGTCTGACAACAGAGCCACTAGATGGGTGAAACAGTCAGACAACAGAGCCACTAGATGGGTGAAACAGTCAGACAACAGAGCCACTCGATGGGTGAAACAGTCTGACAACAGAGCCACTAGATGGGTGAAACAGTCAGACAACAGAGCCACTAGATGGGTGAAACAGTCAGACAACAGAGCCACTAGATGGGTGAAACAGTCTGACAACAGAGCCACTAGATGGGTGAAACAGTCAGACAACAGAGCCACTAGATGGGTGAAACAGTCAGACAACAGAGCCACTCGATGGGTGAAACAGTCTGACAACAGAGCCACTAGATGAAATGAGTGAAACAGTCAGACAACAGAGCCACTAGATGGGTGAAACAGTCAGACAACAGAGCCACTAGATGGGTGAAACAGTCTGACAACAGAGCCACTAGATGGGTGAAACAGTCTGACAACAGAGCCACTAGATGAGTGAAACAGTCAGACAACAGAGCAACTAGATGAAATGAGTGAAACAGTCTGACAACAGAGCCACTAGATGAAATGAGTGAAACAGTCAGACAACAGAGCCACTCGATGGGTGAAACAGTCTGACAACAGAGCCACTAGATGGGTAAAACAGTCTGACAACAGAGCCACTAGATGGGTGAAACAGTCTGACAACAGAGCCACTAGATGGGTAAAACAGTCTGACAACAGAGCCACTAGATGAGTGAAACAGTCAGACAACAGAGCCACTAGATGGGTGAAACAGTCTGACAACAGAGCCACTAGATGAGTGAAACAATCTGACAACAGAGCCACTAGATGGGTGAAACAGTCTGACAACAGAGCCACAGATAGAAACAGTCAGACAACAGAGCCACTGATGGGTGAAACAGTCTGACAACAGAGCCACTAGATGGGTGAAACAGTCTGACAACAGAGCCACTAGATGGGTGAAACAGTCTGACAACAGAGCCGATGAGTAAAACTAGATACAGAGACATGATGGGTGAAACAGTCTGACAACAGAGCCACTAGATGAAATGAGTGAAACAGTCAGACAACAGAGCCACTAGATGGGTGAAACAGTCAGACAACAGAGCCACTAGATGGGCGAGTCTGACAACAGAGCCACTAGATGAGTGAAACAGTCTGACAACAGAGCAACTAGATGAAATGAGTGAAACAGTCTGACAACAGAGCCACTAGATGAAATGAGTGAAACAGTCAGACAACAGAGCCACTAGATGGGCGAAACAGTCTGACAACAGAGCCACTAGATGAGTGAAACAGTCAGACAACAGAGCAACTAGATGAAATGAGTGAAACAGTCTGACAACAGAGCCACTAGATGAAATGAGTGAAACAGTCTGACAACAGAGCCACTAGATGGGTGAAACAGTCAGACAACAGAGCCACTAGATGAAATGAGTGAAACAGTCTGACAACAGAGCCACTAGATGAAATGAGTGAAACAGTCAGACAACAGAGCCACTAGATGGGTGAAACAGTCAGACAACAGAGCCATTAGATGGGTGAAACAGTCAGACAACAGAGCCACTAGATGAAATGAGTGAAACAGTCTGACAACAGAGCCACTAGATGGGTGAAACAGTCAGACAACAGAGCCACTAGATGAAATGAGTGAAACAGTCTGACAACAGAGCCACTAGATGGGTGAAACAGTCAGACAACAGAGCCACTAGATGAAATGAGTGAAACAGTCTGACAACAGAGCCACTAGATGAAATGAGTGAAACAGTCTGACAACAGAGCCACTAGATGGGTGAAACAGTCAGACAACAGAGCCACTAGATGGGTGAAACAGTCTGACAACAGAGCCACTAGATGGGTGAAACAGTCTGACAACAGAGCCACTAGATGAAATGAGTGAAACAGTCAGACAACAGAGCCACTAGATGAAATGAGTGAAACAGTCTGACAACAGAGCCACTAGATGAAATGAGTGAAACAGTCTGACAACAGAGCCACTAGATGGGTGAAACAGTCTGACAACAGAGCCACTAGATGAAATGAGTGAAACAGTCAGACAACAGAGCCACTAGATGGGTGAAACAGTCAGACAACAGAGCCACTAGATGGGTGAAACAGTCAGACAACAGAGCCACTAGATGGGTGAAACAGTCTGACAACAGAGCCACTAGATGGGTAAAACAGTCTGACAACAGAGCCACTAGATGAGTGAAACAGTCAGACAACAGAGCCACTAGATGAAATGAGTGAAACAGTCTGACAACAGAGCCACTAGATGAGTGAAACAGTCTGACAACAGAGCCACTAGATGGGTAAAACAGTCTGACAACAGAGCCACTAGATGAGTGAAACAGTCAGACAACAGAGCCACTAGATGAGTGAAACAGTCAGACAACAGAGCCACTAGATGGGTGAAACAGTCAGACAACAGAGCCACTAGATGGGTGAAACAGTCAGACAACAGAGCCACTAGATGAAATGAGTGAAACAGTCAGACAACAGAGCCACTAGATGAAATGAGTGAAACAGTCTGACAACAGAGACACTAGATGAAATGAGTGAAACAGTCAGACAACAGAGCCACTAGATGAAATGAGTGAAACAGTCAGACAACAGAGACACTAGATGAAATGAGTGAAACAGTCTGACAACAGAGCCACTAGATGGGTGAAACAGTCAGACAACAGAGCCACTAGATGGGTGAAACAGTCTGACAACAGAGCCACTAGATGAGTGAAACAGTCAGACAACAGAGCCACTAGATGGGTGAAACAGTCAGACAACAGAGCCACTAGATGGGTAAAACAGTCTGACAACAGAGCCACTAGATGGGTGAAACAGTCAGACAACAGAGCCACTAGATGAAATGAGTGAAACAGTCTGACAACAGAGCCACTAGATGAAATGAGTGAAACAGTCAGACAACAGAGACACTAGATGAAATGAGTGAAACAGTCTGACAACAGAGCCACTAGATGAAATGAGTGAAACAGTCTGACAACAGAGCCACTAGATGAAATGAGTGAAACAGTCTGACAACAGAGCCACTAGATGAAATGAGTGAAACAGTCAGACAACAGAGCCACTAGATGGGTGAAACAGTCTGACAACAGAGCCACTAGATGGGTGAAACAGTCAGACAACAGAGACACTAGATGAAATGAGTGAAACAGTCTGACAACAGAGACACTAGATGAAATGAGTGAAACAGTCTGACAACAGAGACACTAGATGGGTGAAACAGTCAGACAACAGAGCCACTAGATGAAATGAGTGAAACAGTCAGACAACAGAGACACTAGATGAGTGAAACAGTCAGACAACAGAGCCACTAGATGAAATGAGTGAAACAGTCAGACAACAGAGCCACTAGATGGGTGAAACAGTCAGACAACAGAGCCACTAGATGAAATGAGTGAAACAGTCAGACAACAGAGCCAATAGATGAAATGAGTGAAACAGTCTGACAACAGAGACACTAGATGAAATGAGTGAAACAGTCAGACAACAGAGACACTAGATGAGTGAAACAGTCAGACAACAGAGCCACTAGATGAAATGAGTGAAACAGTCAGACAACAGAGCCACTAGATGGGTGAAACAGTCAGACAACAGAGCCACTAGATGGGTGAAACAGTCAGACAACAGAGCCACTAGATGAGTGAAACAGTCAGACAACAGAGCCACTAGATGAGTGAAACAGTCAGACAACAGAGCCACTAGATGGGTGAAACAGTCAGACAACAGAGACACTAGATGAAATGAGTGAAACAGTCAGACAAACAGAGCCACTAGATGGGTGAAACAGTCTGACAACATAGTACTTTAGACCAGAGCCCTATATAGTACACTACTTTAGACCAGAGTCCTATATAGTGCACTACCTTAGACCAGAGTCCTATATAGTGCACTACTTTAGACCAGGGCCCTATATAGTACACTACCTTAGACCAGAGCCCTATATAGTGCACTACTTTAGACCAGAGCCCTATATAGTGCACTACCATGGACCAGAGCCCTATATAGTACACTACTTTAGACCAGAGCCCTATATAGTGCACTACTTTAGACCAGAGCCCTATATAGTACACTACTTTAGACCAGAGTCCTATATAGTGCACTACTTTAGACCAGAGCCCTATATAGTACACTACCGTAGACCAGAGCCTTATATAGTACACTACTTTAGACCAGGGCCCTATATAGTGCACTACCTTAGACCAGAGCCCTATATAGTACACTACTTTAGACCAGAGCCCTATATAGTACACTACTTTAGACCAGGGCCCTATATAGTGCACTACTTTAGACCAGAGCCCTATATAGTGCACTACCGTAGACCAGAGCCTTATATAGTACACTACTTTAGACCAGGGCCCTATATAGTACACTACTTTAGACCAGGGCCCTATATAGTGCACTACTTTAGACCAGAGCCCTATATAGTGCACTACTTTAGACCAGAGCCCTATATAGTACACTACCGTAGACCAGAGCCCTATATAGTACACCACCGTAGACCAGAGCCCTATATAGAGAACAGGGAGCCATTTGGGACATAGAGTGTGTCAATAGACGTTCAAGGTACCTGGTATTGGTAGTGACATCATGACAAACACGACCACCGAACCAAATAAGACAGTTATGGTTGAAGACATGGGGGGGGGGCTTTTTACACAAAGCCACTCCATCATTCACTCTAAGAAAACTAGACTGAAGAAATAACTGACTGATGTTAATCAGGCTTCCAAATGACAACCAGCAAGTGGCCCTCTTCAGTCGGTATCGCTGAAACTACAGAAAGGTCATTTCAGAGTGAGCACACACATGCAGCATTTTCTGTGAATGAGTCTCTGCCAACGCAGGTACATTGCCAACGCAGGTACATTACCAACGCAGGTACATTGCCAACGCAGGTACATTGCCAACGCAGGTACATTACCAACGCAGGTACATTGCCAACGCAGGTACATTACCAACGCAGGTACATTGCCAACGCAGGTACATTGCCAACGCAGGTACATTGCCAACGCAGGTACATTGCCAACGCAGGTACATTGCCAACGCAGGTACATTGCCAACGCAGGTACATTGCCAACGCAGGTACATTGCCAACGCAGGTACATTGCCAACGCAGGTACATTACCAACGCAGGTACATTGCCAACGCAGGTACATTGCCAACGCAGGTACATTGCCAACGCAGGTACATTACCAACGCAGGTACATTACCAACGCAGGTACATTACCAACGCAGGTACATTGCCAACGCAGGTACATTGCCAACGCAGGTACATTGCCAACGCAGGTACATTGCCAACACAGGTACATTGCCTTTACATGTCAATTGATGTTGAGGCCTGAACTTCCACGATACTGAATAGATACTGAATGGAGCTCAAGGTCTCTGTTACATCTGTTTTAGGGGGATACAATTACAGGTCCACATCCTATGAGGAAGAAAACAACAAACAAGAAGACAATCAACAAGTAGCTGCTCTTCCAGGCTCTCCTTTAGTCTGTTTCTATACTACCTCATTATAATAGTCTGTTTCTATACTACCTCATTATAATAGTCTGTATCTATACTACCTTATTATAATAGTCTGTATCTATACTACCTCATTATAATAGTCTGTATCTATACTACCTTATTATAATAGTCTGTATCTATACTACCTCATTATAATAGTCTGTATCTATACTACCTCATTATAATAGTCTGTATCTATACTACCTCATTATAATAGTCTGTATCTATACTACCTCATTATAATAGTCTGTATCTATACTACCTCATTATAATAGTCTGTATCTATACTACCTCATTATAATAGTCTGCTGTATCTATACTACCTTATTATAATAGTCTGCTGTATCTATACTACCTCATTATAATAGTCTGTATCTATACTACCTCATTATAATAGTCTGTATCTATACTACCTCATTATAATAGTCTGTATCTATACTACCTTATTATAATAGTCTGTATCTATACTACCTCATTATAATAGTCTGTATCTATACTACCTTATTATAATAGTCTGCTGTATCTATACTACCTTATTATAATAGTCTGTATCTATACTACCTCATTATAATAGTCTGTATCTATACTACCTTATTATAATAGTCTGTATCTATACTACCTCATTATAATAGTCTGTATCTATATACCTCATTATAATACTGTATCTATATTATAATAGTCTGTATCTATACTACCTCATTATAATATCTATACTACCTTATTATAATAGTCTGTATCTATACTACCTCATTATAATAGTCTGTATCTATACTACCTTATTATAATAGTCTGTATCTATACTACCTCATTATAATAGTCTGTATCTATACTCTCATTATAATAGTCTGTATCTACCTCATTATAATAGTCTGTATCTATACTACCTCATTATAATAGTCTGTATCTATACTACCTCATTATAATAGTCTGTATCTATACTACCTCATTATAATAGTCTGTATCTATACTACCTCATTATAATAGTCTGTATCTATACTACCTTATTATAATAGTCTCTGTATCTATACTACCTCATTATAATAGTCTCTAGTATCTATACTACCTCATTATAATAGTCTGTATCTATACTACCTCATTATAATAGTCTGTATCTATACCTTATTATAATACCTCATTATAATAGTCTGTATCTATACTACCTTATTATAATAGTCTGTATCTATACTACCTCATTATAATACTATACCTCATTATAATAGTCTGTATCTATACTACCTATTATAATAGTCTGTATCTATACTACCTCATTATAATAGTCTGTTTCTATACTACCTCATTATAATAGTCTGTATCTATACTACCTCATTATAATAGTCTGTATCTATACTACTTATTATAATAGTCTCATTATAATAGTCTGTATCTATACTACCTTATTATAATAGTCTGTATCTATACTACCTTATTATAATAGTCTGTATCTATACTACCTCATTATAATAGTCTGTATCTATACTACCTCATTATAATAGTCTGTATCTATACTACCTCATTATAATAGTCTGTATCTATACTACCTTATTATAATAGTCTGTATCTATACTACCTCATTATAATAGTCTGTATCTATACTACCTTATTATAATAGTCTGTATCTATACTACCTCTATTATAATAGTCTGTATCTATACTACCTCATTATAATAGTCTGTATCTATACTACCTTATTATAATAGTCTGTATCTATACTACCTTATTATAATAGTCTGTATCTATACTATCCTCATTATAATAGTCTGTATCTATACTACCTCATTATAATAGTCTGTATCTATACTACCTTATTATAATAGTCTGTATCTATACTACCTTATTTATTATAATAGTCATTATAATAGTCTGTATCTATACTACCTCATTATAATAGTCTGTATCTATACTACCTCATTATAATAGTCTGTATCTATACTACCTTATTATAATAGTCTGCTGTATCTAGTCTGTATCTATACTACCTCATTATAATAGTCTGTATCTATACTACCTCATTATAATAGTCTGTATCTATATCTATACTACCTCATTATAATAGTCTGTATCTATACTACCTCATTATAATAGTCTGTATCTATACTACCTTATTATAATAGTCTGTATCTATACTACCTCATTATAATAGTCTGTATCTATACTACCTTATTATAATAGTCTGTATCTATACTACCTTATTATAATAGTCTGTATCTATACTACCTTATTATAATAGTCTGTATCTATACTACCTTATTATAATAGTCTGTATCTCATTATAATAGTCTGTATCTACCTATTATAATAGTCTGCATTATAATAGTCTGTATCTATACTACCTTATTATAATAGTCTGTATCTATACTACCTCATTATAATAGTCTGTATCTATACTACCTCATTATAATAGTCTGTATCTATACTACCTTATTATAATAGTCTGTATCTATACTACCTCATTATAATAGTCTGTATCTATACTACCTTATTATAATAGTCTGTATCTATACTACCTTATTATAATAGTCTGTATCTATACTACCTCATTATAATAGTCTGTATCTATACTACCTCATTATAATAGTCTGTATCTATACTACCTTATTATAATAGTCTGTATCTATACTACCTTATTATAATAGTCTGTATCTATACTACCTCATTATAATAGTCTGTATCTATACTACCTTATTATAATAGTCTGTATCTATACTACCTCATTATAATAGTCTGTATCTATACTACCTCATTATACCTCATTATAATAGTCTGTATCTATAATATTATAATAGTCTGTATCTATACTATTATAATAGTCTGTATCTATACTACCTTATTATAATAGTCTGTATCTATACTACCTCATTATAATAGTCTGTATCTATACTACCTCATTATAATAGTCTGTATCTGTATTATTATAATACTGTATCTATACTACCTCATTATAATAGTCTGTATCTATACTACCTCATTATAATAGTCTGTATCTATACTACCTCATTATAATAGTCTGTATCTATACTACCTCATTATAATAGTCTGTATCTATACTACCTCATTATAATAGTCTGTATCTATACTACCTAATATTATAATAGTCTGTATCTATATCTATACTACCTCATTATAATAGTCTGTATCTATACTACCTCATTATAATAGTCTGTATCTATACTACCTTATTATAATAGTCTGTATCTATACTACCTCATTATAATAGTCTGCTGTATCTATACTACCTTATTATAATAGTCTGTATCTATACTACCTTATTATAATAGTCTGTATCTATACTACCTCATTATAATAGTCTGTATCTATACTACCTTATTATAATAGTCTGTATCTATACTACCTCATTATAATAGTCTGTATCTATACTACCTTATTATAATAGTCTGTATCTATACTACCTCATTATAATAGTCTGTATCTATACTACCTTATTATAATAGTCTGTATCTATACTACCTTATTATAATAGTCTGTATCTATACTACCTTATTATAATATCTATACTATTATAATAGTCTGTTTCTATCTACCTCATTATAATAGTCTGTATCTATACCTCATTATAATAGTCTGTATCTATACTACCTCATTATAATAGTCTGTATCTATACTACCTCATTATAATAGTCTGTATCTATACTACCTCATTATAATAGTCTGTATCTATACTACCTCATTATAATAGTCTGTATCTATACTACCTTATTATAATAGTCTGTATCTATACTACCTCATTATAATAGTCTGTATCTATACTACCTCATTATAATAGTCTGTCATTATAATAGTCTGTATCTATACTACCTTATTATAATAGTCTGTATCTATACTACCTCATTATAATAGTCTGTATCTATACTACCTCATTATAATAGTCTGTATCTATACTACCTTATTATAATAGTCTGTATCTATACTACCTTATTATAATAGTCTGTATCTATACTACCTCATTATAATAGTCTGTATCTATACTACCATTATAATATTATAATATTATAATAGTCTGTATCTATACTACCTCATTATAATAGTCTGCTGTATCTTATTATATACTACCTTATTATAATAGTCTGTATCTATACTACCTCATTATAATAGTCTGTATCTATACTACCTCATTATAATAGTCTGTATCTATACTACCTCATTATAATAGTCTGTATCTATACTACCTCATTATAATAGTCTGTATCTATACTACCTCATTATAATAGTCTGTATCTATACTACCTTATTATAATAGTCTGTATCTATACTACCTCATTATAATAGTCTGTATCTATACTACCTCATTATAATAGTCTGTATCTATATATTATATACTATACTACCTCATTATAATAGTCTGTATCTATACTACCTTATTATAATAGTCTGTATCTATACTACCTCATTATAATAGTCTGTATCTATTATATTATAGTCTGTATCTATACTACCTTATTATAATAGTCTGTATCTATACTACCTCATTATAATAGTCTGTATCTATACTACCTCATTATAATAGTCTGTATCTATACTACCTCATTATAATAGTCTGTATCTATACTACCTATTATAATACCTTATTATAATAGTCTGTATCTATACTACCTTATTATAATAGTCTGTATCTATACTACCTCATTATAATAGTCTGTATCTATACTACCTCATTATAATAGTCTGTATCTATACTACCTCATTATAATAGTCTGTATCTATACTACCTCATTATAATAGTCTCTGTATCTATACTACCTCATTATAATAGTCTGTATCTATACTACCTTATTATAATAGTCTGTATCTATACTACCTCATTATAATAGTCTGTATCTATACTACCTTATTATAATAGTCTGTATCTATACTACCTCATTATAATAGTCTGTTTCTATACTACCTCATTATAATAGTCTGTATCTATACTACCTCATTATAATAGTCTGTATCTATACTACCTCATTATAATAGTCTGTATCTATACTACCTCATTATAATAGTCTGTATCTATACTACCTCATTATAATAGTCTGTATCTATACTACCTCATTATAATACTGCTGTATCTATACTACCTTATTATAATAGTCTGTATCTATACTACCTCATTATAATAGTCTGTATCTATACTACCTTATTATAATAGTCTGTATCTATACTACCTCATTATAATAGTCTCATTATAATAGTCTGTATCTATACTACCTTATTATAATGCTGTATCTATACTACCTTATTATAATAGTCTGTATCTATACTACCTCATTATAATAGTCTATCTATACTCATTATAATAGTCTGTATCTATACTACCTTATTATAATAGTCTGTATCTATACTACCTTATTATAATAGTCTGTATCTATACTACCTTATTATAATAGTCTGTATCTATACTACCTTATTATAATAGTCTGCTGTATCTATACTACTGTATCTATACTCATTATAATAGTCTGTATCTATACTACCTTATTATAATAGTCTGTATCTATACTACCTCATTATAATAGTCTGTATCTATACTACCTTATTATAATAGTCTATCTATACTACCTCATTATAATAGTCTGTATCTATACTACCTTATTATAATAGTCTGTATCTATACTACCTCATTATAATAGTCTGTATCTATACTACCTCATTATAATAGTCTGTATCTATACTACCTCATTATAATAGTCTGTATCTATACTACCTCATTATAATAGTCTGTATCTATACTACCTCATTATAATAGTCTGTATCTATACTACCTTATTATAATAGTCTGTATCTATACTACCTCATTATAATAGTCTGTATCTATACTACCTCATTATAATAGTCTGTATCTATACTACCTCATTATAATAGTCTGTATCTATACTACCTTATTATAATAGTCTGTATCTATACTACCTCATTATAATAGTCTGTATCTATACTACCTCATTATAATAGTCTGTATCTATACTACCTCATTATAATAGTCTGTATCTATACTACCTCATTATAATAGTCTGTATCTATACTACCTTATTATAATAGTCTGTATCTATACTACCTTATTATAATAGTCTGTATCTATACTACCTCATTATAATAGTCTGTATCTATACTACCTTATTATAATAGTCTGTATCTATACTACCTCATTATAATAGTCTGTATCTATACTACCTTATTATAATAGTCTGTATCTATACTACCTCATTATAATAGTCTGTATCTATACTACCTCATTATAATAGTCTGTATCTATACTACCTTATTATAATAGTCTGTATCTATACTACCTCATTATAATAGTCTGTATCTATACTACCTCATTATAATAGTCTGTATCTATACTACCTCATTATAATAGTCTGTATCTATACTACCTCATTATAATAGTCTGTATCTATACTACCTCATTATAATATCTATACTACCTTATTATAATAGTCTGTATCTATACTACCTGTATCTATACTATTAATAGTCTGTATCTATACTACCTCATTATAATAGTCTGTATCTATACTACCTGTATTATAATAGTCTGTCTGTATCTATACTACCTTATTATAATAGTCTGTATCTATACTACCTCATTATAATAGTCTGTATCTATACTACCTCATTATAATAGTCTGTATCTATACTACCTTATTATAATAGTCTGTATCTATACTACCTTATTATAATAGTATCTATACTACCTTATTATAATGCTGTATCTATACTACCTCATTATAATACTATCCTTATTATAATAGTCTGTATCTATACTACCTCATTATAATAGTCTGTATCTATACTACCTCATTATAATAGTCTGTATCTATACTACCTTATTATAATAGTCTGTATCTATACTACCTTATTATAATAGTCTGTATCTATACTACCTTATTATAATAGTCTGTATCTATACTACCTCATTATAATAGTCTGTATCTATACTACCTCATTATAATAGTCTGTATCTATACTACCTCATTATAATAGTCTGTATCTATACTACCTTATTATAATAGTCTGTATCTATACTACCTCATTATAATAGTCTGTATCTATACTACCTTATTATAATAGTCTGTATCTATACTACCTCATTATAATAGTCTGTATCTATACTACCTCATTATAATAGTCTGTATCTATACTACCTTATTATAATAGTCTGTATCTATACTACCTTATTATAATAGTCTGCTGTATCTATACTACCTCATTATAATAGTCTGTATCTATACTACCTCATTATAATAGTCTGTATCTATACTACCTCATTATAATAGTCTGTATATATAGTCTGTCTATCTATACTACCTTATTATAATAGTCTGTATCTATACTACCTCATTATAATAGTCTGTATCTATACTACCTTATTATAATAGTCTGTATCTATACTACCTATTATAATAGTCTGTATCTATACTACCTTATTATAATAGTCTGTATCTATATCTATAGTCTGTATCTATACTACCTCATTATAATAGTCTGTATCTATACTACCTTATTATAATAGTCTGTATCTATACTACCTCATTATAATAGTCTGTATCTATACTACCTCATTATAATAGTCTGTATCTATACTACCTCATTATAATAGTCTGTATCTATACTACCTTATTATAATAGTCTGTATCTATACTACCTCATTATAATAGTCTGTATCTATACTACCTATTATAATAGTCTCATTATAATAGTCTGTATCTATACTACCTCATTATAATAGTCTGTATCTATACTACCTTATTATAATAGTCTGTATCTATACTACCTCATTATAATAGTCTGTATCTATACTACCTCATTATTATAATAGTCTGTATCTATACTACCTTATTATAATAGTCTGTATCTATACTACCTCATTATAATAGTCTGTATCTATACTACCTTATTATAATAGTCTGTATCTATACTACCTTATTATAATAGTCTGTATCTATACTACCTCTGTATTATAATACCTCATTATAATAGTCTGTATCTATACTACCTCATTATAATAGTCTGTATCTATACTTATTATAATACCTGTATTATAATATTATAATAGTCTGTATCTATACTACCTCATTATAATAGTCTGTATCTATACTACCTTATTATAATAGTCTGTATCTATACTACCTCATTATAATAGTCTGCTGTATCATTATATACTGTATCCTACCTATTATAATAGTCTGTATCTATACTACCTTATTATAATAGTCTGTATCTATACTACCTCATTATAATAGTCTGTATCTATACTACCTCATTATAATAGTCTGTATTATAATAGTCTGTATCTATACTACCTCATTATAATAGTCTGTATCTATACTACCTCATTATAATAGTCTGTATCTATACTACCTCATTATAATAGTCTGTATCTATACTACCTCATTATAATAGTCTGTATCTATACTACCTTATTATAATAGTCTGTATCTATACTACCTCATTATAATAGTCTGTATCTATACTACCTTATTATAATAGTCTGTATCTATACTACCTCATTATAATAGTCTGTATCTATACTACCTTATTATAATAGTCTGTATCTATACTACCTCATTATAATAGTCTGTATCTATACTACCTTATTATAATAGTCTGTATCTATACTACCTCATTATAATAGTCTGTATCTATACTACCTCATTATAATAGTCTGTATCTATACTACCTTATTATAATAGTCTACCTTATTATGTATCTATACTACCTCATTATAATAGTCTGTATCTATACTACCTCATTATAATAGTCTGTATCTATACTACCTCATTATAATAGTCTGTATCTATACTACCTTATTATAATAGTCTGTATCTATACTACCTCATTATAATAGTCTGTATCTATACTACCTTATTATAATAGTCATTATAATGTCTGTATCTATACTACCATTATAATAGTCTGTATCTATACTACCTTATTATAATAGTCTGTATCTATACTACCTCATTATAATAGTCTGTATCTATACTACCTCATTATAATAGTCTGTATCTATACTACCTCATTATAATAGTCTGTATCTATACTACCTTATTATAATAGTCTGTATCTATACTACCTTATTATAATAGTCTGTATCTATACTACCTTATTATAATAGTCTGTATCTATACTACCTCATTATAATAGTCTGTATCTATACTACCTTATTATAATAGTCTGTATCTATACCTCATTATAATAGTCTGTATCTATACTACCTTATTATAATAGTCTGTATCTATACTACCTCATTATAATAGTCTGTATCTATACTACCTCATTATAATAGTCTGTATCTATACTACCTTATTATAATAGTCTGTATCTATACTACCTCATTATAATAGTCTGTATCTATACTACCTTATTATAATAGTCTGTATCTATACTACCTCATTATAATAGTCTGTATCTATACTACCTCATTATAATAGTCTGTATCTATACTACCTTATTATAATAGTCTGTATCTATACTACCTCATTATAATAGTCTGTATCTATACTACCTTATTATAATAGTCTGTACCTTATTATAATAGTCTGTATCTATACTACCTCATTATAATAGTCTGTATCTATACTACCTCATTATAATAGTCTGTATCTATACTACCTTATTATAATAGTCTGTATCTATACTACCTCATTATAATAGTCTGTATCTATACTACCTCATTATAATAGTCTGTATCTATACTACCTTATTATAATAGTCTGTATCTATACTACCTCATTATAATAGTCTGTATCTATACTACCTCATTATAATAGTCTGTATCTATACATTATAATAGTCTGTATCTATACTACCTTATTATAATAGTCTGTATCTATACTACCTTATTATAATAGTCTGTATCTATACTACCTTATTATAATAGTCTGTATCTATACTACCTTATTATAATAGTCTGTATCTATACTACCTCATTATAATAGTCTGTATCTATACTACCTTATTATAATAGTCTGTATCTATACTACCTCATTATAATAGTCTGTATCTATACTACCTCATTATAATAGTCTGTATCTATACTACCTTATTATAATAGTCTGTATCTATACTACCTTATTATAATAGTCTGTATCTATACTACCTCATTATAATAGTCTGTATCTATACTACCTCATTATAATAGTCTGTATCTATACTACCTTATTATAATAGTCTGTATCTATACTACCTTATTATAATAGTCTGTATCTATACTACCTTATTATAATAGTCTGTATCTATACTACCTTATTATAATAGTCTGTATCTATACTACCTCATTATAATAGTCTGTATCTATACTACCTCATTATAATAGTCTGTATCTATACTACCTCATTATAATAGTCTGTATCTATACTACCTTATTATAATAGTCTGTATCTATACTACCTCATTATAATAGTCTGTATCTATACTACCTCATTATAATAGTCTGTATCTATACTACCTTATTATAATAGTCTGTATCTATACTACCTCATTATAATAGTCTGCTGTATCTATACTACCTTATTATAATAGTCTGTATCTATACTACCTTATTATAATAGTCTGTATCTGTATCATTATAATAGTCTACCTCATTATAATAGTCTGTATCTATACTACCTTATTATAATAGTCTGTATCTATACTACCTTATTATAATAGTCTGTATCTATACTCTATCTATACATCTACTACCTTATTATAATAGTCTGTATCTATACTACCTTATTATAATAGTCTGTATCTATACTACCTTATTATAATAGTCTGTATCTATACTACCTCATTATAATAGTCTGTATCTATACTACCTTATTATAATAGTCTGTATCTATACTACCTCATTATAATAGTCTGTATCTATACTACCTCATTATAATAGTCTGTATCTATACTACCTCATTATAATAGTCTGTATCTATACTACCTCATTATAATAGTCTGTATCTATACTACCTCATTATAATAGTCTGTATCTATACTACCTTATTATAATAGTCTATATCTATACTACCTCATTATAATAGTCTGTATCTATACTACCTTATTATAATAGTCATTATAATAGTCTAGTCTGTATCTATACTACCTCATTATAATAGTCTGTATCTATACTACCTTATTATAATAGTCTGTATCTATACTACCTCATTATAATAGTCTGTATCTATACTACCTCATTATAATAGTCTGTATCTATACTACCTCATTATAATAGTCTGTATCTATACTACCTTATAATATTATAATAGTCTGTATCTATACTACCTCATTATAATAGTCTGTATCTATACTACCTTATTATAATAGTCTGTATCTATACTACCTCATTATAATAGTCTGTATCTATACTACCTCATTATAATAGTCTGTATCTATACTACCTATTATAATAGTCTGTATCTATACTACCTATTATAATAGTCTGTATCTATACTACCTCATTATAATAGTCTGTATCTATACTACCTTATTATAATAGTCTGTATCTATACTACCTTATTATAATAGTCTGTATCTATACTACCTCATTATAATAGTCTGTATCTATACTACCTTATTATAATAGTCTGTATCTATACTACCTCATTATAATATCTATACTACCTTATTATAATAGTCTGTATCTATACTACCTCATTATAATAGTCTGTATCTATACTACCTCATTATAATAGTCTGTATCTATACTACCTTATTATAATAGTCTGTATCTTATTATAATATATCTATACTACCTCATTATAATAGTCTGTATCTATACTACCTCATTATAATAGTCTGTATCTATACTACCTTATTATAATAGTCTGTATCTATACTACCTTATTATAATAGTCTGCTGTATCTATACTACCTTATTATAATAGTCTGTATCTATACTACCTCATTATAATAGTCTGTATCTATACTACCTTATTATAATAGTCTGTATCTATACTACCTTATTATAATAGTCTGTATCTATACTACCTCATTATAATAGTCTGTATCTATACTACCTTATTATAATAGTCTGTATCTATACTACCTCATTATAATAGTCTGTATCTATACTACCTTATTATAATAGTCTGTATCTATACTACCTTATTATAATAGTCTGTATCTATACTACCTTATTATAATAGTCTGTATCTATACTACCTCATTATAATAGTCTGTATCTATACTACCTCATTATAATAGTCTGTATCTATACTACCTTATTATAATAGTCTGTATCTATACCTTATTATAATAGTCTGTATCTTATTATAATAGTCTGTATCTATACTACCTCATTATAATAGTCTGTATCTATACTACCTCATTATAATAGTCTGTATCTATACTACCTTATTATAATAGTCTGTATCTATACTACCTCATTATAATAGTCTGTATCTATACTACCTCATTATAATAGTCTGTATCTATACTACCTCATTATAATAGTCTGTATCTATACTACCTTATTATAATAGTCTGTATCTATACTACCTCATTATAATAGTCTGTATCTATACTACCTCATTATAATAGTCTGTACCTTATTATAATAGTCTGTATCTATCTATACTACTATACTACCTCATTATAATAGTCTGTATCTATACTACCTCATTATAATAGTCTGTATCTATATCTTATTATAATAGTCTGTATCTATACTACCTCATTATAATAGTCTGTATCTATACTACCTTATTATAATAGTCTGTATCTATACTACCTTATTATAATAGTCTTATATACTACCTTATTATAATAGTCTGTATCTATACATTATAATAGTCTGTATCTTATTATAATAGTCTGTATCTATACTACCTTATTATAATAGTCTGTATCTATACTACCTCATTATAATAGTCTGTATCTATACTACCTTATTATAATAGTCTGTATCTATACTACCTCATTATAATAGTCTGTATCTATACTACCTCATTATAATAGTCTGTTTCTATACTACCTCATTATAATAGTCTGTATCTATACTACCTTATTATAATAGTCTGTATCTATACTACCTTATTATAATAGTCTGTATCTATACTACCTTATTATAATAGTGTATCTATACTACCTATACTACCTCATTATAATAGTCTGTATCTATACTACCTCATTATAATAGTCTGTATCTATACTACCATTATAATATAATAGTCTCATTATAATAGTCTGTATCTATACTACCTTATTATAATAGTCTGTATCTATACTACCTCATTATAATAGTCTGTATCTATACTACCTCATTATAATAGTCTGTATCTATACTACCTTATTATAATAGTCTGTATCTATACTACCTCTATACTACCTTATTATAATAGTCTGTATCTATACTACCTTATTATAATAGTCTGTATCTATACTACCTCATTATAATAGTCTGTATCTATACTACCTTATTATAATAGTCTGTATCTATACTACCTCATTATAATAGTCTGTATCTATACTACCTCATTATAATAGTCTGTATCTATACTACCTTATTATAATAGTCTGTATCTATACTACCTTATTATAATAGTCTGTATCTATACTACCTCATTATAATAGTCTGTATCTATACTACCTCATTATAATAGTCTGTATCTATACTACCTCATTATAATAGTCTGTATCTATACTACCTTATTATAATAGTCTGTATCTATACTACCTCATTATAATAGTCTGTATCTATACTACCTTATTATAATAGTCTGTATCTATACTACCTCATTATAATAGTCTGTATCTATACTACTCATTATAATAGTCTGTATCTATATAGTTATTATAATAGTCTGTATCTATACTACCTCATTATAATAGTCTGTATCTATACTACCTCTGTATCTATTATAATAGTCTGTATCTATACTACCTCATTATAATAGTCTGTATCTATACTACCTCATTATAATAGTCTGTATCTATTATATTATAGTCTGTATCTATACTACCTATTATAATAGTCTGTATCTATACTACCTTATTATAATAGTCTGTATCTATACTACCTTATTATAATAGTCTTATTATAATCTGTATCTATACTACCTTATTATAATAGTCTGTATCTATACTACCTTATTATAATAGTCTGTATCTATACTACCTCATTATAATAGTCTGTTTCTATACTACCTTATTATAATAGTCTGTATCTATACTACCTCATTATAATAGTCTGTATCTATACTACCTCATTATAATAGTCTGTATCTATACTACCTTATTATAATAGTCTGTTTCTATACTACCTCATTATAATAGTCTGTATCTATACTACCTCATTATAATAGTCTGTTTCTATACTACCTCATTATAATAGTCTGTATCTATACTACCTTATTATAATAGTCTGTATCTATACTACCTCATTATAATAGTCTGTATCTATACTACCTTATTATAATAGTCTGTATCATTATATACTACCTTATTATAATAGTCTGTATCTATACTACCTCATTATAATAGTCTGCATCTATACTACCTCATTATAATAGTCTGTATCTATACTACCTCATTATAATAGTCTGTATCTATACTACCTCATTATAATAGTCTGCTGTATCTATACTACATTATTATAATAGTCTGTATCTATACTACCTCATTATAATAGTCTGTTTCTATACTACCTCATTATAATAGTCTGTATCTATACTACCTTATTATAATAGTCCTTATCTATACTACCTTATTATAATAGTCTATATCTATACTACCTTATTATAATAGTCTGTATCTATACTACCTCATTATATTAGTCTGTATCTATACTACCTTATTATAATAGTCTGTATCTATACTACCTCATTATATTAGTCTGTATCTATACTACCTTATTATAATAGTCTATATCTATACTACCTTATTATAATAGTCTGTATCTATACTACCTCATTATAATAGTCTGTATCTATACTACCTTATTATAATAGTCTGTATCTATAATACCTCATTATAATAGTCTGTATCTATACTACCTTATTATAATAGTCTGTATCTATACTACCTCATTATAATAGTCTGTATCTATACTACCTCATTATAATAGTCTGTTTCTATACTACCTCATTATAATAGTCTGTATCTATACTACCTCATTATAATAGTCTGTATCTATACTACCTTATTATAATAGTCTGTATCTATACTACCTTATTATAATAGTCTGTATCTATACTACCTCATTATAATAGTCTGTATCTATACTACCTTATTATAATAGTCTGTATCTATACTACCTTATTATAATAGTCTGTATCTATACTACCTTATTATAATAGTCTGCTGTATCTATACTACCTCATTATAATAGTCTGTATCTATACTACCTCATTATAATAGTCTGTATCTATACTACCTTATTATAATAGTCTGTATCTATACTACCTTATTATAATAGTCTGTATCTATACTACCTTATTATAATAGTCTGTATCTATACTACCTTATTATAATAGTCTGTATCTATACTACCTCATTATAATAGTCTGTATCTATACTACCTCATTATAATAGTCTGTATCTATACTACCTCATTATAATAGTCTGTATCTATACTACCTCATTATAATAGTCTGTATCTATACTACCTTATTATAATAGTCTGTATCTATACTACCTTATTATAATAGTCTGTATCTATACTACCTGTATCTATACTACCTCATTATAATAGTCTGTATCTATACTACCTTATTATAATAGTCTGTATCTATACTACCATTATAATAGTCTTATTATAGTCTCATTATAATGTCTGTATCTATACTACCTTATTATAATAGTCTGTATCTATAGTACCTTATTATAATAGTCTGTATCTATACTACCTCATTATAATAGTCTGTATCTATACTACCTCATTATAATAGTCTGTATCTATACTACCTTATTATAATAGTCTGTATCTATACTACCTTATTATAATAGTCTGTATCTATACTACCTTATTATAATAGTCTGTATCTATACTACCTTATTATAATAGTCTGTATCTATACTACCTTATTATAATAGTCTGTATCTATACTACCTCATTATAATAGTCTGTATCTATACTACCTCATTATAATAGTCTGTATCTATACTACCTTATTATAATAGTCTGTATCTATACTACCTTATTATAATAGTCTGTATCTATACTACCTCATTATAATAGTCTGTTTCTATACTACCTCATTATAATAGTCTGTATCTATACTACCTTATTATAATAGTCTGTATCTATACTACCTTATTATAATAGTCTGTATCTATACTACCTCATTATAATAGTCTGTATCTATACTACCTCATTATAATAGTCTGTTTCTATACTACCTCATTATAATAGTCTGTATCTATACTACCTCATTATAATAGTCTGTATCTATACTACCTTATTATAATAGTCTGTATCTATACTACCTTATTATAATAGTCTGCTGTATCTATACTACCTCATTATAATAGTCTGTATCTATACTACCTTATTATAATAGTCTGTATCTATACTACCTCATTATAATAGTCTGTATCTATACTACCTCATTATAATAGTCTGTATCTATACTACCTTATTATAATAGTCTGTATCTATACTACCTTATTATAATAGTCTGTATCTATACTACCTCATTATAATAGTCTGTATCTATACTACCTTATTATAATAGTCTGTATCTATATCTTATTATATACTGTATCTATACTTATTATAATAGTCTGTATCTATACTACCTTATTATAATAGTCTGTATCTATACTACCTTATTATAATAGTCTGTATCTATACTACCTCATTATAATAGTCTGTATCTATACTACCTCATTATAATAGTCTGTATCTATACTACCTCATTATAATAGTCTGTATCTATACTACCTTATTATAATAGTCTGTATCTATACTACCTCATTATAATAGTCTGTATCTATACTACCTTATTATAATAGTCTGTATCTATCTATACTACCTTATTATAATAGTCTGTATCTATACTACCTTATTATAATAGTCTGTATCTATACTACCTTATTATAATAGTCTGTATCTATACTACCTTATTATAATAGTCTGTATCTATACTACCTCATTATAATAGTCTGTATCTATACTACCTCATTATAATAGTCTGTATCTATACTACCTCATTATAATAGTCTGTTTCTATACTACCTCATTATAATAGTCTGTATCTATACTACCTTATTATAATAGTCTGTATCTATACTACCTTATTATAATAGTCTGTATCTATACTACCTTATTATAATAGTCTGTATCTATACTACCTCATTATAATAGTCTGTATCTATACTACCTTATTATAATAGTCTGTATCTATACTACCTCATTATAATAGTCTGTTTCTATACTACCTCATTATAATAGTCTGTATCTATACTACCTCATTATAATAGTCTGTATCTATACTACCTTATTATAATAGTCTGTATCTATACTACCATTATAATATAATAGTCATTATAATAGTCTGTATCTATACTACCTCATTATAATAGTCTGTATCTATACTACCTTATTATAATAGTCTGTATCTATACTACCTCATTATAATAGTCTGTATCTATACTACTATACTACCTTATTATAATAGTCTGTATCTATACTACCTCATTATAATAGTCTGTATCTATACTACCTTATTATAATAGTCTGTATCTATACTACCTCATTATAATAGTCTGTATCTATACTACCTTATTATAATAGTCTGTATCTATACTACCTCATTATAATAGTCTGTATCTATACTACCTTATTATAATAGTCTGTATCTATACTACCTCATTATAATAGTCTGTATCTATACTACCTTATTATAATAGTCTGTATCTATACTACCTCATTATAATAGTCTGTTTCTATACTACCTCATTATAATAGTCTGTATCTATACTACCTTATTATAATAGTCTGTATCTATACTACCTCATTATAATAGTCTGTTTCTATACTACCTTATTATAATAGTCTGTATCTATACTACCTTATTATAATAGTCTGTATCTATACTACCTCATTATAATAGTCTGTATCTATACTACCTTATTATAATAGTCTGTATCTATACTACCTTATTATAATAGTCTGTATCTATACTACCTCATTATAATAGTCTGTATCTATACTACCTTATTATAATAGTCTGTATCTATACTACCTGTTATAATAGTCTGTATCTATACTACCTTATTATAATAGTCTAGTGTATCTATACTACCTTATTATAATAGTCTGCTGTATCTATACTACCTTATTATAATAGTCTAGAGTATATACCAGTAGAGTATATCTATACAGTAGAGTATATACAGTATTATAATAGTCTATATAGTATATACAGTAGAGTATATAACAGTGTATAACAGTAGAGTATATACAGTAGAGTATATAACTTATTATAGAGTATATAACAGTAGAGTATATCAGTAGAGTATATAACCAGTAGAGTATATAACAGTAGAGTATATAACAGTAGAGTATATAACAGTATATATAACAGTAGAGTATATAACAGTAGAGTATATACCAGTAGAGTATATAACAGTAGAGTATATAACAGTAGAGTATATAACAGTAGAGTATATAACAGTAATATAGAGTATATAACAGTAGAGTATATAACAGTAGTATATAACAGTAGAGTATAGTAACAGTATATGTATAACCAGTAGAGTATATAGTAGAGTATATACCAGTAGTGTATATAACAGTAGAGTATATAAGTATATAACAGTAGAGTATATAACAGTAGAGTATATACAGTAGTGTATATAGTAGTAGAGTATATAACAGTAGAGTATAACAGTAAGTATATAACAGTAGAGTATATAACAGTAGAGTATATAACAGTAGAGTATATAACAGTAGAGTATAAACCAGTAGAGTATATAACAGTAGTGTATATAACAGTAGAGTATATAACAGTAATATAAGAGTATATAACAGTAGAGTATATAACAGTAGAGTATATAACAGTAGTGTATATTTATTTTATTTTATCTTTATTTAACTAGGCAAGTCAGTTAACAACAAATTCTTATTTTCAATGACGGCCTAGGAACAGTGGGTTATAACTGCCTGTTCAGACAGATTTGTACCTTGTCAGCTCGGGGGTTTGAACTTGCAACCTTCCGATTACTAGTCCAACGCTCTAACCACTAGGCTACCCTGCCGCCCCTGCTTGTAAGAATGCTTGTAAGGTTTTAAAAGATCACTTTGGCCCCCTAATGATATTGTTGTCTTCTACATGCCCTTCATTTAAACCTTAAGACTTAATGATTTTCACAAAAAAATATCTAGCTTTGAGAGATTAAAACGCTTCCAAAGTCTGGAGAAGAAAATATTCTACTGGACAAAGCATCTCTGAGAGCACTGATAAACTCATCAGTCTGAGAGCACTGATAAACTCATCAGTCTGTCGGGATGACAGAGCACTTCACAATACAGAATTCTACATTATTAATGGTGTTTTACAGGAAACACAAAACGTGGAAGACAACAATCTGGGTCTCCACGGACGCGGCTCCCATTGACAGGCGCTAATGTGGATAAAACTAAACGAGCAGAGAGGAATTAAACATCTAGAGAGGCTGCAGTGTCTCATCTCCCTGCTGTCACTGTGTTTGTTCAGAGTCTGTTTACATTTGAGTGATTTAGCTTTTATCCCACACAACTTCTAGTCGGTACATTCATCTCCAGATAGCTAGGTGGACCAGTCATAGTCAGTACATTCATCTCCAGATAGCTAGGTGGACCAGTCATAGTCAGTACATTCATCTCCAGATAGCTAGGTGGACCAGTCATAGTCAGTACATTCATCTTCAGATAGCTAGGTGGACCAGTCATAGTCAGTACATTCATCTCCAGATAGCTAGGTGGACCAGTCATAGTCAGTACATTCATCTCCAGATAGCTAGGTGGACCAGTCATAGTCAGTACATTCATCTCCAGATAGCTAGGTGGACCAGTCATAGTCAGTACATTCATCTCCAGATAGCTAGGTGGACCAGTCATAGTCAGGACATTCATCTCCAGATAGCTGGGTGGACCAGTCATAGTCAGTACATTCATCTTCAGATAGCTAGGTGGACCAGTCATAGTCAGGACATTCATCTCCAGATAGCTAGGTGGACCAGTCATAGTCAGTACATTCATCTTCAGATAGCTAGGTGGACCAGTCATAGTCAGGACATTCATCTCCAGATAGCTAGGTGGACCAGTCATAGTCAGTACATTCATCTCCAGATAGCTAGGTGGACCAGTCATAGTCAGTACATTCATCTTCAGATAGCTAGGTGGACCAGTCATAGTCAGTACATTCATCTCCAGATAGCTAGGTGGACCAGTCATAGTCAGTACATTCATCTCCAGATAGCTAGGTGGACCAGTCATAGTCAGTACATTCATCTTCAGATAGCTAGGTGGACCAGTCATAGTCAGTACATTCATCTCCAGATAGCTAGGTGGACCAGTCATAGTCAGTACATTTATCTCCAGATATCTAGGTGGACCAGTCATAGTCAGTACATTCATCTTCAGATAGCTAGGTGGACCAGTCATAGTCAGTACATTCATCTCCAGATATCTAGGTGGACCAGTCATAGTCAGTACATTCATCTTCAGATAGCTAGGTGGACCAGTCATAGTCAGTACATTCATCTCCAGATATCTAGGTGGACCAGTCATAGTCAGTACATTCATCTTCAGATAGCTAGGTGGACCAGTCATAGTCAGTACATTCATCCCCAGATAGCTAGGTGGACCAGTCATAGTCAGTACATTAATCTCCAGATAGCTAGGTGGACCAGTCATAGTCAGTACATTCATCTACAGATATCTAGGTGGACCAGTCATAGTCAGCACATTCATCTCCAGATAGCTAGGTGGACCAGTCATAGTCAGTACATTCATCTTCAGATAGCTAGGTGGACCAGTCATAGTCAGTACATTAATCTCCAGATAGCTAGGTGGACCAGTCATAGTCAGTACATTCATCTTCAGATAGCTAGGTGGACCAGTCATAGTCAGGACATTCATCTCCAGATAGCTAGGTGGACCAGTCATAGTCAGTACATTCATCTCCAGATAGCTAGGTGGACCAGTCATAGTCAGTACATTCATCTCCAGATAGCTAGGTGGACCAGTCATAGTCAGTACATTCATCTCCAGATAGCTAGGTGGACCAGTCATAGTCAGTACATTAATCTCCAGATAGCTAGGTGGACCAGTCATAGTCAGTACATTCATCTCCAGATAGCTAGGTGGACCAGTCATAGTCAGTACATTCATCTCCAGATAGCTAGGTGGACCAGTCATAGTCAGTACATTCATCTTCAGATAGCTAGGTGGACCAGTCATAGTCAGTACTACTGTTTATTATCTATAGTCACTTCACCCCATCCCAGATTACCTCAACTAACCTGTACTACTGTTTATTATCTATAGTCACTTCACCCCATCCCAGATTACCTCAACTAACCTGTACTACTGTTTATTATCTATAGTCACTTCACCCCATCCCAGATTACCTCAACTAACCTGTACTACTGTTTATTATCTATAGTCACTTCACCCCATCCCAGATTACCTCAACTAACCTGTACTACTGTTTATTATCTATAGTCACTTCACCCCATCCCAGATTACCTCAACTAACCTGTACTACTGTTTATTATCTATAGTATATATATATACGTTGTTTATGTTTATAGCCTTGTTATTGTTATTCTGTGGTCATTCTGTAGCACAGTTGGTAGAGCATGGCGCTTGTAACGCCAGGGTAGTGGGTTCGATTCCCGGGACCACCCATACGTAGAATGTATGCACACATGACTGTAAGTCGCTTTGGATAAAAGCGTCTGCTAAATGGCATTTATTATAATTATATATTATATATTATTATTATATATTATATATTATTATTATATATTATATATTATATATTATATATTATTATTATATATTATATATTATTATTATATATTATATATTATATATTATATATTATTATTATATATTATATATTATTATTATATATTATATATTATATATTATATATTATTATTATATATTATTATTATATATTATATATTATATATTATTATTATATATTATATATTATTATTATATATTATTATTATTATATATTATATATTATATATTATTATTATTATTATATATTATATTATATATTATATATTATATATTATATATTATTATTATTATATATTATATATTATTATATATATATTATTATTATATATTATATTATTATATATTATATATTATTATTATATATTATATGTTTATTATTATATATTATATATTATTATTATATATTATATATTATTATTATATATTATATATTATTATTATATATTATATATTATTATTATATATTATATATTATTATTATATATTATATATTATTATTATATATTATATATTATTATTATATATTATATATTATTATTATATATTATATATTATTATTATATATTATATATTATTATTATATATTATATATTATTATTATATATTATATATTATATATTATTATTATATATTATATATTATTATTATATATTATATATTATTATTATATATTATTTATTATTATTATATATTATTTATTATTATTATATATTATATATTATTATTATATATTATATATTATTATTATATATTATATATTATTTATTATTATTATATATTATATATTATTATTATATATTATATATTATATATTATTATTATATATTATTTATTATTATTATATATTATATATTATTATTATATATTATATATTATTGTGTTACTTATTCTCTATTATTTTTTTACTTTAGTTTATTTGGTCAATATTTTCTTAACTCTATTTCCTCTCTGTTCCTCTGCTCTCATCTATTCCTCTCTGTTCTCTTCTCTCTGCTCTCCTCTCTATTCCTCTCCTCTCCTCTCCTCTATTCCTCTCCTCTATTCCTCTCCTCTCCTCTCTCCTCTCATCTATTCCTCTCCTCTATTCCTCTCCTCTATTCCTCTCCTCCTCCTCTCCTCTCCTCTCCTCTCCTCTCCTCTCCTCTCCTCTCCTCTCCCTCCTCTCTCTCTTCTCTCCTCTATTCCTCTCCTCTCCTCTCCTCCTATTCTCTCTCCTCTCCTCCTCCTCTCTATTCCCTCTCCTCCTCTCCTCTATTCCTCTCCTCTCCTCTCCTCTCCTCTCCTCTCCTCTCCTCTCCTCTCCTCTATTCCTCTCCCTCTCCTCTCCTCTCCTCTCCTCTCCTCTCCTCTATTCCTCTCCTCTCCTCTCCTCTCTTCTGTTCCTCTCCTCTCTTCTGTTCCTCTGCTCTCCTCTCCTCTGTTCCTCTGCTCTCATCTATTCCTCTCTGTTCTCTTCTCTCTGTTCCTCTCCTCTCCTCTCATCTATTCCTCTCCTCTCCTCTATTCCTCTCCTCTATTCCTCTCCTCTCCTCTATTCCTCTCCTCTATTCCTCTCCTCTATTCCTTCCTCTCCTCTCCCTCTCCTCTCCTCTCCTCTCCTCTCCTCTATTCCTCTCCTCTCCTCTATTCCTCTCCTCTCCTCTATTCCTCTATTCCTCTCCTCTCCTCTATTCCTCTCCTCTCCTCTCCTCTATTCCTCTATTCCTCTCCTCTCCTCTATTCCTCTCCTCTCCTCTCATCTATCTCCTCTCCTCTCCTCTCCTCTCCTCTATTCCTCTCCTCTCCTCCTCTCCTCTATTCCTCTCCTCTCCTCTATTCTCCTCTCCTCTCCCTCCTCTCCTCTCCTCTCATCTATTCCTCTCTCCTCTATTCCTCTCCTCTATTCCTCTCCTCTACTCTCCTCTCCTCTCCTCTCCTCTATTCCTCTATTCCTCTCCTCTCCTCTATTCCTCTCCTCTCCTCTATTCCTCTCCTCTATTCCTCTATTCCTCTCCTCTCCTCTATTCCTCTCCTCTCCTCTCCTCTATTCCTCTCCTCTATTCCTCTCCTCTCCTCTCCTCTCCTCTATTCTATTCCTCTCCTCTATTCTATTCCTCTCCTCTATTCTCCTCTCCCCTCCTCTATTCCTCTCCCTCTGATGTTCCTCTCCTCTCCTCTCCTCCTCCTCTCCTCTCCCCTCTGATGTTCCTCTCCTCTCTCCTCCTCCTCTCCTCTCCTCTCCTCCTCTCCTCTCCTCCTCTCCTCTCCTCTATTCCTCTCCTCTCCTCTATTCCTCTCCTCTCCTCTCCTCTCCTCTCCCCTCTGATGTTCCTCTCCTCTCCTCTCCCCTCTGATGTTCCTCTCCCCTCTGATGTTCCTCTCCTCTCCTCTCCTCTCCTCTCCCTCTCCTCTCCCTCTCTGATGTTCCTCTCCTCTCCTCTCCTCTCCTCTCCTCTCCTCTCCTCTATTCCTCTCCCCTCTGATGTTCCTCTCCTCTCTCTCCTCCCCCTGTCCCTCTCTGAGGTTGTAGCAGAGAGATGACTGGGATCAAGCTGTTCAGGCTAAATTGGTAATTCATCAACAAAGCGAACGGAGAACGTGCAGAATGATATGATTTCTCCAATGTGTTGTTAATTGATGATTTTTCAGTGTGCCTGTGAATCTAATTGAAAGGGGAGTCTGTGTGTGACTGTGAGGAACTTTCAGTTGTTCTGTCTCTGAGTGGGAGCATCATGCCTGCTCTGCAGGAGGTCTCAAGGTGGTTTCTTCTCCCTCCACCACCTCCTCTCTCTCCCTCCACCCCTCCTCTCTCTCTCTCTCTCTTTCCTCCCCCCGCCTCTCTCTTTCCCCCCCGCCTCTCTCTCTTTCCTCCCCCCGCCCTCTCTCCTCCCTCCACCCCCGCCTCTCTCTCTCCCTCCCCCCTCCTCTCTCTCTTTCCCCCCCGCCTCTCTCTCTTTCCCCCCCCCTCCCCTCCTCCTCCCTCCTCTCCCTCCCCCCTCCTCTCTCTCTCTCCCCCCTCTCTCCTCCCCCTCCTCTCCTCCCCTCCTCCCTCTCCTCCCCTCTCTCTCTATCTCTCTTCCTCTCTCTCTCTTCTCTATACTCTGACAGCTCTCTCTCTGACAGCAGGTAGAGTTATTATACAGTCTGACAGCAGGTAGAGTTATTATACAGTCTCAGGTGAGTTATTATACTCTCCTACTCTCAGCAGGTAGAGTTGACAGCATTATCAGTCTCTACAGTCTGACAGCTACTCTGACAGCAGGTAGTTACCTCTACAGTCTGACAGCAGGTAGTTATTATACTCTGACAGCAGGTAGAGTTATTATACAGTCTGACAGCAGGTAGTTATTATACAGTCTGACAGCAGGTAGTTATTATACAGTCTGACAGCAGGTAGAGTTATTATACAGTCTGACAGCAGGTAGTTATTATACAGTCTGACAGCAGGTAGTTATTATACAGTCTGACAGCAGGTAGTTATTATACAGTCTGACAGCAGGTAGCAGGTAGTTATTATTATACAGGAGCTGACAGCAGGTAGTTATTATACAGTCTGACAGCAGGTAGAGTTATTATACAGTCTGACAGCAGGTAGAGTTATTATACAGTCTGACAGTTATTATACAGGACAGCAGGTAGTTATTATACAGTCTGACAGCAGGTAGTTATTATACAGTCTGACAGCAGGTAGTTATTATACAGTCTGACAGCAGGTAGTTATTATACAGTCTGACAGCAGGTAGCAGGTAGTTATTATACAGTCTGACAGCAGGTAGTTATTATACAGTCTGACAGCAGGTAGTTATTATACAGTCTGACAGCAGGTAGTTATTATACAGTCTGACAGCAGGTAGTTATTATACAGTCTGACAGCAGGTAGTTATTATACAGTCTGACAGCAGGTAGTTATTATACAGTCTGACAGCAGGTAGTTATTATACAGTCTGACAGCAGGTAGAGTTATTATACAGTCTGACAGCAGGTAGTTATTATACAGTCTGACAGCAGGTAGTTATTATACAGTCTGACAGCAGGTAGTTATTATACAGTCTGACAGCAGGTAGTTATTATACAGTCTGACAGCAGGTAGTTATTATACAGTCTGACAGCAGGTAGTTATTATACAGTCTGACAGCAGGTAGTTATTATACAGTCTGACAGCAGGTAGAGTTATTATACAGTCTGACAGCAGTTATTATACAGTAGTTATTATACAGTCTGACAGCAGGTAGTTTATTATACAGTCTGACAGCAGGTAGTTATTATTATTATACAGTCTGACAGCAGGTAGTTATTATACAGTCTGACAGCAGGTAGTTATTATACAGTCTGACAGCAGGTAGTTATTATACAGTCTGACAGCAGGTAGTTATTATACAGTCTGACAGCAGGTAGAGTTATTATACAGTCTGACAGCAGGTAGTTATTATACAGTCTGACAGCAGGTAGTTATTATACAGTCTGACAGCAGGTAGAGTTATTATACAGTCTGACAGCAGGTAGTTATTATACAGTCTGACAGCAGGTAGAGTTATTATACAGTCTGACAGCAGGTAGTTATTATACAGTCTGACAGCAGGTAGTTATTATACAGTCTGACAGCAGGTAGTTATTATACAGTCTGACAGCAGGTAGAGTTATTATACAGTCTGACAGCAGGTAGTTATTATACAGTCTGACAGCAGGTAGTTATTATACAGTCTGACAGCAGGTAGTTATTATACAGTCTGACAGCAGGTAGTTATTATACAGTCTGACAGCAGGTAGTTATTATACAGTCTGACAGCAGGTAGTTATTATACAGTCTGACAGCAGGTAGTTATTATACAGTCTGACAGCAGGTAGTTATTATACAGTCTGACAGCAGGTAGTTATTATACAGTCTGACAGCAGGTAGAGTTATTATACAGTCTGACAGCAGGTAGTTATTATACAGTCTGACAGCAGGTAGTTATTATACAGTCTGACAGCAGGTAGAGTTATTATACAGTCTGACAGCAGGTAGTTATTATACAGTCTGACAGCAGGTAGTTATTATACAGTCTGACAGCAGGTAGTTATTATACAGTCTGACAGCAGGTAGTTATTATACAGTCTGACAGCAGGTAGAGTTATTATACAGTCTGACAGCAGGTAGTTATTATACAGTCTTATTATACAGTCTGACAGCAGGTAGTTATTATACAGTCTGACAGCAGGTAGTTATTATACAGTCTGACAGCAGGTAGAGTTATTATACAGTCTGACAGCAGGTAGTTATTATACAGTCTGACAGCAGGTAGTTATTATACAGTCTGACAGCAGGTAGTTATTATACAGTCTGACAGCAGGTAGTTATTATACAGTCTGACAGCAGGTATTATACAGTTATTATACAGTCTGACAGCAGGTAGTTATTATACAGTCTGACAGCAGGTAGTTATTATACAGTCTGACAGCAGGTAGTTATTATACAGCAGGTAGAGTTATTATACAGTCTGACAGCAGGTAGTTATTATACAGTCTGACAGCAGGTAGTTATTATACAGTCTGACAGCAGGTAGTTATTATACAGTCTGACAGCAGGTAGTTATTATACAGTCTGACAGCAGGTAGAGTTATTATACAGTCTGACAGCAGGTAGTTATTATACAGTCTGACAGCAGGTAGAGTTATTATACAGTCTGACAGCAGGTAGTTATTATACAGTCTGACAGCAGGTAGAGTTATTATACAGTCTGACAGCAGGTAGTTATTATACAGTCTGACAGCAGGTAGAGTTATTATACAGTCTGACAGCAGGTAGTTATTATACAGTCTGACAGCAGGTAGTTATTATACAGTCTGACAGCAGGTAGTTATTATACAGTCTGACAGCAGGTAGAGTTATTATACAGTCTGACAGCAGGTAGTTATTATACAGTCTGACAGCAGGTAGTTATTATACAGTCTGACAGCAGGTAGAGTTATTATACAGTCTGACAGCAGGTAGTTATTATACAGTCTGACAGCAGGTAGTTATTATACAGTCTGACAGCAGGTAGTTATTATACAGTCTGACAGCAGGTAGAGTTATTATACAGTCTGACAGCAGGTAGTTATTATACAGTCTGACAGCAGGTAGTTATTATACAGTCTGACAGCAGGTAGTTATTATACAGTCTTATTATACAGTCTGACAGCAGGTAGTTATTATACAGTCTGACAGCAGGTAGTTATTATACAGTCTGACAGTCTGCAGGTAGTTATTATACAGTCTGACAGCAGGTAGTTATTATACAGTCTGACAGCAGGTAGTTATTATACAGTCTTATTATACAGTCTGACAGCAGGTAGTTATTATACAGTCTGACAGCAGGTAGAGTTATTATACAGTCTGACAGCAGGTAGTTATTATACAGTCTGTTATTATACAGTCTGAGGCAGGTAGTTATTATACAGTCTGACAGCAGGTAGTTATTATACAGTCTGACAGCAGGTAGTTATTATACAGTCTGACAGCAGGTAGTTATTATACAGTCTGACAGCAGGTAGTTATTATACAGTCTGACAGCAGGTAGTTATTATACAGTCTGACAGCAGGTAGTTATTATACAGTCTGACAGCAGGTAGAGTTATTATACAGTCTGACAGCAGGTAGTTATTATACAGTCTGACAGCAGTTATTATACAGTCTGACAGCAGGTAGTTATTATACAGTCTGACAGCAGGTACAGTCTGACAGCAGGTAGTTATTATACAGTCTGACAGCAGGTAGTTATTATACAGTCTGACAGCAGGTAGTTATTATACAGTCTGACAGCAGTTATTATACAGTCTAGGAGTTATTATACAGTCTGACAGCAGGTAGAGTTATTATACAGTCTGACAGCAGGTAGTTATTATACAGTCTGACAGCAGGTAGAGTTATTATACAGTCTGACAGCAGGTAGTTATTATACAGTCTGACAGCAGGTAGAGTTATTATACAGTCTGACAGCAGGTAGTTATTATACAGTCTGACAGCAGGTAGTTATTATACAGTCTGACAGCAGGTAGTTATTATACAGTCTGACAGCAGGTAGTTATTATACAGTCTGACAGCAGGTAGAGTTATTATACAGTCTGACAGCAGGTAGTTATTATACAGTCTGACAGCAGGTAGTTATTATACAGTCTGACAGCAGGTAGTTATTATACAGTCTGACAGCAGGTAGTTATTATACAGTCTGACAGCAGGTAGTTATTATACAGTCTGACAGCAGGTAGAGTTATTATACAGTCTGACAGCAGGTAGAGTTATTATACAGTCTGACAGCAGGTAGTTATTATACAGTCTGACAGCAGGTAGAGTTATTATACAGTCTGACAGCAGTTATTATACAGTCTGACAGCAGGTAGTTATTATACAGTCTGACAGCAGGTAGTTATTATACAGTCTGACAGCAGGTAGTTATTATACAGTCTGACAGCAGGTAGTTATTATACAGTCTGACAGCAGGTAGTTATTATACAGTCTGACAGCAGGTAGTTATTATACAGTCTGACAGCAGGTAGTTATTATACAGTCTGACAGCAGTCTGACAGAGTTATTATACAGTCTGACAGCAGGTAGTTATTATACAGTCTGACAGCAGGTAGTTATTATACAGTCTGACAGCAGGTAGTTATTATACAGTCTGACAGCAGGTAGAGTTATTATACAGTCTTAGTTATTATACAGTCTGACAGCAGGTAGTTATTATACAGTCTGACAGCAGGTAGTTATTATACAGTCTGACAGCAGGTAGAGTTATTATACAGTCTGACAGCAGGGTAGAGTTATTATACAGTCTGAGCAGTTATTATACAGTCTGACAGTAGGTAGTTATTATACAGTCTGACAGCAGGTAGTTATTATACAGTCTGAGCAGGTAGTTATTATACAGTCTGAGGTAGTTATTATACAGTCTGACAGCAGGTAGAGTTATTATACAGTCTGACAGCAGGTAGAGTTATACAGTCTATAGTTATTATACAGTCTGACAGCAGGTAGTTATTATACAGTCTGACAGCAGGTAGTTATTATACAGTCTGACAGCAGGTAGTTATTATACAGTCTGACAGCAGGTAGTTATTATACAGTCTGACAGCAGGTAGTTATTATACAGTCTGACAGCAGGTAGTTATTATACAGTCTGACAGCAGGTAGTTATTATACAGTCTGACAGCAGGTAGTTATTATACAGTCTGACAGCAGGTAGAGTTATTATACAGTCTGACAGCAGGTAGTTATTATACAGTCTGACAGCAGGTAGTTATTATACAGTCTGACAGCAGGTAGTTATTATACAGTCTGACAGCAGGTATACAGTCTGACAGCAGGTAGTTGACAGGTTATACAGTCTGACAGCAGGTAGTTATTATACAGTCTGACAGCAGGTAGTTATTATACAGTCTGACAGCAGGTAGTTATTATACAGTCTGACAGCAGGTAGTTATTATACAGTCTGACAGCAGGTAGTTATTATACAGTCTGACAGCAGGTAGTTATTATACAGTCTGACAGCAGGTAGTTATTATACAGTCTGACAGCAGGTAGTTATTATACAGTCTGACAGCAGGTAGTTATTATACAGTCTGACAGCAGGTAGTTATTATACAGTCTGACAGCAGGTAGTTATTATACAGTCTGACAGCAGGTAGTTATTATACAGTCTGACAGCAGGTAGTTATTATACAGTCTGAGCAGTTATTATACAGTCTGACAGCAGGTAGTTATTATACAGTCTGACAGCAGGTAGTTAGCAGTTATTATACAGTCTGACAGCAGGTAGTTATTATACAGTCTGACAGCAGGTAGTTATTATACAGTCTGACAGCAGGTAGTTATTATACAGTCTGACAGCAGGTAGTTATTATACAGTCTGACAGCAGGTAGTTATTATACAGTCTGACAGCTGAGTTATTATACAGTCTGACAGCAGGTAGTTATTATACAGTCTGACAGCAGGTAGTTATTATACAGTCTGACAGCAGTTATTATACAGTCTGACAGCAGGTAGTTATTATACAGTCTGACAGCAGGTAGAGTTATTATACAGTCTGACAGCAGGTAGTTATTATACAGTCTGACAGCAGGTAGTTATTATACAGTCTGACAGCAGGTAGTTATTATACAGTCTGACAGCAGGTAGTTATTATACAGTCTGACAGCAGGTCTAGAGTTATTATACAGTCTGACAGCAGGTAGTTATTATATACAGTCTGACAGCAGGTAGTTATTATACAGTCTGACAGCAGGTAGTTATTATACAGTCTGACAGCAGGTAGTTATTATACAGTCTGACAGCAGGTAGAGTTATTATACAGTCTGACAGCAGGTAGAGTTATTATACAGTCTGACAGCAGGTAGTTATTATACAGTCTGACAGCAGGTAGTTATTATACAGTCTGACAGCAGGTAGTTATTATACAGTCTGACAGCAGGTAGTTATTATACAGTCTGACAGCAGGTAGAGTTATTATACAGTCTGACAGCAGGTAGTTATTATACAGTCTGACAGCAGGTAGAGTTATTATACAGTCTGACAGCAGGTAGTTATTATACAGTCTGACAGCAGGTAGAGTTATTATACAGTCTGACAGCAGGTAGTTATTATACAGTCTGACAGCAGGTAGTTATTATACAGTCTGACAGCAGGTAGTTATTATACAGTCTGACAGCAGGTAGTTATTATACAGTCTGACAGCAGTTATTATACAGTAGGTAGTTATTATACAGTCTGACAGCAGGTAGTTATTATACAGTCTGACAGCAGGTAGTTATTATACAGTCTGACAGCAGGTAGTTATTATACAGTCTGACAGCAGGTAGAGTTATTATACAGTCTGACAGGTAGTTATTATAGGTGACAGCAGGTAGTTATTATACAGTCTGACAGCAGGTAGTTATTATACAGTCTGACAGCAGGTAGTTATTATACAGTCTGACAGCAGGTAGTTATTATACAGTCTGACAGCAGGTAGAGTTATTATACAGTCTGACAGCAGGTAGTTATTATACAGTCTGACAGCAGGTAGAGTTATTATACAGTCTGACAGCAGGTAGTTATTATACAGTCTGACAGCAGGTAGAGTCAGGTAGAGTTATATTATACAGTCTGACAGCAGTTATTATACAGTCTGACAGCAGGTAGTTATTATACAGTCTGACAGCAGGTAGTAGTTATTATACAGTCTGACAGCAGGTAGAGTTATTATACAGTCTGACAGCAGGTAGTTATTATACAGTTATTATACAGTCTGACAGCAGGTAGTTATTATACAGTCTGACAGCAGGTAGAGTTATTATACAGTCTGACAGCAGGTAGTTATTATACAGTTATTATACAGTCTGACAGCAGGTAGTTATTATACAGTCTGACAGCAGGTAGAGTTATTATACAGTCTGACAGCAGGTAGTTATTATACAGTCTGACAGCAGTTATTATACAGTCTGACAGCAGGTAGTTATTATACAGTTATTATACAGTCTGACAGCAGTTATTATACAGTCTGACAGCAGGTAGTTATTATACAGTCTGACAGCAGGTAGTTATTATACAGTCTGACAGCAGGTAGAGTTATTATACAGTCTGACAGCAGGTAGAGTTATTATACAGTCTGACAGCAGGTCTGACAGCAGGTAGTTATTATACAGTCTGACAGCAGGTAGTTATTATACAGTCTGACAGCAGGTAGAGTTATTATACAGTCTGACAGCAGGTAGTTATTATAGTCTACAGTTATTATACAGTCTGACAGCAGGTAGAGTTATTATACAGTCTGACAGCAGGTAGTTATTATACAGTCTGACAGCAGGTAGAGTTATTATACAGTCTGACAGCAGGTAGTTATTATACAGTCTGACAGCAGGTAGTTATTATACAGTCTGACAGCAGGTAGTTATTATACAGTCTGACAGCAGGTAGTTATTATACAGTCTGACACAGGTAGTTATTATACAGTCTGACAGCAGGTAGTTATTATACAGTCTGACAGCAGGTAGAGTTATTATACAGTCTGACAGTCTGACAGCAGGTAGAGTTATTATACAGTCTGACAGCAGGTAGTTATTATACAGTCTGACAGCAGGTAGTTATTATACAGTCTGACAGCAGGTAGAGTTATTATACAGTCTGACAGCAGGTAGTTATTATACAGTCTGACAGCAGGTAGTTATTATACAGTCTGACAGCAGGTAGTTATTATACAGTCTGACAGCAGGTAGAGTTATTATACAGTCTGACAGTTATTATACAGGTAGCAGGTAGTTATTATACAGTCTGACAGCAGGTAGTTATTATACAGTCTGACAGCAGGTAGAGTTATTATACAGTCTGACAGCAGGTAGTTATTATACAGTCTGACAGCAGGTAGTTATTATACAGTCTGACAGCAGGTAGAGTTATTATACAGTCTGACAGCAGGTAGTTATTATACAGTCTGACAGCAGGTAGTTATTATACAGTCTGACAGCAGGTAGTTATTATACAGTCTGACAGCAGGTAGTTATTATACAGTCTGACAGCAGGTAGTTATTATACAGTCTGACAGCAGGTAGAGTTATTATACAGTCTGACAGCAGGTAGTTATTATACAGTCTGACAGCAGGTAGTTATTATACAGTCTGACAGAGTTATTATACAGTCTGACAGCAGGTAGTTATTATACAGTCTGACAGCAGGTAGTTATTATACAGTCTGACAGCAGGTAGTTATTATACAGTCTGACAGCAGGTAGAGTTATTATACAGTCTGACAGCAGGTAGTTATTATACAGTCTGACAGCAGGTAGAGTTATTATACAGTCTGACAGCAGGTAGTTATTATACAGTCTGACAGCAGGTAGAGTTATTATACAGTCTGACAGCAGGTAGTTATTATACAGTCTGACAGCAGGTAGAGTTATTATAGTCTGACACAGGTAGTTATTATACAGTCTGACAGCAGGTAGTTATTATACAGTCTGACAGCAGGTAGTTATTATACAGTCTGACAGCAGGTAGTTATTATACAGTCTGACAGCAGGTAGTTATTATACAGTCTGACAGCAGGTAGTTATTATACAGTCTGACAGCAGGTAGTTATTATACAGTCTGACAGCAGGTAGTTATTATACAGTCTGACAGCAGGTAGTTATTATACAGTCTGACAGCAGGTAGAGTTATTATACAGTCTGACAGCAGGTAGTTATTATACAGTCTGACAGCAGGTAGAGTTATTATACAGTCTGACAGCAGGTAGTTATTATACAGTCTGACAGCAGTTATTATACAGTAGTTATTATACAGTCTGACAGCAGGTAGTTATTATACAGTCTGACAGCAGGTAGAGTTATTATACAGTCTGACAGCAGGTAGTTATTATACAGTCTGACAGCAGGTAGTTATTATACAGTCTGACAGCAGTTATTATACAGTCTGACAGCAGGTAGTTATTATACAGTCTGACAGCAGGTAGTTATTATACAGTCTGACAGCAGGTAGTTATTATACAGTCTGACAGCAGGTAGTTATTATACAGTCTGACAGCAGGTAGTTATTATACAGTCTGACAGCAGGTAGTTATTATACAGTCTGACAGCAGGTAGTTATTATACAGTCTGACAGCAGGTAGTTATTATACAGTCTGACAGCAGGTAGTTATTATACAGTCTGACAGCAGGTAGTTATTATACAGTCTGACAGCAGGTAGTTATTATACAGTCTGACAGCAGGTAGTTATTATACAGTCTGACAGCAGGTAGTTATTATACAGTCTGACAGCAGGTAGTTATTATACAGTCTGACAGCATTATACAGTCTGACAGCAGGTAGTTATTATACAGTCTGACAGCAGGTAGTTATTATACAGTCTGACAGCAGGTAGTTATTATACAGTCTGACAGCAGCAGGTAGTTATTATACAGTCTGACAGCAGGTAGTTATTATACAGTCTGACAGCAGGTGACAGCAGGTAGTTATTATACAGTCTGACAGCAGGTAGTTATTATACAGTCTGACAGCAGGTAGTTATTATACAGTCTGACAGCAGGTAGTTATTATACAGTCTGACAGCAGGTAGTTATTATATACAGTCTGACAGCAGGTAGTTATTATACAGTCTGACAGCAGGTAGTTATTATACAGTCTGACAGCAGGTAGTTATTATACAGTCTGACAGCAGGTAGTTATTATACAGTCTGACAGCAGGTAGTTATTATACAGTCTGACAGCAGGTAGAGTTATTATACAGTCTGACAGCAGGTAGTTATTATACAGTCTCTGACAGTCTGACAGCAGGTAGTTATTATACAGTCTGACAGTTATTATACAGGACAGCAGTTATTATACAGTCTGACAGCAGTTATTATACAGGTAGAGTTATTATACAGTCTGACAGCAGGTAGTTATTATACAGTCTGACAGCAGGTAGTTATTATACAGTCTGACAGCAGGTAGTTATTATACAGTCTGACAGCAGGTAGTTATTATACAGTCTGACAGCAGGTAGTTATTATACAGTCTTAGTTATACAGTCTGACAGCAGGTAGAGTTATTATACAGTCTGACAGCAGGTAGTTATTATACAGTCTGACAGCAGGTAGTTATTATACAGTCTGACAGCAGGTAGTTATTATAGTCTGACACAGGTAGAGTTATTATACAGTCTCTGTTATTATACAGTCTGCAGGTAGGAGTTATTATACAGTCTGACAGCAGGTAGTTATTATACAGTCTGACAGCAGGTAGAGTTATTATACAGTCTGACAGTCTGACAGCAGGTAGTTATTATACAGTCTGCAGGTAGTTATTATACAGTCTGACAGCAGGTAGAGTTATTATACAGTCTGACAGCAGGTAGTTATTATACAGTCTGACAGCAGGTAGTTATTATACAGTCTGACAGCAGGTAGTTATTATACAGTCTGACAGCAGGTAGTTATTATACAGTCTGACAGCAGGTAGTTATTATACAGTCTGACAGCAGGTAGAGTTATTATACATACAGGTAGTTATTATCTGACAGCAGGTAGTTATTATACAGTCTGACAGCAGGTAGTTATTATACAGTCTGACAGCAGGTGACAGCAGTTATTATACAGTCTGACAGCAGGTAGTTATTATACAGTCTGACAGCAGGTAGTTATTATACAGTCTATAGTTATTATACAGTCTGACAGCAGGTAGAGTTATTATACAGTCTGACAGCAGGTAGTTATTATACAGTCTGACAGCAGGTAGTTATTATACAGTCTGACAGTCTGCAGGTAGTTATTATACAGTCTGACAGCAGGTAGTTATTATACAGTCTGACAGCAGGTAGTTATTATACAGTCTGACAGCAGGTAGAGTTATTATACAGTCTGACAGCAGGTAGTTATTATACAGTCTGACAGCAGGTAGTTATTATACAGTCTGACAGCAGGTAGTTATTATACAGTCTGACAGCAGGTGTTATTATACAGTCTGACAGCAGGTAGAGTTATTATACAGTCTGACAGCAGGTAGTTATTATACAGTCTGACAGCAGGTATTATACAGTCTGACAGCAGGTAGTTATTATACAGTCTGACAGCAGGTAGTTATTATACAGTCTGACAGCAGGTCTGACAGCAGGTAGTTATTATACAGTCTGACAGCAGGTAGTTATTATACAGTCTGACAGCAGGTAGTTATTATACAGTCTGACAGCAGGTAGTTATTATACAGTCTGACAGCAGGTAGTTATTATACAGTCTGACAGCAGGTAGTTATTATACAGTCTAGTTATTATACAGTCTGACAGCAGGTAGTTATTATACAGTCTGACAGCAGGTAGTTATTATACAGTCTGACAGCAGGTAGTTATTATACAGTCTGACAGCAGGTAGTTATTATACAGTCTGACAGCAGGTAGTTATTATACAGTCTGACAGCAGGTAGTTATTATACAGTCTGACAGCAGGTAGAGTTATTATACAGTCTGACAGCAGGTAGTTATTATACAGTCTGACAGCAGGTAGTTATTATACAGTCTGACAGCAGGTAGTTATTATACAGTCTGAGCAGGTAGTTATTATACAGGTCTGACAGCAGGTAGTTATTATACAGTCTGACAGCAGGTAGTTATTATACAGTCTGACAGCAGGTAGTTATTATAGTCAGTCTGACAGCAGGTAGTTATTATACAGTCTGACAGCAGGTAGAGTTATTATACAGTCTGACAGCAGGTAGTTATTATACAGTCTGACAGCAGGTAGAGTTATTATACAGTCTGACAGCAGGTAGTTATTATACAGTCTGACAGCAGGTAGTTATTATACAGTCTGACAGCAGGTAGTTATTATACAGTCTGACAGCAGGTAGTTATTATACAGTCTGACAGCAGGTAGTTATTATACAGTCTGACAGCAGGTAGTTATTATACAGTCTGACAGCAGGTAGAGTTATTATACAGTCTGACAGCAGGTAGTTATTATACAGTCTGACAGCAGGTAGTTATTATACAGTCTGACAGCAGGTAGTTATTATAGTTATTATACAGTCTGACAGCAGGTAGAGTTATTATATACAGTCTGACAGCAGGTAGTTATTATACAGTCTGACAGCAGGTAGTTATTATACAGTCTGACAGCAGGTAGTTATTATACAGTCTGACAGCAGGTAGTTATTATACAGTCTGACAGCAGGTAGTTATTATACAGTCTGACAGCAGGTAGAGTTATTATACAGTCTGACAGCAGGTAGTTATTATACAGTCTGACAGCAGGTAGTTATTATACAGTCTGACAGCAGGTAGTTATTATACAGTCTGACAGCAGGTAGTTATTATACAGTCTGACAGCAGGTAGTTATTATACAGTCTGACAGCAGGTAGTTATTATACAGTCTGACAGCAGGTAGTTATTATACAGTCTGACAGCAGGTAGTTATTATACAGTCTGACAGCAGGTAGTTATTATACAGTCTGACAGCAGGTAGTTATTATACAGTCTGACAGCAGGTAGTTATTATACAGTCTGACAGCAGGTAGAGTTATTATACAGTCTGACAGCAGGTAGTTATTATACAGTCTGACAGCAGGTAGAGTTATTATACAGTCTGACAGCAGGTAGTTATTATACAGTCTGACAGCAGGTAGTTATTATACAGTCTGACAGCAGGTAGAGTTATTATACAGTCTGACAGCAGGTAGTTATTATACAGTCTGACAGCAGGTAGTTATTATACAGTCTGACAGCAGGTAGAGTTATTATACAGTCTGACAGCAGGTAGAGTTATTATACAGTCTGACAGCAGGTAGTTATTATACAGTCTGACAGCAGGTAGAGTTATTATACAGTCTGACAGCAGGTAGTTATTATACAGTCTGACAGCAGGTAGTTATTATACAGTCTGACAGCAGGTAGAGTTATTATACAGTCTGACAGCAGGTAGTTATTATACAGTCTGACAGCAGGTAGTTATTATACAGTCTGACAGCAGGTAGTTATTATACAGTCTGACAGCAGGTAGAGTTATTATACAGTCTGACAGCAGGTAGTTATTATACAGTCTGACAGCAGGTAGTTATTATACAGTCTGACAGCAGGTAGTTATTATACAGTCTGACAGCAGGTAGTTATTATACAGTCTGACAGCAGGTAGTTATTATACAGTCTGACAGTAGCAGGTAGTTATTATACAGTCTGACAGCAGGTAGTTATTATACAGTCTGACAGTTATTATACAGTCTGACAGCAGGTAGTTATTATACAGTCTGACAGCAGGTAGTTATTATACAGTCTGACAGCAGGTAGAGTTATTATACAGTCTGACAGCAGGTAGTTATTATACAGTCTGACAGCAGGTAGTTATTATACAGTCTGACAGCAGGTAGTTATTATACAGTCTGACAGCAGGTAGTTATTATACAGTCTGACAGCAGGTAGTTATTATACAGTCTGACAGCAGGTAGGTGACAGCAGAGTTATTATACAGTCTGACAGCAGGTAGAGTTATTATACAGTCTGACAGCAGGTAGTTATTATACAGTCTGACAGCAGGTAGTTATTATACAGTCTGACAGCAGGTAGTTATTATACAGTCTGACAGCAGTCTGACAGCAGGTAGAGTTATTATACAGTCTGACAGCAGGTAGTTATTATACAGTCTCTGACAGTCTGAGGTAGAGTTATTATACAGTCTGACAGCAGGTAGTTATTATACAGTCTGACAGCAGGTAGTTATTATACAGTCTGACAGCAGGTAGTTATTATACAGTCTGACAGCAGGTAGAGTTATTATACAGTCTGACAGCAGGTAGTTATTATACAGTCTGACAGTCTGACAGGTAGTTATTATACAGTCTGACAGCAGGTAGTTATTATACAGTCTGACAGCAGTTATTATACAGTGACAGCAGGTAGAGTTATTATACAGTCTGACAGCAGGTAGTTATTATACAGTCTGACAGCAGGTAGTTATTATACAGTCTGACAGCAGGTAGAGTTATTATACAGTCTGACAGCAGGTAGTTATTATACAGTCTGACAGCAGGTAGTTATTATACAGTCTGACAGCAGGTAGAGTTATTATACAGTCTGACAGCAGGTAGTTATTATACAGTCTGACAGCAGGTAGTTATTATACAGTCTGACAGCAGGTAGTTATTATACAGTCTACAGTTATTATCTGACAGCAGTCTGACAGCAGGTAGAGTTATTATACAGTCTGACAGCAGGTAGTTATTATACAGTCTGACAGCAGGTAGTTATTATACAGTCTGACAGCAGGTAGAGTTATTATACAGTCTGACAGCAGGTAGTTATTATACAGTCTGAGCAGCAGGTAGAGTTATTATACAGTCTGACAGCAGTTATTATACAGTCTGACAGTAGTTATTATACAGTCTGACAGCAGGTAGTTATTATACAGTCTGACAGCAGGTAGTTATTATACAGTCTGACAGCAGGTAGAGTTATTATACAGTCTGACAGCAGGTAGTTATTATACAGTCTGACAGCAGGTAGTTATTATACAGTCTGACAGCAGGTAGAGTTATTATACAGTCTGACAGCAGGTAGTTATTATACAGTCTGACAGCAGGTAGTTATTATACAGTCTGTTATTATACAGCAGGTAGTTATTATACAGTCTGACAGCAGGTACAGTCTGACAGCAGGTAGTTATTATACAGTCTGACAGCAGGTAGTTATTATACAGTCTGACAGCAGGTAGTTATTATACAGTCTGACAGCAGGTAGTTATTATACAGTCTGACAGCAGGTAGTTATTATACAGTCTGACAGCAGGTAGTTATTATACAGTCTGGTAGAGTTATTATACAGTCTGACAGCAGGTAGTTATTATACAGTCTGACAGCAGGTAGAGTTATTATACAGTCTAGTTATTATACAGCAGGTAGTTATTATACAGTCTGACAGCAGGTAGTTATTATACAGTCTGACAGCAGTTATTATACAGTCTGACAGCAGGTAGAGTTATTATACAGTCTGACAGCAGGTAGTTATTATACAGTCTGACAGCAGGTAGTTATTATACAGTCTGACAGCAGGTAGTTATTATACAGTCTGACAGCAGTTATTATACAGTCTGACAGCAGTTATTATACAGTCTGACAGTCTGACAGGTAGAGTTATTATACAGTCTGACAGCAGGTAGTTATTATATGACATTATACAGTCTGACAGCAGGTAGTTATTATACAGTCTGACAGCAGGTAGTTATTATACAGTCTGACAGCAGGTAGTTATTATACAGTCTGACAGCAGGTAGAGTTATTATACAGTCTGACAGCAGGTAGTTATTATACAGTCTGACAGCAGGTAGTTATTATACAGTCTGACAGCAGGTAGAGTTATTATACAGTCTGACAGCAGGTCTAGTTATTATACAGTCTGACAGCAGGTAGTTATTATAGTGACAGCAGGTAGTTATTATACAGTCTGACAGCAGGTAGTTATTATACAGTCTGACAGCAGGTAGTTATTATACAGTCTGACAGCAGGTAGTTATTATACAGTCTGACAGCAGGTAGAGTTATTATACAGTCTGACAGCAGGTGACAGCAGGTAGTTATTATACAGTCTGACAGCAGGTAGTTATTATACAGTCTGACAGCAGGTAGTTATTATACAGTCTGACAGCAGTCTGACAGCAGGTTATTATACAGTCTGACAGCAGGTTATTATACAGTGACAGCAGGTAGTTATTATACAGTCTGACAGCAGGTAGTTATTATACAGTCTGACAGCAGGTAGTTATTATACAGTCTGACAGCAGGTAGTTATTATACAGTCTGACAGCAGGTAGAGTTATTATACAGTCTGACAGCAGGTAGTTATTATACAGTCTGACAGCAGGTAGTTATTATACAGTCTGACAGCAGGTAGTTATTATACAGTCTGACAGCAGGTAGTTATTATACAGTCTGACAGCAGGTAGTTATTATACAGTCTGACAGCAGGTAGTTATTATACAGTTATTATACAGTCTGACAGCAGGTAGTTATTATACAGTCTGACAGCAGGTAGTTATTATACAGTCTGACAGCAGGTAGTTATTATACAGTCTGACAGCAGGTAGTTATTATACAGTCTGACAGCAGTTATTATACAGTCTGACAGCAGGTAGTTATTATACAGTCTGACAGCAGGTAGTTATTATACAGTTAGTTATTATACAGTCTGACAGCAGGTAGTTATTATACAGTCTGACAGTAGTTATTATACAGTCTGTAGGTAGTTATTATACAGTCTGACAGCAGGTACAGTCTGACAGCAGGTAGTTATTATACAGTCTGACAGCAGGTAGTTATTATACAGTCTGACAGCAGGTAGTTATTATACAGTCTGACAGCAGGTAGAGTTATTATACAGTCTGACAGCAGGTAGAGTTATTATACAGTCTGACAGCAGGTAGTTATTATACAGTCTGACAGCAGGTAGTTATTATACAGTCTGACAGCAGGTAGTTATTATACAGTCTGACAGCAGGTAGTTATTATACAGTCTGACAGCAGGTAGAGTTATTATACAGTCTGACAGCAGGTAGTTATTATACAGTCTGACAGCAGGTAGTTATTATACAGTCTGACAGCAGGTAGAGTTATTATACAGTCTGACAGCAGGTAGTTATTATACAGTCTGACAGCAGGTAGTTATTATACAGTCTGACAGCAGGTAGTTATTATACAGTCTGACAGCAGGTAGAGTTATTATACAGTCTGACAGCAGGTAGAGTTATTATACAGTCTGACAGCAGGTAGAGTTATTATACAGTCTGACAGCAGGTAGTTATTATACAGTCTGTTATTATACAGTCTGACAGCAGGTAGTTATTATACAAAGCAGGTAGTTATTATACAGTCTGACAGCAGGTAGAGTTATTATACAGTCTGACAGCAGGTAGTTATTATACAGTCTGACAGCAGGTAGTTATTATACAGTCTGACAGCAGGTAGTTATTATACAGTCTGACAGCAGGTAGTTATTATACAGTCTGACAGCAGGTAGTTATTATACAGTCTGACAGCAGGTAGAGTTATTATACAGTCTGACAGCAGGTAGAGTTATTATACAGTCTGACAGCAGGTAGTTATTATACAGTCTGACAGCAGGTAGAGTTATTATACAGTCTGACAGCAGGTAGTTATTATACAGTCTGACAGCAGGTAGTTATTATACAGTCTGACAGCAGGTAGTTATTATACAGTCTGACAGCAGGTAGAGTTATTATACAGTCTGACAGCAGGTAGTTATTATACAGTCTGAGCAGTTATTATACAGTCTGACAGCAGGTAGTTATTATACAGTCTGACAGCAGGTACAGTTAGGTAGTTATTATACAGTCTGACAGCAGGTAGAGTTATTATACAGTCTGACAGCAGGTAGTTATTATACAGTCTGACAGCAGGTAGTTATTATACAGTCTGACAGCAGGTAGTTATTATACAGTCTGACAGCAGGTAGAGTTATTATACAGTCTGACAGCAGGTAGTTATTATACAGTCTGACAGCAGGTAGTTATTATACAGTCTGACAGCAATAGGTGACAGAGGTAGTTATTATACAGTCTGACAGCAGGTAGTTATTATACAGTCTGACAGCAGGTAGAGTTATTATACAGTCTGACAGCAGGTAGTTATTATACAGTCTGACAGCAGGTAGTTATTATACAGTCTGACAGCAGGTAGTTATTATACAGTCTGACAGCAGGTAGTTATTATACAGTCTGACAGCAGGTCGTTATTATACAGTCTGACAGCAGGTAGTTATTATACAGTCTGACAGCACAGCAGGTAGGTAGTTATTATACAGTCTGACAGCAGGTAGTTATTATACAGTCTGACAGCAGGTAGTTATTATACAGTCTGACAGCAGGTAGTTATTATACAGTCTGACAGCAGGTAGTTATTATACAGTCTGACAGCAGGTAGTTATTATACAGTCTGACAGCAGTTATTATAGACAGCAGGTAGTTATTATACAGTCTGACAGCAGGTAGTTATTATACAGTCTGACAGCAGGTAGAGTTATTATACAGTCTGACAGCAGGTAGTTATTATACAGTCTGACAGCAGGTAGTTATTATACAGTCTGACAGCAGGTAGTTATTATACAGTCTGACAGCAGGTAGAGTTATTATACAGTCTGACAGCAGGTAGTTATTATACAGTCTGACAGCAGGTAGTTATTATACAGTCTGACAGCAGGTAGTTATTATACAGTCTGACAGCAGGTAGAGTTATTATACAGTCTGACAGCAGGTAGTTATTATACAGTCTGACAGCAGGTAGTTATTATACAGTCTGACAGCAGGTAGTTATTATACAGTCTGACAGCAGGTAGAGTTATTATACAGTCTGACAGCAGGTAGTTATTATACAGTCTGACAGCAGGTAGTTATTATACAGTCTGACAAAGGTAGTTATTATACAGTCTGACAGCAGGTAGAGTTATTATACAGTCTGAGTCTGACAGCAGGTAGAGTTATTATACAGTCTGACAGCAGGTAGTTATTATACAGTCTGACAGCAGGTAGTTATTATACAGTCTGACAGCAGGTAGTTATTATACAGTCTGACAGCAGGTAGTTATTATACAGTCTGACAGCAGGTAGAGTTATTATACAGTCTGACAGCAGGTAGTTATTATACAGTCTGACAGCAGGTAGAGTTATTATACAGTCTGACAGCAGGTAGTTATTATACAGTCTTATTATACAGTCTGACAGCAGGTAGTTATTATACAGTCTGACAGCAGGTAGAGTTATTATACAGTCTGACAGCAGGTAGTTATTATACAGTCTGACAGCAGGTAGTTATTATACAGTCTGACAGCAGTTATTATACAGTCTGACAGCAGGTAGTTATTATACAGTCTGACAGCAGGTAGTTATTATACAGTCTGACAGCAGGTAGTTATTATACAGTCTGACAGCAGGTAGTTATTATACAGTCTGACAGCAGGTAGTTATTATACAGTCTGACAGCAGGTAGAGTTATTATACAGTCTGACAGCAGGTAGTTATTATACAGTCTGACAGCAGGTAGTTATTATACAGTCTGACAGCAGGTAGTTATTATACAGTCTGACAGCAGGTAGAGTTATTATACAGTCTGACAGCAGGTAGAGTTATTATACAGTCTGACAGCAGGTATTTATTATATTAGTCTGACAGCAGGTAGATAGTTATTATACAGTCTGACAGCAGGTAGTTATTATACAGTCTCTGTTATTATACAGTCTGACAGCAGGTAGTTATTATACAGTCTGACAGCAGGTAGTTATTATACAGTTATTATACAGTCTGACAGCAGGTAGTTATTATACAGTCTGACAGCAGGTAGAGTTATTATACAGTCTGACAGCAGGTAGTTATTATACAGTCTGACAGCAGGTAGTTATTATACAGTCTGACAGCAGGTAGTTATTATACAGTCTGACAGCAGTTATTATACAGTCTGACAGCAGGTAGTTATTATACAGTCTGACAGCAGGTAGTTATTATACAGTCTGACAGCAGGTAGAGTTATTATACAGTCTGACAGCAGGTTATTATACAGTTATTATACAGTCTGACAGCAGGTAGTTATTATACAGTCTGACAGCAGGTAGTTATTATACAGTCTGACAGCAGGTAGAGTTATTATACAGTCTGACAGCAGGTAGTTATTATACAGTCTGACAGCAGGTAGTTATTATACAGTCTGACAGCAGGTAGTTATTATACAGTCTGACAGCAGGTAGTTATTATACAGTCTGACAGCAGGTAGTTATTATACAGTCTGACAGCAGGTAGTTATTATACAGTCTGACAGCAGGTAGTTATTATACAGTCTGACAGCAGGTAGTTATTATACAGTCTGACAGCAGGTAGTTATTATACAGTCTGACAGCAGGTAGTTATTATACAGTCTGACAGCAGGTAGAGTTATTATACAGTCTGACAGCAGGTAGTTATTATACAGTCTGACAGCAGGTAGTTATTATACAGTCTGACAGCAGGTAGAGTTATTATACAGTCTGACAGCAGGTAGTTATTATACAGTCTGACAGTCTGAGGTAGTTATTATACAGTCTGACAGCAGGTAGTTATTATACAGTCTGACAGCAGGTAGTTATTATACAGTCTGACAGCAGGTAGTTATTATACAGTCTGACAGCAGGTAGTTATTATACAGTCTGACAGCAGGTAGAGTTATTATACAGTCTGACAGCAGGTAGAGTTATTATACAGTCTGACAGCAGGTAGTTATTATACAGTCTGACAGCAGGTGACAGCAGTTATTATACAGTCTGACAGCAGGTAGTTATTATACAGTCTGACAGCAGGTAGTTATTATACAGTCTGACAGCAGGTAGTTATTATACAGTCTGACAGCAGGTAGAGTTATTATACAGTCTGACAGCAGGTAGTTATTATACAGTCTGACAGCAGGTAGTTATTATACAGTCTGACAGCAGGTAGTTATTATACAGTCTGACAGCAGGTAGAGTTATTATACAGTCTGACAGCAGGTAGTTATTATACAGTCTGACAGCAGGTAGTTATTATACAGTCTGACAGCAGGTAGTTATTATACAGTCTGACAGCAGGTAGAGTTATTATACAGTCTGACAGCAGGTAGTTATTATACAGTCTGACAGCAGGTAGTTATTATACAGTCTGACAGCAGTTATTATACAGTCTGGTAGAGTTATTATACAGTCTGACAGCAGGTAGTTATTATACAGTCTGACAGCAGGACAGAGTTATTATACAGTCTGACAGCAGGTAGTTATTATACAGTCTGACAGCAGGTAGTTATTATACAGTCTGACAGCAGGTAGTTATTATACAGTCTGACAGCAGGTAGTTATTATACAGTCTGACAGCAGGTAGTTATTATACAGTCTGACAGCAGGTAGTTATTATACAGTCTGACAGCAGGTAGAGTTATTATACAGTCTCTGACAGCAGGTAGTTATTATACAGTCTGACAGCAGGTAGTTATTATACAGTCTGACAGCAGGTAGTTATTATACAGTCTGACAGCAGGTAGTTATTATACAGTTGACAGCAGGTAGTTATTATACAGTCTGACAGCAGGTAGTTATTATACAGTCTGACAGCAGGTAGTTATTATACAGTCTGACAGCAGGTAGTTATTATACAGTCTGACAGCAGGTAGAGTTATTATACAGTCTGACAGCAGGTAGTTATTATACAGTCTGACAGCAGGTAGTTATTATACAGTCTGACAGCAGGTAGTTATTATACAGTCTGACAGCAGGTAGTTATTATACAGTTATTATACAGTCTGACAGCAGGTAGTTATTATACAGTCTGACAGCAGGTAGTTATTATACAGTCTGACAGCAGGTAGTTATTATACAGTCTGACAGCAGGTCTAGTAGTTATTATACAGTCTTATATTATACAGTCTGACAGCAGGTAGAGTTATTATACAGTCTGACAGCAGGTAGTTATTATACAGTCTGACAGCAGGTAGTTATTATACAGTCTGACAGCAGGTAGAGTTATTATACAGTCTGACAGCAGGTAGTTATTATACAGTCTGACAGCAGGTAGTTATTATACAGTCTGACAGCATGGTAGAGTTATTATACAGTCTGACAGCAGGTAGTTATTATACAGTCTGACAGCAGTCTTATACAGTGACAGCAGGTAGTTATTATACAGTCTGACAGCAGGTAGTTATTATACAGTCTGACAGCAGGTAGTTATTATACAGTCTGACAGCAGGTAGTTATTATACAGTCTGACAGCAGGTAGTTATTATACAGTCTGACAGCAGGTAGTTATTATACAGTCTGACAGCAGGTAGTTATTATACAGTCTGACAGCAGGTAGATGACAGCAGGTAGAGTTATTATACAGTCTGACAGCAGGTAGTTATTATACAGTCTGACAGCAGTTAGTTATTATACAGTCTGACAGCAGGTAGTTATTATACAGTCTGACAGCAGGTAGAGTTATTATACAGTCTGACAGCAGGTAGTTATTATACAGTCTGACAGCAGGTAGTTATTATACAGTCTGACAGCAGGTAGTTATTATACAGTCTGACAGCAGGTAGTTATTATACAGTCTGACAGCAGGTAGTTATTATACAGTCTGACAGCAGGTAGTTATTATACAGTCTGACAGCAGGTAGAGTTATTATACAGTCTGACAGCAGGTAGAGTTATTATACAGTCTGACAGCAGGTAGTTATTATACAGTCTGACAGCAGGTAGTTATTATACAGTCTGACAGCAGGTAGTTATTATACAGTCTGACAGCAGGTAGTTATTATACAGTCTGACAGCAGGTAGAGTTATTATACAGTCTGACAGCAGGTAGTTATTATACAGTCTGACAGCAGGTAGAGTTATTATACAGTCTGACAGCAGGTAGTTATTATACAGTCTGACAGCAGGTAGTTATTATACAGTCTGACAGCAGGTAGGTTATTATACAGTCTAGGTAGTTATTATACAGTCTGACAGCAGGTTATTATAGTCTTATTATACAGTCTGACAGCAGGTAGTTATTATACAGTCTGACAGCAGGTAGTTATTATACAGTCTGACAGCAGGTAGTTATTATACAGTCTGACAGCAGGTAGTTATTATACAGTCTGACAGCAGGTAGTTATTATACAGTCTGACAGCAGGTAGTTATTATACAGTCTGACAGTCTGCAGGTAGTTATTATACAGTCTGACAGCAGGTAGAGTTATTATACAGTCTGACAGCAGGTAGTTATTATACAGTCTGACAGCAGGTGACAGCAGGAGTTATTATACAGTCTGACAGCAGGTAGTTATTATACAGTCTGACAGCAGGTAGTTATTATACAGTCTGACAGCAGGTAGTTATTATACAGTCTGACAGCAGGTAGTTATTATACAGTCTGACAGCAGGTAGTTATTATACAGTCTGACAGCAGGTAGTTATTATAGTTATTATACAGTCTGACAGCAGGACAGTTATTATACAGTCTGACAGCAGGTAGAGTTATTATACAGTCTGACAGCAGGTAGTTATTATACAGTCTGACAGCAGGTAGTTATTATACAGTCTGACAGCAGTTATTATACAGTCTGACAGCAGTAGTTATTATACAGTCTGACAGCAGGTAGAGTTATTATACAGTCTGACAGCAGGTAGTCTGAGTTATTATACAGTCTGACAGCAGGTAGTTATTATACAGTCTGACAGCAGGTAGAGTTATTATACAGTCTGACAGCAGGTAGTTATTATACAGTCTGACAGCAGGTAGTTATTATACAGTCTGACAGCAGTTATTATACAGTCTGACAGCAGAGTTATTATACAGTCTGACAGCAGGTAGAGTTATTATACAGTCTGACAGCAGGTAGTTATTATACAGTCTGACAGCAGGTAGTTATTATACAGTCTGACAGCAGGTAGTTATTATACAGTCTGACAGCAGGTCTGACAGCAGGTAGTTATTATACAGTCTGACAGCAGGTAGTTATTATACAGTCTGACAGCAGGTAGAGTTATTATACAGTCTGACAGCAGGTAGTTATTATACAGTCTGACAGCAGGTAGGAGTTATTATACAGTCTGACAGCAGGTAGTTATTATACAGTCTGACAGCAGGTAGTTATTATACAGTCTGACAGCAGGTAGTTATTATACAGTCTGACAGCAGGTAGTTATTATACAGTCTGACAGCAGGTAGTTATTATACAGTCTGACAGCAGGTAGTTATTATACAGTCTGACAGCAGGTAGTTATTATACAGTCTGACAGCAGGTAGTTATTATACAGTCTGACAGCAGGTAGAGTTATTATACAGTCTGACAGCAGGTAGTTATTATACAGTCTGACAGCAGGTAGTTATTATACAGTCTGACAGCAGGTAGTTATTATACAGTCTGACAGTTATTATACAGGTAGTTATTATACAGTCTGACAGCAGGTAGTTATTATACAGTCTGACAGCAGGTAGTTATTATACAGTCTGACAGCAGGTAGTTATTATACAGTCTGACAGCAGGTAGTTATTATACAGTCTGACAGCAGGTAGTTATTATACAGTCTGACAGCAGGTAGTTATTATACAGTCTGACAGCAGGTAGAGTTATTATACAGTCTGACAGCAGGTAGTTATTATACAGTCTGACAGCAGGTAGTTATTATACAGTCTGACAGCAGGTAGTTATTATACAGTCTGACAGCAGGTAGTTATTATACAGTCTGACAGCAGGTAGTTATTATACAGTCTGACAGCAGGTAGTTATTATACAGTCTGACAGCAGGTAGTTATTATACAGTCTGACAGCAGGTAGTTATTATACAGTCTGACAGCAGGTAGTTATTATACAGTCTGACAGCAGGTAGAGTTATTATACAGTCTGACAGCAGGTAGTTATTATACAGTCTGACAGCAGGTAGTTATTATACAGTCTGACAGCAGGTAGTTATTATACAGTCTGACAGCAGGTAGTTATTATACAGTCTGACAGCAGGTAGTTATTATACAGTCTGACAGCAGGTAGTTATTATACAGTCTGACAGCAGGTAGTTATTATACAGTCTCAGATGTATTATTATACAGTAGAGGAAACAGGCCAGGTTCAATCAGAATTATTATTACAGTAGTTATTATACAGTCTGCCAGGTTCAGTAGGTTAATACAGAAACCAGGTTCAATCAGATGTATTATTACAGTAGAGGAAACAGGCCAGGTTCAATCAGACCTATTATTACAGTAGAGGAAACAGACCAGGTTCAATCAGATAGTATTATTACAGTAGAGGAAACAGGCCAGGTTCAATCAGACCTATTATTACAGTAGAGGAAACAGACCAGGTTCAATCAGATGTATTATTACAGTAGAGGAAACAGGCCAGGTTCAATCAGACCTATTATTACAGTAGAGGAAACAGACCAGGTTCAATCAGATGTATTATTACAGTAGAGGAAACAGGCCAGGTTCAATCAGACCTATTATTACAGTAGAGGAAACAGGTTCCAGGTTCAGGCCAGGTTCAATCAGACCTATTATTACAGTAGAGGAAACAGGCCAGTTCAATCAGTATTATTACAGTAGAGGAAACAGGCCAGGTTCAATCAGACCTATTATTACAGTAGAGGAAACAGGCCAGGTTCAATCAGATGTATTATTACAGTAGAGGAAACAGGCCAGGTTCAATCAGACATATTATTACAGTAGAGGAAACAGGCCAGGTTCAATCAGACTTATTATTACAGTAGAGGAAACAGGCCAGGTTCAATCAGACTTATTATTACAGTAGAGGAAACAGGCCAGGTTCAATCAGACTTATTATTACAGTAGAGGAAACAGGCCAGGTTCAATCAGACTTATTATTACAGTAGAGGAAACAGGCCAGGTTCAATCAGACAGGTTATTATTACAGTAGAGGAAACAGGCCAGGTTCAATCAGACATATTATTACAGTAGAGGAAACAGGCCAGGTTCAATCAGACTTATTATTACAGTAGAGGAAACAGGCCAGGTTCAATCAGATGGACTGTGTGATACAGCAGGACTTCACCCGTCCTCCCTCCCCTCCCCTCCCCCGTCCTCCCTCCTCCTCACCCGCCCTCCCTCCCCCGTCCTCCCTCCTCCCTCCCCACCCGTGATCCCTCACCCGCCCTCCCTCCCCCCCGTCCTCCCTCCCCCCCCCTCCTCACCCGTCCCTCCCTCCCCACCCGTGATCCCTCCCCCATCCTCCCTCCTCCTCACCCGCCCTCCCTCCCCAGTCCTCCCTCCCCCTCCCCTCCTCACCCGTCCTCCCTCCCCACCCGTGATCCCTCCTCCCCCTCCCTCCCTCCCCCCCCGTCCTCCCTCACCCTCCCCGCCCTCATTCATTTAACAGACGTGTGTGTCCATATGGGTTTAATCATGGCTGAAGCCAGCTCAGTGAACAGAACAGCAGGTTAACAACCTGAACCTCCAGGTAAACACACCAAGGTCACACAGCTCTGTCGTCTCTATCCAAAACTCATTTTGTCTTGCGTCCCAAATGGCTCCCTATTCACTACATAGTGCACTGCCTTTGACCAGCGATGTCCCAAATGGCTCCCTATTCACCACATAGACCAGTGCATGCATAAGCAATAGTGTGTAATTTAGGAGACAGACATGTTCTCAGCCCGTCTACCCACAGGCCTCAAGGGACGGCAGGGTAGCCTAGTGGTTAGAGGACTAGTAACAGGCCTCAGGGACGGCAGGGTAGCCTAGTGGTTAGAGGACTAGTAACAGGCCTCAGGGACGGCAGGGTAGCCTAGTGGTTAGAGGACTAGTAACAGGCCTCAGGGACGGCAGGGTAGCCTAGTGGTTAGAGGACTAGTAACAGGCCTCAGGGACGGCAGGGTAGCCTAGTGGTTAGAGGACTAGTAACAGGCCTCAGGGACGGCAGGGTAGCCTAGTGGTTAGAGGACTAGTAACAGGCCTCAGGGACGGCAGGGTAGCCTAGTGGTTAGAGGACTAGTAACAGGCCTCAGGGGGACTAGTGGTTAGAGGGCAGGGTAGCCTAGTGGTTAGAGGACTAGTAACAGGCCTCAGGGACGGCAGGGTAGCCTAGTGGTTAGAGGACTAGTAACAGGCCTCAGGGACGGCAGGGTAGCCTAGTGGTTAGAGGACTAGTAACAGGCCTCAGGGACGGCAGGGTAGCCTAGTGGTTAGAGGACTAGTAACAGGCCTCAGGGACGGCAGGGTAGCCTAGTGGTTAGAGGACTAGTAACAGGCCTCAGGGACGGCAGGGTAGCCTAGTGGTTAGAGGACTAGTAACAGGCCTCAGGGACGGCAGGGTAGCCTAGTGGTTAGAGGACTAGTAACAGGCCTCAGGGACGGCAGGGTAGCCTAGTGGTTAGAGGACTAGTAACAGGCCTCAGGGACGGCAGGGTAGCCTAGTGGTTAGAGGACTAGTAACAGGCCTCAGGGACGGCAGGGTAGCCTAGTGGTTAGAGGACTAGTAACAGGCCTCAGGGACGGCAGGGTAGCCTAGTGGTTAGAGGACTAGTAACAGGCCTCAGGGACGGCAGGGTAGCCTAGTGGTTAGAGGACTAGTAACAGGCCTCAGGGACGGCAGGGTAGCCTAGTGGTTAGAGGACTAGTAACAGGCCTCAGGGACGGCAGGGTAGCCTAGTGGTTAGAGGACTAGTAACAGGCCTCAGGGACGGCAGGGTAGCCTAGTGGTTAGAGGACTAGTAACAGGCCTCAGGGACGGCAGGGTAGCCTAGTGGTTAGAGGACTAGTAACAGGCCTCAGGGACGGCAGGGTAGCCTAGTGGTTAGAGGACTAGTAACAGGCCTCAGGGACGGCAGGGTAGCCTAGTGGTTAGAGGACTAGTAACAGGCCTCAGGGACGGCAGGGTAGCCTAGTGGTTAGAGGACTAGTAACAGGCCTCAGGGACGGCAGGGTAGCCTAGTGTTTAGAGGACTAGTAACAGGCCTCAGGGACGGCAGGGTAGCCTAGTGGTTAGAGGACTAGTAACAGGCCTCAGGGCTTAGTGCAAGACGGGATAAAGATCTGTTCTCCTCTAACAGAGAGACTAGCCATCCATCAGACTATTTATCATGGGACATCTGACTGGGATATCTGACTGGGATATCTGACCGGGATATCTGACCGGGATATCTGACCGGGATATCTGACCGGGCTATCTGACCGGGATATCTGACTGGGATATCTGACTGGGATATCTGACTGGGATATCTGACCGGGATATCTGACCGGGATATCTGACCGGGATATCTGACCGGGATATCTGACTGGGATATCTGACTGGGATATCTGACCGGGATATCTGACCGGGATATCTGACTGGGATATCTGACTGGGATATCTGACCGGGATATCTGACCGGGATATCTGACCGGGATATCTGACCGGTATATCTGACCGGGATATCTGACCGGGATATCTGACCGGGCTATCTGACTGGGATATCTGACTGGGATATCTGACCGGGATATCTGACCGGGATATCTGACCGGGATATCTGACCGGGATATCTGACTGGGATATCTGACTGGGATATCTGACTGGGATATCTGACTGGGATATCTGACTGGGATATCTGACTGGGATATCTGACTGGGATATCTGACCGGGATATCTGACTGGGATATCTGACTGGGATATCTGACTGGGATATCTGACCGGGATATCTGACTGGGATATCTGACTGGGATATCTGACCGGGATATCTGACCGGGATATCTGACCGGGATATCTGACCGGGATATCTGACTGGGATATCTGACCGGGATATCTGACCGGGATATCTGACCGGGATATCTGACCGGGATATCTGACCGGGATATCTGACTGGGATATCTGACTGGGATATCTGACTGGGATATCTGACCGGGATATCTGACCGGGATATCTGACTGGGATATCTGACCGGGATATCTGACCGGGATATCTGACCGGGATATCTGACCGGGATATCTGACCGGGATATCTGACCGGGATATCTGACCGGGATATCTGACCGGGATATCTGACCGGGATATCTGACCGGGATATCTGACCGGGATATCTGACCGGGATATCTGACCGGGATATCTGACCGGGATATCTGACCGGGATATCTGACCGGGATATCTGACCGTGGAAGAAGTTTCCTTTAGTGCTGGGTAGGGTCAACATAGGATTTACTGAAGAAAATTATCAGAACAATTTTTGTACATTAACATACCTGAACCCTCTGTCATAACACTACATATGTCATAGTAAAGACATACCATGATATTATGTCATAACACTACATATGTCATAGTAAAGACATACCATGATATTATGTCATAACACTACATATCACTGTCATAGTAAAGACATACCATGATATTATGTCATAACACTACATATCACTGTCATAGTAAAGACATACCATGATATTATGTCATAACACTACATATCACTGTCATAGTAAAGACATACCATGACATTATGTCATAACACTACATATGTCATAGTAAAGACATACCATGATATTATGTCATAACACTACATATCACTGTCATAGTAAAGACATACCATGATATTATGTCATAACACTACATATCACTGTCATAGTAAAGACATACCATGACATTATGTCATAACACTACATATGTCATAGTAAAGACATACCATGATATTATGTCATAACACTACATATGTCATAGTAAAGACATACCATGACATTATGTCATAACACTACATATCACTGTCATAGTAAAGACATACCATGACATTATGTCATAACACTACATATGTCATAGTAAAGACATACCATGATATTATGTCATAACACTACATATCACTGTCATAGTAAAGACATACCGTGACATTATGTCATAACACTACATATCACTGTCATAGTAAAGACATACCATGGTATTATGTCATAACACTACATATGTCATAGTAAAGACATACCATGACATTATGTCATAACACTACATATGTCATAGTAAAGACATACCATGACATTATGTCATAACACTACATATGTCATAGTAAAGACATACCATGATATTATGTCATACCACTACATATGTCATAGTAAAGACATACCATGATATTGTCATAACACTACATATGTCATAGTAAAGACATACCATGACATTATGTCATAACACTACATATCACTGTCATAGTAAAGACATACCATGATATTATGTCATAACACTACATATGTCATAGTAAAGACATACCATGACATTATGTCATAACACTACATATCACTGTCATAGTAAAGACATACCATGATATTATGTCATAACACTACATATGTCATAGTAAAGACATACCATGGCATTATGTCATAACACTACATATGTCATAGTAAAGACATACCATGACATTATGTCATAACACTACACATGTCATAGTAAAGACATACCATGATATTATGTCATAACACTACACATGTCATAGTAAAGACATACCATGATATTATGTCATAACACTACATATGTCATAGTAAAGACATACCATGACATTGTCATAACACTACATATGTCATAGTAAAGACATACCATGATATTATGTCATAACACTACATATGTCATAGTAAAGACATACCATGACATTATGTCATAACACTACACATGTCATAGTAAAGACATACCATGATATGTCATAACACTACATATGTCATAGTAAAGACATACCATGATATTATGTCATAACACTACATATGTCATAGTAAAGACATACCATGATATTATGTCATAACACTACATATGTCATAGTAAAGACATACCATGACATTATGTCATAACACTACACATGTCATAGTAAAGACATACCATGATATTATGTCATAACACTACACATGTCATAGTAAAGACATACCATGATATTATGTCATAACACTACATATGTCATAGTAAAGACATACCATGACATTGTCATAACACTACATATGTCATAGTAAAGACATACCATGATATTATGTCATAACACTACATATGTCATAGTAAAGACATACCATGACATTATGTCATAACACTACACATGTCATAGTAAAGACATACCATGATATTATGTCATAACACTACATATGTCATAGTAAAGACATACCATGATATTATGTCATAACACTACATATGTCATAGTAAAGACATACCATGACATTATGTCATAACACTACACATGTCATAGTAAAGACATACCATGATATTATGTCATAACACTACATATGTCATAGTAAAGACATACCATGACATTATGTCATAACACTACATATGTCATAGTAAAGACATACCATGACATTATGTCATAACACTACATATGTCATAGTAAAGACATACCATGATATTATGTCATAACACTACATATCACTGTCATAGTAAAGACATACCATGATATTATGTCATAACACTACATATCACTGTCATAGTAAAGACATACCATGACATTATGTCATAACACTACATATGTCATAGTAAAGACATACCATGACATTATGTCATAACACTACATATGTCATAGTAAAGACATACCATGACATTATGTCATAACACTACATATGTCATAGTAAAGACATACCATGACATTATGTCATAACACTACATATGTCATAGTAAAGACATACCATGACATTATGTCATAACACTACATATGTCATAGTAAAGACATACCATGACATTATGTCATAACACTACATATGTCATAGTAAAGACATACCATGATATTATGTCATAACACTACATATGTCATAGTAAAGACATACCATGATATTATGTCATAACACTACATATGTCATAGTAAAGACATACCATGATATTATGTCATAACACTACATATCACTGTCATAGTAAAGACATACCATGACATTATGTCATAACACTACACATGTCATAGTAAAGACATACCATGATATTATGTCATAACACTACACATGTCATAGTAAAGACATACCATGATATTATGTCATAACACTACATATGTCATAGTAAAGACATACCATGACATTGTCATAACACTACATTGTCATAGTAAAGACATACCATGATATTATGTCATAACACTACATATGTCATAGTAAAGACATACCATGACATTATGTCATAACACTACATATGTCATAGTAAAGACATACCATGATATTATGTCATAACACTACATATGTCATAGTAAAGACATACCATGATATTATGTCATAACACTACATATGTCATAGTAAAGACATACCATGACATTATGTCATAACACTACACATGTCATAGTAAAGACATACCATGATATTATGTCATAACACTACATATGTCATAGTAAAGACATACCATGATATTATGTCATAACACTACACATGTCATAGTAAAGACATACCATGATATTATGTCATAAAACTACATATGTCATAGTAAAGACATACCATGACATTATGTCATAACACTACATATGTCATAGTAAAGACATACCATGATATTATGTCATAACACTACATATGTCATAGTAAAGACATACCATGACATTATGTCATAACACTACATATGTCATAGTAAAGACATACCATGACATTATGTCATAACACTACATATGTCATAGTAAAGACATACCATGACATTATGTCATAACACTACATATGTCATAGTAAAGACATACCATGATATTATGTCATAACACTACATATCACTGTCATAGTAAAGACATACCATGACATTATGTCATAACACTACATATGTCATAGTAAAGACATACCATGACATTGTCACAACACTACATATGTCATAGTAAAGACATACCATGACATTATGTCATAACACTACATATCACTGTCATAGTAAAGACATACCATGATATTATGTCATAACACTACATATGTCATAGTAAAGACATACCATGGCATTATGTCATAACACTACATATCACTGTCATAGTAAAGACATACCATGATATTATGTCATAACACTACATATGTCATAGTAAAGACATACCATGATATTATGTCATAACACTACATATGTCATAGTAAAGACATACCATGATATTATGTCATAACACTACATATGTCATAGTAAAGACATACCATGACATTATGTCATAACACTACATATCACTGTCATAGTAAAGACATACCATGATATTATGTCATAACACTACATATGTCATAGTAAAGACATACCATGATATTATGTCATAACACTACATATGTCATAGTAAAGACATACCATGACATTATGTCATAACACTACATATCACTGTCATAGTAAAGACATACCATGACATTATGTCATAACACTACATATCACTGTCATAGTAAAGACATACCATGACATTATGTCATAACACTACATATCACTGTCATAGTAAAGACATACCATGACATTATGTCATAACACTACATATGTCATAGTAAAGACATACCATGACATTATGTCATAACACTACATATCACTGTCATAGTAAAGACATACCATGACATTATGTCATAACACTACATATCACTGTCATAGTAAAGACATACCATGATATTATGTCATAACACTACATATGTCATAGTAAAGACATACCATGACATTATGTCATAACACTACATATCACTGTCATAGTAAAGACATACCATGATATTATGTCATAACACTACATATCACTGTCATAGTAAAGACATACCATGATATTATGTCATAACACTACATATGTCATAGTAAAGACATACCATGATATTATGTCATAACACTACATATGTCATAGTAAAGACATACCATGACATTATGTCATAACACTACATATGTCATAGTAAAGACATACCATGACATTATGTCATAACACTACATATGTCATAGTAAAGACATACCATGACATTATGTCATAACACTACATATCACTGTCATAGTAAAGACATACCATGATATTATGTCATAACACTACATATGTCATAGTAAAGACATACCATGACATTATGTCATAACACTACATATGTCATAGTAAAGACATACCATGATATTATGTCATAACACTACATATGTCATAGTAAAGACATACCATGACATTATGTCATAACACTACATATCACTGTCATAGTAAAGACATACCATGACATTATGTCATAACACTACATATGTCATAGTAAAGACATACCATGACATTGTCACAACACTACATATGTCATAGTAAAGACATACCATGACATTATGTCATAACACTACATATCACTGTCATAGTAAAGACATACCATGACATTATGTCATACCACTACATATGTCATAGTAAAGACATACCATGACATTATGTCATAACACTACATATGTCATAGTAAAGACATACCATGATATTATGTCATAACACTACATATCACTGTCATAGTAAAGACATACCATGATATTATGTCATAACACTACATATGTCATAGTAAAGACATACCATGATATTATGTCATAACACTACATATGTCATAGTAAAGACATACCATGACATTATGTCATAACACTACATATGTCATAGTAAAGACATACCATGACATTATGTCATAACACTACATATGTCATAGTAAAGACATACCATGACATTATGTCATAACACTACATATCACTGTCATAGTAAAGACATACCATGATATTATGTCATAACACTACATATGTCATAGTAAAGACATACCATGATATTATGTCATAACACTACATATGTCATAGTAAAGACATACCATGATATTATGTCATAACACTACATATGTCATAGTAAAGACATACCATGACATTATGTCATAACACTACATATGTCATAGTAAAGACATACCATGATATTATGTCATAACACTACATATGTCATAGTAAAGACATACCATGATATTATGTCATAACACTACATATGTCATAGTAAAGACATACCATGATATTATGTCATAACACTACATATCACTGTCATAGTAAAGACATACCATGATATTATGTCATAACACTACATATCACTGTCATAGTAAAGACATACCATGACATTATGTCATAACACTACATATGTCATAGTAAAGACATACCATGACATTATGTCATAACACTACATATCACTGTCATAGTAAAGACATACCATGATATTATGTCATAACACTACATATCACTGTCATAGTAAAGACATACCATGATATTATGTCATAACACTACATATCACTGTCATAGTAAAGACATACCATGATATTATGTCATAACACTACATATCACTGTCATAGTAAAGACATACCATGATATTATGTCATAACACTACATATCACTGTCATAGTAAAGACATACCATGACATCAACAGTCATGACAGCATTTGTCAACAGACTTAAAACAGACACGACCTGTTACCACTACACATGTCAACAGACTTAAAACAGGCCTGTTACATAGCAGCAGTTGGTTTGTCAAACAGACGTTTTAAACAGCCGTTTCTGTCGCTGCCGGAGGACTCAAAAACAAACATTTCGGTGTTTACACCAATTTGTTTAACGCCCAGATTATAATCACTTTAAATTAAGCTGATCTCCCGTGGGCAGATTCTACGTGAAGACCGGGAGAATCTGCCAGGACTGAACGGGAGATCGGAGCAGCATTAAGTTCAGTTTTTTTTGGGGGGGGGGGGGCTTTTCATCCCCGGTTATTTGGACTGCCTTCGCCTCGAGTCCTTGGCCCGCGTACCAAAAATGGATCGTAAGGGAACGGGGGCTTTTGGCTGAGAGTTTTCTTTTGCTAGGGTGGAGACTGTTTCTTACCGGAACTCTCCATTTCTATCACGTGTAGACACAGACGTTAATCAGCTGACCAAATAACGCAAGATTATACTTCTGGATTAACGGAGATTAAAACGAAGCAGATAATGAGCTTTTTCCTCAAATCAAACATCAAAGAAACGTTGGGTGGCACGGCGGCCTTTTTCTCTCCAGAGCTGAGCTTATCTCCTCATTAGCATTATTAGCATGGCCAATCCACAACCAGCAAGACATTAGCATTATTAGCATTACCAATCCACAACCAGGAAGACATTAGCATTATTAGCATGGCCAATCCACAACCAGCAATACATTAGCATTATTAGCATGGCCAATCCACAACCAGCAAGACATTAGCATTATTAGCATTACCAATCCACAACCAGGAAGACATTAGCATTATTAGCATTACCAATCCACTACCAGCAATACATTAGCATTATTAGCATAACCAACCCACAACCAGGAAGACATTAGCATTATTAGCATTACCAATCCACTACCAGCAAGACATTACCAATCCACTACGGGGCTGTAGTGGAGCGGCACCCCCTGGTAACATCACCGGCATCTCCCACTCCAAACACACCAAGACAGTCAGTGAAGGCAAGAGGGCATTAAACCTTTTCCCCTGAGACTGAAAATATTTGGCACCCCCAGATCCTCAAAAAGTTCTACAGCTGCACCAATCCTGACCGGTTGCCTCACCGCCTGGCATCTGACCGTGAGGCGCTACAGAGGGTAGTGCGAACGGCCCAGTTCATCACTGGGGCCAAGCACCCCCTGTCAAAGGGCATCTCCCCTTAAAACCGGTCACATCTCCCACTATACAGGGTCAGTGAAGGTCCCCTGTAAATAGCCTCGTCGTTCTTATTTAATTGTGTTTATTTGGTAAATATTCTCTTAACTCTTCTTGAACTGCACTGTTGGTTAAGGGCTTGTCAGTCAGCATTTCAGGGCCAAAGGTCTGGCTCTCTGGTCAAGAGCTGGGCTCTAACAGCTGATTCCACTAACCTTCCTCATTAAAACACATGGCATCTCCCTGGACTATACAGGAGTCAGTGAAGGACATCTCCCACTATACAGAGTCAGTGAAGGTCATCTCCCACTATACAGGAGTCAGTGAAGGTCATCTCCCACTATACAGGTCAGTGAAGCACATCTCCCACTATACAGGGCCAGTGAAGACATCTCCCACTATACAGGGCCAGTGAAGGTCAGAGAGGGCCAGAAGAGTGACATCTCCCACTATACAGAGTCAGTGAAGAGACTATACAGAGTCAGTGAAGGTCAGAGACTATACAGGGCCAGTGAAGGGATCTCCCACTATACAGGTCAGTGAAGGTCAGATCCCACTATACAGGGCCAGTGAAGAGATCTCCCACTATACAGAGCCAGTGAGGGCCAGGACATCTCCCACTAACAGAGGTCAGTGAGAGAGGAGACTACAGGGCCAGACAGAGTCAGAGAAGAGACATCTCCCACTATACAGGGCCAGAGAAGAGTCAGTGAAGGTCATCTCCCACTATAGAGTCATCTCCCACTATACAGAGCCAGTGAGTGAAGACATCTCCCACTATACAGGTCAGCCAGTGAAGAGACAGATCTCCCACTATACAGGGCCAGTGAAGGGATCCCACTATACAGGGAGTGAGGACATCTCCCACTATACAGGGCCAGTGAAAACATCTCCCACTATACAGAGAAACACAGTGAAGAGTCAGATATTTAATACAGAGTCAGTGGGACATTTAACATGCCAAAAGAGATCTCCCACTATACATGGAACCAGTGAAGATGACACTCCCCAGGGCCAGTGAAGGACATTACAGGTGCCAATGAAATCTCCCACAACAAGTCAGTGAAGGTCATCTCCCACTATCCCGATTTTGTCCCACTATACAAAGTCAGTGAAGGTCAAAAATAGTAACTACAGATGAATCCCACTATACAGGGTCAGTGAAGCACATCTCCCACTATACAGAGTCAGTGAAGGTCAGATCCCACTATACAGGGTCAGTGAAGCACATCTCCCACTATACAGGGCCAGTGAAGGTCATCTCCCACTATACAGGGTCAGTGAAGCACATCTCCCACTATACAGGGCCAGTGAAGGTGACCTCCCACTATACAGGGCCAGTGAAGGTGACCTCCCACTATACAGGGCCAGTGAAGGACATCTCCCACTATACAGGGTCAGTGAAGGTCAGATCCCACTATACAGGGCCAGTGAAGGACATCTCCCACTATACAGGGCCAGTGAAGGACATCTCCCACTATACAGGGCCAGTGAAGGTCAGATCCCACTATACAGGGCCAGTGAAGGTCAGATCCCACTATACAGGGCCAGTGAAGGTCAGATCCCACTATACAGGGCCAGTGAAGGACATCTCCCACTATACAGGGCCAGTGAAGGTCAGATCCCACTATACAGGGCCAGTGAAGGACATCTCCCACTATACAGGGCCAGTGAAGGACATCTCCCACTATACAGGGTCAGTGAAGGTCAGATCCCACTATACAGGGCCAGTGAAGGACATCTCCCACTATACAGGGCCAGTGAAGGACATCTCCCACTATACAGGGCCAGTGAAGGTCATCTCCCACTATACAGGGTCAGTGAAGGTGACCTCCCCCTATACAGGGTCAGTGAAGCACATCTCCCACTATACAGGGTCAGTGAAGGTGACCTCCCCCTAAACAGGGTCAGTGAAGGTCATCTCCCACTATACAGGGTCAGTGAAGCACATCTCCCACTATACAGGGTCAGTGAAGGTCATCTCCCCCTAAACAGGGTCAGTGAAGGTCATCTCCCACTATACAGGGTCAGTGAAGGTGACCTCCCACTATACAGGGTCAGTGAAGATGACCTCCCCCTAAACAGGGTCAGTGAAGGTGACCTCCCACTATACAGGGTCAGTGAAGGTGACCTCCCCCTAAACAGGGTCAGTGAAGGTGACCTCCCACTATACAGGGTCAGTGAAGGTGACCTCCCACTATACAGGGTCAGTGAAGGACATCTCCCACTAAACAGGGTCAGTGAAGGTGACATCTCCCACTAAACAGGGTCAGTGAAGGTCATCTCCCACTATACAGGGTCAGTGAAGGTCATCTCCCACTATACAGGGTCAGTGAAGCTCATCTCCCACTATACAGGGTCAGTGAAGGTCATCTCCCACTAAACAGGGTCAGTGAAGGTGACCTCCCACTATACAGGGTCAGTGAAGGTCATCTCCCACTATACAGGGTCAGTGAAGGTGACCTCCCACTATACAGGGTCAGTGAAGGTCATCTCCACTATACAGGGTCAGTGAAGGTGACCTCCCACTCTACAGGGTCAGTGAAGGTGACCTCCCCTATACAGGTGTGCCTTGATGACAGCTGTCCACACTCTTGGCATTCTCTCAACCAGCTTCATGAGGTAGTCACCTGGAATGCATTTACATTAACAGGTGTGCCTTGTTAAAAGTTCATGTATGGAATTTATTTCCTTCTTAATGCATTTGAGCCAATCAGTTGTGTTGTGAAAAGGTAGGGGTGGTATACAGAAGAAAGCCCTATTTGGTAAAAGACCAAGTCCATATTATGGCAAGAACAGCTCAAATGAGCAAAGAGAAACGACAGGCCATCATTACTTTAAGAGACATGAAGGTCAGTCAATATGGAACATTTCAAGAACTTTGAAAGTTTCTTCAAGTGCAGTGAAAAAACCATCAAGCGCTATGATAAAAGTGGCTCTCATTAGGACCGCCACAGGAAAGAAAGACCCAGAGTTACCTCTGCTGCAGGGGATAAGTTCATTAGAGTTACCAGCCTCAGAAATTGCAGCACAAATAAATGCTTCACAGGGTTCAAGTAACAGACACATCTCAACATCAACTGTTCAGAGGAGTGAATCAGACCTTATTTGTCAAATTGCTGCAAAGAAACCACTACTAAAAGACACCAATAAGAAGAAGAGACTTGCTTGGGCCAAGAAACACGAGCAGTGGACATTAGACCGGTGGAAATATGTCCTTTGGTCTGATGAGCCCAAACTTTAGATTTTTGGTTCAAACTGTCGTGTCTCTGTAGGATCTGACACAGGGTTGGGTGGTTGTATAACGATGTATAACGTTATGATTCTGACAGACCAGAGTGGTAGTATAACGTTATGATTCTGACAGACCAGGGTGGTAGTATAACGTTATGATTCTGACAGACCAGACCAGGGTGGTAGTATAACGTTATGATTCTGACAGACCAGACCAGAAGGTGGTAGTATAACGTTATGATTCTGACAGACCAGGGTGGTAGTATAACATTATGATTCTGACAGACCAGACCAGGGTGGTAGTATAACGTTATGATTCTGACAGACCAGACCAGGTGGTAGTATAACGTTATGATTCTGACAGACCAGACCAGGGTGGTAGTATAACGTTATGATTCTGACAGACCAGACCAGGGTGGTAGTATAACGTTATGATTCTGACAGACCAGACCAGGGTGGTAGTATAACGTTATGATTCTGACAGACCAGACCAGTCAGTGAAGGGGTGGTAGTATAACGTTATGATTCTGACAGACCAGACCAGGGTGGTAGTATAACAGTTATGATTCTGACAGACCAGACCATCCCCAAACAGGGTAGTATAACGTTATGATTCTGACAGACCAGACCAGTGAAGGTCATCTCCTACTATACAGTGGTAGTATAACGTTATGATTCTGACAGACCAGACCAGGGTGGTAGTATAACGTTATGATTCTGACAGACCAGGTCAGTGGTAGTATAACGTTATGATTCTGACAGACCAGACCAGGGTGGTAGTATAACGTTATGATTCTGACAGACCAGACCAGGGTGGTAGTATAACGTTATGATTCTGACAGACCAGACCAGGGTGGTATGTATAACGTTATGATTCTGACAGACCAGACCAGGGTGGTGACAGACCAGTAGGGTGGTAACGTTATGATTCTGACAGACCAGGGTGGTAGTATAACGTTATGATTCTGACAGACCAGACCAGGGTGGTAGTATGACGTTATGATTCTGACAGACCAGACCAGGGTGGTAGTATAACGTTATGATTCTGACAGACCAGACCAGGGTGGTAGTATAACGTTATGATTCTGACAGACCAGACCAGGGTGGTAGTATAACATTATGATTCTGACAGACCAGTAAACCAGGTGGTAGTATAACGTTATGATTCTGACAGACCAGACCAGGGTGGTAGTATAACGTTATGATTCTGACAGACCAGACCAGGGTGGTAGTATAACGTTATGATTCTGACAGACCAGACCAGGGTGGTAGTATAACGTTATGATTCTGACAGACCAGACCAGGGTGGTAGTATAACGTTATGATTCTGACAGACCAGGGTGGTAGTATAACGTTATGATTCTGACAGACCAGACCAGGGTGGTAGTATAACGTTATGATTCTGACAGACCAGACCAGGGTGGTAGTATAACGTTATGATTCTGACAGACCAGACCAGGGTGGTAGTATAACGTTATGATTCTGACAGACCAGACCAGGGTGGTAGTATAACGTTATGATTCTGACAGACCAGGGTGGTAGTATAACGTTATGATTCTGACAGACCAGACCAGGGTGGTAGTATAACGTTATGATTCTGACAGACCAGACCAGGGTGGTAGTATAACGTTATGATTCTGACAGACCAGACCAGGGTGGTAGTATAACGTTATGATTCTGACAGACCAGACCAGGGTGGTAGTATAACGTTATGATTCTGACAGACCAGACCAGGGTGGTAGTATAACGTTATGATTCTGACAGACCAGACCAGGGTGGTAGTATAACGTTATGATTCTGACAGACCAGACCAGGGTGGTAGTATAACGTTATGATTCTGACAGACCAGGGTGGTAGTATAACGTTATGATTCTGACAGACCAGGGTGGTAGTATAACGTTATGATTCTGACAGACCAGACCAGGGTGGTAGTATAACGTTATGATTCTGACAGACCAGACCAGGGTGGTAGTATAACGTTATGATTCTGACAGACCAGACCAGGGTGGTAGTATAACGTTATGATTCTGACAGACCAGACCAGGGTGGTAGTATAACGTTATGATTCTGACAGACCAGACCAGGGTGGTAGTATAACGTTATGATTCTGACAGACCAGACCAGGGTGGTAGTATAACGTTATGATTCTGACAGACCAGACCAGGGTGGTAGTATAACGTTATGATTCTGACAGACCAGGGTGGTAGTATAACGTTATGATTCTGACAGACCAGGGTGGTAGTATAACGTTATGATTCTGACAGACCAGACCAGGGTGGTAGTATAACGTTATGATTCTGACAGACCAGACCAGGGTGGTAGTATAACGTTATGATTCTGACAGACCAGGGTGGTAGTATAACGTTATGATTCTGACAGACCAGGGTGGTAGTATAACGTTATGATTCTGACAGACCAGACCAGGGTGGTAGTATAACGATATGATTCTGACAGACCAGACCAGGGTGGTAGTATAGCGTTATGATTCTGACAGACCAGGGTGGTAGTATAACGTTATGATTCTGACAGACCAGGGTGGTAGTATAACGTTATGATTCTGACAGACCAGACCAGGGTGGTAGTATAATGTTATAATTCTGACTAGTTGCAGTGTCTCATAAACCAGCTTGCATCACAAATGGCACCCTATATAGTGCATTGGGTCCTGGTCAAAAGTAGTGCACTATGTAGGGAATAGGGTGCCATTTGGGATCTACGGTCAGACGGGAGGAGAATGTGCCATGTAATGAGTTTGTGAAGCTAACCATGGAGCTGAGGGTTGTTGCTGTGCTACCTGATTATTGCATGTAGAGTCCATCCAGCTGGAGGCTCATCTACTGTCTGGCTCATTCAGCAGGATGGGCCGCTTCCCAAATGGGGCTCTATTCCCTATACTGCACTTCTTATTACCACGGCCCATAGGATGCCTTTTGGGACGCAAACGACCTCTCTGCCACAACAACATTTAATTAACACGCGAGAACGAGGAAGAGGGGGAGGATGAGAGGAAGAGAGGAGAAGGATGAGGAAGAGGAGGAGGAGGGGAGGAGGAGAGGAGGAGGGGTGTTGTGAAGCACCAGGAAGAGGAGATGAAGGAGGAGGAAAAGGGGAGAAAGAGGAGGAAGAGAGGACGATGAGAGGAGGAGGAGGAGGAGGATTCTGACAGAGGGTAGAGGAGAGGAGGTAGAGAGAGGAGGAAGGAGGACGATGATGAGAGGGAGGAGGACAGAGAGGAGGTGGAGAGGATGAGAGGAGGAGAGGAGGAGAGAGAGAGGAGGTATAGAGGAGGAGGATGAGAGGAGGAGGAGGAGGTAGAGAGGAGGAAGGAGGACTGAGGAGAGGAGGAGGAGGAGGATGAGAGGGAGGAGGAGGAGGAGGAGAGGATGAGTAGAGGAGGAGGAAGGAGGAGGAGGAGAGGAGGAGAGGAGGAGGAAGGAGAGGAGGATGAGGAGGAGGAGGAGAGGAGGTAGAGAGGAGGGAAGGAGAGGGAGGATGAGAGGAGGAGAGGAGGTAGAGAGGAGGAAGAGAGGAGGATGAGAGGGAGGAGAGGAGGTAGAGAGGAGGAGGAGGAGGAGGATGAGGAGGAGGAGAGGAGGAGGATGAGGAGGATGAGAGGAGAGGAGGAGAGAGGAGGAGAGGAGGAGAGGAGGAGAGGAGGAAGAGGAGCGATGAGAGGAGGAGAGGAGAGTAGAGAGGAGGAAGAGAGGGAGGAGAGAGGAAGAGAGGACGATGAGAGGAGAGGAGGAGGGGAGGAGGATGAGAGAGGAGGAGGGAGGAGGAGGAGGATGAGAGGAGGAGAGGAGGTATAGAGGAGGAGGAGGAGGAGGATGAGGAGGAGGAGGAGAGAGGAGGAGGAGGAGGAGAGGAGGTAGAGAGGAGGAAGAGAGGAGGAGGGAGGAGAGAGGAGGAGAGGAGGGAGAGAGGAGGATGAGAGGAGAGGAGAAGAGGAGAGGAGGAGGATGAGAGGAGGAGGAGAAGAGGAGGAGGAGGAGGAGGAGAGGAGGTAGAGGAGGAAGGAGGAGATGAGAGGAGAGGAGGAGGAGGAGGGAGGAAGGAGGAGAGGAGGAGGAGGAGGACAGGAGGAGAGGAGAGGAGGAGGAGAAGAGGAGAGGAGGAGGAGGAGACAGGAGGTAGAGAGGAGGAAGAGAGGAGGAGAGAGGAGGAGAGGAGGTCGAGAGAAGGAAGAGAGGAGGAGGAGGATGAGAGGAGGAAGAGGAAGAGGAGAGGAGGAGGATGAGAGGAGGAAGAGAGGAGGAGGAGGATGAGAGGAGGAAGAGAGGACGGTGAGAGGAGGAGAGGAGGTAGAGGAGGAGAGGAGGTAGAGAGGAGGAAGAGAGGAGGAGGAGGAGGAGGAGAGGAGGAAGAGGAGTAGGAGGATGAGAAGAGGAGAGGAGGAGGAGGATGAGAAGAGGAGAGGAGGAGGAGGAGGGAGAGAGAGGAGGAGGGAGGAGGAGGAGGAGGAGGAGGAGGAGGAGAGGAGGAGGAGGAGGAGGATGAGAGAGGAGAGGAGGAGGAGGAGGAGGAGAGGAGAGGAGGAGGAGGAGGAGGAGAGGGAGGTAGAGAGGAGGGATGAGAGAGAGGGAGGAGAGGAGGAGGAGGAGGAGGAGGAGGAGGATGAGAGGATGAGAGGGAGGAGGAGGAGGAGGAGGAGGAGGAGGAGGAGGATGAGAGGAGGAAGAGAGGAGGAGGAGGATGAGAGGAGGAGGAGGAGAGGAGGTAGAGAGGAGGAAAGAGAGAGGACGATGAGAGGGAGGAGGAGGGAGGATGAGAAGTGGAAGAGAGGAGGAGGAGGAGGATGAGAGGAGGAAGAGGAGGAGGATGAGAGGAGGAGGAGGAAGAGGAGGAGGATGAGAAGTGGAAGAGAGGAGGAGGAGGACGATGAGAGGAGGAGGAGGAGGATGAGAAGTGGAAGAGAGGAGGAGGAGGAGGAGGATGAGAGGAGGAGGAGAGGAGGATGAGGAGGAGGAGGAGGAGGAGGAGGAGGAGGAGGAGAGGAGGAGGAGAGGGAGAGAGGAGGAGGAGGAGAGGAGGAAGAGAGGAGAAGGAGGAGGAGGAGGAGGAGAGGAGGAGGAGGAGGAGGAGGAGAGGAGAAGAGGATGAGAGGAGGAAGAGAGGAGGATGAGAGGAGGAGGAGGAGAGGAGGAAGAGGAGAGAGGATGAGAGGAGGAGGATGAGAGGAGGAAGAGGAGGAGGAGGAGGAGGAGAGGAGGAAGAGGAGGAGGAGGAGAGGAGGAGAGGAGGAAGAGGAGGAGGAGGAGGAGAGGAGGAGGAGGAGAGGAGGAGAGAGGAGAAGAGGATGAGAGGAGGAAGAGAAGAGGATGAGAGGAGGAGGAGAGAGAGGAGGAAGAGGAGAAGAGGATGAGAGGAGGAAGAGGAGGATGAGAGGAGGAGGAGGAGAGGAGGGAGGAGGAGAGGAGGAGGAGGAGGAGGAGGAGGAGAGGAGGAGGAGGAGGAGGAGGAGGAGGAGGAGGAGGAGGAGGAGGAGAGGAGGAGAGGAGGAAGAGGAGAAGAGGATGAGAGGAGGAAGAGAAGAGGATGAGAGAGGAGGAGGAGGAGAGGAGGAAGAGGAGGATGAGAGGAGGAAGAGGAAGATGAGAGGAGGATGGGAGTCTGAAACAATCTTGTTAGAGTGACTCATCAGTGAGTGTTTACTTGACTTTATCTCTTTATCTGGTGAGGAGCTGAAAGGCCTCAGGTTCAGTTGAAATATTTATACAACACAAACATCTTCTGGAAAAGAGTAGAGGTGTTAAGGAGAACACAATCTGTTCAGATAAAACTCTGAACTCCTCTGGGTTGGGCACTGGGTGAGATATGGAGACGCTGTTTACAAAAGACATACCGTCTTAAATCTGTCTGTCTGAACTCCTCTGGGTTGGGCTCTGGGTGGGAAATGGAGACGCTGTTTACAAAAGACATACCGTCTTAAATCTGTGTCTGAACTCCTCTGGGTTGGGCTCTGGGTGAGATATGGAGACGCTGTTTACAAAAGACATACCGTCTTAAATCTGTCTGTCTGAACTCCTCTGGGTTGGGCTCTGGGTGGGAAATGGAGACGCTGTTTACAAAAGACATACCGTCTTAAATCTGTCTGTCTGAACTCCTCTGGGTTGGGCTCTGGGTGAGATATGGAGACGCTGTTTACAAAAGACATACCGTCTTAAATCTGTCTGTCTGAACTCCTCTGGGTTGGGCTCTGGGTGAGATATGGAGACGCTGTTTACAAAAGACATACCGTCTTAAATCTGTCTGTAACTCCTCTGGGTTGGGCTCTGGGTGGGAAATGGAGACGCTGTTTACAAAAGACATACCGTCTTAAATCTGTCTGTCTGAACTCCTCTGGGTTGGGCTCTGGGTGAGATATGGAGACGCTGTTTACAAAAGACATACCGTCTTAAATCTGTCTGTCTGAACTCCTCTGGGTTGGGCTCTGGGTGAGATATGGAGACGCTGTTTACAAAAGACATACCGTCTTAAATCTGTCTGTCTGAACTCCTCTGGGTTGGGCTCTGGGTGAGATATGGAGACGCTGTTTACAAAAGACATACCGTCTTAAATCTGTCTGTCTGAACTCCTCTGGGTTGGGCTCTGGGTGAGATATGGAGACGCTGTTTACAAAAGACATACCGTCTTAAATCTGTCTGTCTGAACTCCTCTGGGTTGGGCTCTGGGTGGAGATATGGAGACGCTGTTTACAAAAGACATACAGTCTTAAAATATCTTAAGTTGGAGGAGGAGGAGGAAGAGAGGAGGACGAGAGGACTAGGTTTGAGGAGGAGGAGGAAGAGAGGAAGACGAGAGGACTAGGTTTGAGGAGGAGGAGGAAGAAGAGAGGAGGACGAGAGGACTAGGTTTGAGGAGGAGGAGGAAGAAGAGAGGAAGACGATAGGGCTAGGTTTGAGGAGGAGGAGGAAGAAGAGAGGAAGACGAAAGGACTAGGTTTGAGGAGGAGGAGGAAGAAGAGAGGAAGATGAGAGGACTAGGATGGAGGAGGAGGAGGAGGAAGAAGAGAGAAAAAAAAAAGCTATTTAGAGTGTAAACATTCCACAAGTATCTTGCTAACTCACACTGCAAACTGCGATTCACGGTAAGGTTATATTCTGCACATGTGAGAAATACATTTAGATTTTATTTTATTTAACTTTACTCACACTGCTAAGAGACACAGGAATCTAGCTAATCCTAATCCTACTGACACTGCTAACAGAAACAGGTATCTAGTTAATCTTAATCCTACTCACACGGCTAAAAGACACAGGTATCTTGCTTATCCTAATCCTACTCACACGGCTATCAGACACAGGTATCTAGCTAATCCTAATCACATTGCTAACAGACACAGGTATCAAGCTGATCCTAATCACATTGCTAACAGACACAGGTATCTAGCTGATCCTACTCTCACACTGCTAACAGACACAGGTATCTAGCTGATCCTAATCACACTGCTAACAGACACAGGTATCTAGCTGATCCTAATCACACTGCTAACAGACACAGGTATCTAGCTGATCCTAATCACATTGCTAACAGACACAGGTATCTAGCTGATCCTAATCACATTGCTAACAGACACAGGTATCTAGCTGATCCTAATCACACTGCTAACAGACACAGGTATCTAGCTGATCCTAATCACACTGCTAACAGACACAGGTATCTAGCTGATCCTAATCACATTGCTAACAGACACAGGTATCTAGCTGATCCTAATCACACTGCTAACAGACACAGGTATCTAGCTGATCCTACTCTCACACTGCTAACAGACACAGGTATCTAGCTGATCCTAATCACACTGCTAACAGACACAGGTATCTAGCTGATCCTAATCACATTGCTAACAGACACAGGTATCTAGCTGATCCTAATCACACTGCTAACAGACACAGGTATCTAGCTGATCCTAATCACACTGCTAACAGACACAGGTATCTAGCTGATCCTAATCTCACATTGCTAACAGACACAGGTATCTAGCTGATCCTACTCTCACACTGCTAACAGACACAGGTATCTAGCTGATCCTACTCTCACACTGCTAACAGACACAGGTATCTAGCTGATCCTACTCTCACACTGCTAACAGACACAGGTATCTAGCTGATCCTACTCTCACACTGCTAACAGACACAGGTATCTAGCTGATCCTAATCACATTGCTAACAGACACAGGTATCTAGCTGATCCTAATCACATTGCTAACAGACACAGGTATCTAGCTGATCCTAATCACACTGCTAACAGACACAGGTATCTAGCTGATCCTACTCTCACACTGCTAACAGACACAGGTATCTAGCTGATCCTAATCACACTGCTAACAGACACAGGTATCTAGCTGATCCTACTCTCACACTGCTAACAGACACAGGTATCTAGCTGATCCTACTCTCACACTACTAACAGACACAGGTATCTAGCTGATCCTAATCACACTGCTAACAGACACAGGTATCTAGCTGATCCTAATCACACTGCTAACAGACACAGGTATCTAGCTGATCCTAATCACACTGCTAACAGACACAGGTATCTAGCTGATCCTAATCACACTGCTAACAGACACAGGTATCTAGCTGATCCTACTCTCACACTGCTAACAGACACAGGTATCTAGCTGATCCTAATCACATTGCTAACAACACAGGATCTAGCTGATCCTAATCACACTGCTAACAGACACAGGTATCAGCATGATCCTTAACACTGCTAACAGACCAGGTATCTAGCTGATCCTAATCACACTGCTAACAGACACAGGTATCTAACTGGATCCAATCCACTGCTAAAGACACAGGTATCTAGCTGATCCTATAATCCTAACATCACACTGCTAACAGACACAGGTATCTAGCTGCATCACACTGCTAACAGACACAGGTATCTAGCTGATCCTAATCACACTGCTAACAGACACAGGTATCTAGCTGATCCAGCATCCCTGCTAACAGACACAGGTATTTAGCTGGATCCATCCTCTCACACTGCTAACAGACACAGGTATCTAGCTGATCCAGCATAATCACATTGCTAACAGACACAGGTATCTAGCTGATCCTAATCACCTGCTAACAGACACAGGTATCTAGCTGATCCTAATCACATTGCTAACAGACACAGGTATCTAGCTGATCCTAATCACACTGCTAACAGACACAGGTATCTAGCTGATCCTAATCACACTGCTAACAGACACAGGTATCTAGCTGATCCTAATCATCACTGCTAACAGACACAGGTATCAGACCTAGCTGATCCTGGAACTCTCACACTGCTAACAGACACAGCTGATCCCTGTCTCACACTGCTAACAGACACAGGTATCTAGCATCCCTAATCACACTGCTAACAGACACAGGTATCAGCTGATCCTAATCACACTGCTAACAGACACAGGTATCTAGCTGATCCTAATCACACTGCTAACAGACACAGGTATCTAGCTGATCCTACTCTCACACTACTAACAGACACAGGTATCAAGCTGATCCTATTCTCAGACTCTGCTAACAGACACAGTATCCCTGTGGAAGCTGGATCCTAACATGCTAACAGACACAGGTATCTAGCTGATCCTAATCACAGTGCTAACAGACACAGGTACCTAGCTGATACCTAATACATTGCTAACAGACACAGGTATCTAGTATAATGATCCTACTCAGGGACCAGACTACTAACAGACACAGGTATCTAGCTACAGTCCTAATCACACTGCTAACAGACACAGGTACCTACAGTATAATGCTGATCCTACTCTCACACTAATCAGCTAACAGACACAGGTATCATGTTTAGCTGATCAGTATATTCATCCCTGCTAACAGTGGTTTAACAGGTATCTAGCATCCTAGACTACTCACACTGCTAACAGACACAGGTATCTAGCTGATCCTAAGTATTGGATATAACATGGGACCAGCATCCCTGTGGAAGTATTGGATTTAACATGGACCAGCATCCCTGTGGAAGCATTGGATTTAACATGGACCAGCATCCCTGTGGAAGTATTGGATTTAACACAGACCAGCATCCCTGTGGAAGTATTGGATTTAACATGGACCAGCATCCCTGTGGAAGTATTGGATTTAACATGGACCAGCATCCCTGTGGAAGTATTGGATTTAACATGGACCAGCATCCCTGTGGAAGTATTGGATTTAACATGGACCAGCATCCCTGTGGAAGTATTGGATTTAACATGGACCAGCATCCCTGTGGAAGTATTGGATTTAACATGGACCAGCATCCCTGTGGAAGCATTGGATTTAACATGGACCAGCATCCCTGTGGAAGTATTGGATTTAACATGGACCAGCATCCCTGTGGAAGCATTGGATTTAACATGGACCAGCATCCCTGTGGAAGTATTGGATTTAACATGGACCAGCATCCCTGTGGAAGTATTGGATTTAACATGGACCAGCATCCCTGTGGAAGTATTGGATTTAACATGGACCAGCATCCCTGTGGAAGTATTGGATTTAACATGGACCAGCATCCCTGTGGAAGTATTGGATTTAACATGGACCAGCATCCCTGTGGAAGTATTGGATTTAACATGGACCAGCATCCCTGTGGAAGCATTGGATTTAACATGGACCAGCATCCCTGTGGAAGCATTGGATTTAACATGGACCAGCATCCCTGTGGAAGCATTGGATTTAACATGGACCAGCATCCCTGTGGAAGTATTGGATTTAACATGGACCAGCATCCCTGTGGAAGTATTGGATTGAACATGGACCAGCATCCCTGTGGAAGCATTTCGACACCTTGTAGAGTCCATGGCCCTGAGGGCAAAAGGTGGGGGGGTGAAACTCAATATAAGGAAGGTGTTCCTGATGTGGGGTATACTCAGGGTAGACTACAGTATAATGTGTGGTATACTCAGGGTAGACTACAGTATAATGTGTGGTATACTCAGGGTAGACTACAGTATAATGTGTGGTATACTCAGGGTAGACTACAGTATAATGTGTGGTATACTCAGGGTAGACTACAGTATAATGTGTGGTATACTCAGGGTAGACTACAGTATAATGTTTGGTATACTCAGGGTAGACTACAGTATAATGTGTGGTTAACTCAGGGTAGACTACAGTATAATGTGTGGTATACTCAGGGTAGACTACAGTATAAATGGTATACTCAGGGTAGACTACAGTATAATGTGTGGTATACTCAGGGTAGACTACAGTATAATGTGTGGTATACTCAGGGTAGACTACAGTATAATGTGTGGTATACTCAGGGTAGACTACAGTATAATGTGTGGTATACTCAGGGTAGACTACAGTATAATGTGTGGTATACTCAGGGTAGACTACAGTATAATGTGTGGTATACTCAGGGTAGACTACAGTATAATGTGTGGTATACTCAGGGTAGACTACAGTATAATGTGTGGTTAACTCAGGGTAGACTACAGTATAATGTGTGGTATACTCAGGGTAGACTACAGTATAATGTGTGGTATACTCAGGGTAGACTACAGTATAATGTGTGGTATACTCAGGGTAGACTACAGTATAATGTGTGGTATACTCAGGGTAGACTACAGTATAATGTGTGGTATACTCAGGGTAGACTACAGTATAATGTGTGTGGTATACTCAGGGTAGACTACAGTATAATGTGTGGTATACTCAGGGTAGACTACAGTATAATGTGTGGTATACTCAGGGTAGACTACAGTATAATGTGTGGTATACTCAGGGTAGACTACAGTATAATGTGTGGTATACTCAGGGTAGACTACAGTATAATGTGTGGTATACTCAGGGTAGACTACAGTATAATGTGTGGTTAACTCAGGGTAGACTACAGTATAATGTGTGGTATACTCAGGGTAGACTACAGTATAATGTGTGGTATACTCAGGGTAGACTACAGTATAATGTGTGGTATACTCAGGGTAGACTACAGTATAATGTGTGGTATACTCAGGGTAGACTACAGTATAATGTGTGGTATACTCAGGGTAGACTACAGTATAATGTGTGGTATACTCAGGGTAGACTACAGTATAATGTGTGGTATACTCAGGGTAGACTACAGTATAATGTGTGGTATACTCAGGGTAGACTACAGTATAATGTGTGGTATACTCAGGGTAGACTACAGTATAATGTGTGGTATACTCAGGGTAGACTACAGTATAATGTGTGGTACTCAGGGTAACTCAGGGTAGACTACAGTATAATGTGTGGTATACTCAGGGTAGACTACAGTATAATGTGTGGTATACTCAGGGTAGACTACAGTATAATGTGTGGTATACTCAGGGTAGACTACAGTATAATGTGTGGTATACTCAGGGTAGACTACAGTATAATGTGTGGTATACTCAGGGTAGACTACAGTATAATGTGGTATACTCAGGGTAGACTACAGTATAATGTGTGGTATACTCAGGGTAGACTACAGTATAATGTGTGGTATACTCAGGGTAGACTACAGTATAATGTGTGGTATACTCAGGGTAGACTACAGTATAATGTGTGGTATACTCAGGGTAGACTACAGTATAATGTGTGGTATACTCAGGGTAGACTACAGTATAATGTGTGGTATACTCAGGGTAGACTACAGTATAATGTGTGGTATACTCAGGGTAGACTACAGTATAATGTGTGGTATACTCAGGGTAGGGTATAAGTATACTACAGTATAGTATGTGTATACTCAGGGTATACTCAGGGTAGACTACAGTATAATGTGTGGTATACTCAGGGTAGACTACAGTATAATGTGTGGTATACTCAGGGTAGACTACAGTATAATGTGTGGTATACTCAGGGTAGACTACAGTATAATGTGTGGTATACTCAGGGTAGACTACAGTATAATGACTACAGTGGTATACTCAGGGTAGACTACAGTATAATGTGTGGTATACTCAGGGTAGACTACAGTATAATGTGTGGTATACTCAGGGTAGACTACAGTATAATGTGTGGTATACTCAGGGTAGACTACAGTATAATGTGTGGTATACTCAGGGTAGACTACAGTATAATGTGTGGTATACTCAGGGTAGACTACAGTATAATGTGTGGTATACTCAGGGTAGACTACAGTATAATGTGTGGTATACTCAGGGTAGACTACAGTATAATGTGTGGTATACTCAGGGTAGACTACAGTATAATGTGTGGTATACTCAGGGTAGACTACAGTATAATGTGTGGTATACTCAGGGTAGACTACAGTATAATGTGTGGTATACTCAGGGTAGACTACAGTATAATGTGTGGTATACTCAGGGTAGACTACAGTATAATGTGTGTTATACTCAGGGTAACTACAGTATAACAGTATAATACAGTATAATGTGGTATACTCAGGGTAGACTACAGTATAATGTGTGGTATACTCAGGGTAGACTACAGTATAATGTGTGGTATACTCAGGGTAGACTACAGTATAATGTGTGGTATACTCAGGGTAGACTACAGTATAATGTGTGGTATACTCAGGGTAGACTACAGTATAATGTGTGGTATACTCAGGGTAGACTACAGTATAATGTGTGGTATACTCAGGGTAGACTACAGTATAATGTGTGGTATACTCAGGGTAGACTACAGTATAATGTGTGGTATACTCAGGGTAGACTACAGTATAATGTGTGGTATACTCAGGGTAGACTACAGTATAATGTGTGGTATACTCAGGGTAGACTACAGTATAATGTGTGGTATACTCAGGGTAGACTACAGTATAATGTGTGGTATACTCAGGGTAGACTACAGTATAATGTGTGGTATACTCAGGGTAGACTACAGTATAATGTGTGGTATACTCAGGGTAGACTACAGTATAATGTGTGGTATACTCAGGGTAGACTACAGTATAATGTGTGGTATACTCAGGGTAGACTACAGTATAATGTGTGGTATACTCAGGGTAGACTACAGTATAATGTGTGGTATACTCAGGGTAGACTACAGTATAATGTGTGGTATACTCAGGGTAGACTACAGTATAATGTGTGGTATACTCAGGGTAGACTACAGTATAATGTGTGGTTAACTCAGGGTAGACTACAGTATAATGTGTGGTATACTCAGGGTAGACTACAGTATAATGTGTGGTATACTCAGGGTAGTATACAGTATAATGTGTGGTATACTCAGGGTAGACTACAGTATAATGTGTGGTATACTCAGGGTAGACTACAGTATAATAGACTACAGTATAATGTGGTATACTCAGGGTAGACTACAGGTGGTATACTCAGGGTAGACTACAGTATAATGTGTGGTATACTCAGGGTAGACTACAGTATAATGTGTGGTATACTCAGGGTAGACTACAGTATAATGTGTGGTATACTCAGGGTAGACTACAGTATAATGTGTGGTATACTCAGGGTAGACTACAGTATAATGTGTGGTATACTCAGGGTAGACTACAGTATAATGTGTGGTTAACTCAGGGTAGACTACAGTATAATGTGTGGTATACTCAGGGTAGACTACAGTATAATGTGTGGTATACTCAGGGTAGACTACAGTATAATGTGTGGTATACTCAGGGTAGACTACAGTATAATGTGTGGTATACTCAGGGTAGACTACAGTATAATGTGTGGTATACTAGGGTACTCAGTATAAGGGTATAGACTACAGTATAATGTGTGGTATACTCAGGGTAGACTACAGTATAATGTGTGGTTAACTCAGGGTAGACTACAGTATAATGTGTGGTATACTCAGGGTAGACTACAGTATAATGTGTGGTTAACTCAGGGTAGACTACAGTATAATGTGTGGTATACTCAGGGTAGACTACAGTATAATGTGTGGTATACTCAGGGTAGACTACAGTATAATGTGTGGTATACTCAGGGTAGACTACAGTATAATGTGTGGTATACTCAGGGTAGACTACAGTATAATGTGTGGTATACTCAGGGTAGACTACAGTATAATGTGTGGTATACTCAGGGTAGACTACAGTATAATGTGTGGTATACTCAGGGTAGACTACAGTATAATGTGTGGTATACTCAGGGTAGACTACAGTATAATGTGTGGTATACTCAGGGTAGACTACAGTATAATGTGTGGTATACTCAGGGTAAACTACAGTATAATGTCTGACTCAACATTCAACACATAGCAGACAATCAGTCATGGTTCAGTGAGGGGTGTGATTCTTCAGGATTACGTTTCCGTAACAACGAGCCTGTGATATAAGCCACATTAGTATGCTAAACCCAACAGAGACACAAGGAGTTGTGATTATACTCATAATTAGTCTTCGGAGGGAGGGAGGGAGGGAGGGAGGGGAGGGGGGAGGGAGGGGAGGGAGGGAGGAGATGGAGGGAGGAGGGAGGGAGGGAGGGAGGGAGGGAGGGAGGGAGGGAGGGAGGGAGGGAGGAGGGAGGGAGGAGGAGGGGAGGGGAGGGAGGGATACCAGGGAGGATGGAGGAGGGAGGGAGGGAGGGAGGGGAGGGAGGGAGGGAGGGAGGGAGGGAGGAGGAGGGAGGGAGGGTTAACTACAGGGAGGGAGGGGGAGGGAGGGAGGGAGGTTACTCAGGGAGGGAGGGAGGAGGACACAGGAATGGAGGGAGGGAGGGAGGGAGGAGAGGGAGGGAGGGAGGAGAGACAGAGACACAAGGAGTTGTGATTATACTCATAATTAGTCTCGGAGGGAGGGAGGATGGAGGGAGGGAGGGAGGGAGATGGAGGGAGGGGAGGGAGGGAGGGAGGGAGGAGGGATGGGAGATGGAGGGAGGGAGGGAGGGGAGAGACAGAGACACAAGGAGTTGTGATTATACTCATAATTAGTCTTCGGAGGAGATTGTCAGGAAAGGGAGGGGAGATCGAGCTGCTTTAAGACTGTATACGAGGTGGGGGTAAAAAACAGAGGGGTTTTTAGAAACGTCTCAATGCAAATCAAATCGCATTTGTCACATTTACAACGAATACAACAGGACGACCTTACAGTGAAATGCCTACTTTACGAGCCCTTTAACCAACAATGCAGTTATTAAGAGAAATACCCACAAAAATACAATAGGAGGGATGGAGATGGAGGGATGGAGGGATGGAGGGAGATGGAGGGAGATGGAGATGGAGATGGAGGAGGGAGGGAGATGGAGGGAGGAGATGGAGGAAGATGGAGGGAGGAGATGGAGGAGGGAGGGGAGATGATGGAGATGGAGAGGAGATGGAGGGAGGGAGGGAGGGAGATGGAGGGAGGGAGGGAGGGAGATGGAGGGAGGGATGGAGGGAGGAGGGAGGGAGGGATGGAGGGAGGGAGGGAGGGGAGGGATGGAGGGAGATGGAGGGGGGAGGAGGGAGGAGATGGAGGGAGATGGAGATGGAGAGGAGGGAGGGGAGGAGATGGAGGGAGGGAGGAGGAGGAGAGAGGAGGAATGGATGGAGGGAGGGGAGATGGAGGAGGAGGGAGGGAGGAGATGGAGGAGATGGAGATGGAGGAGGGAGGGAGGGAGATGGAGGGGGAGGGAGGGAGGAGATGGAGGGAGATGGAGGGAGGGAGGGAGGGAGATGGAGGGAGGAGGAGGAGATGGAGGGAGATGGAGGGAGGGAGGGAGGGAGGGGGAGATGGAGGGAGGGAGGAGGGAGATGGAGGGAGATGGAGGGAGGGAGGGGGAGATGGAGGGGAGATGGAGGGATGGAAGGAGGGAAATGGAGGGAGGGAGGGAGGGAGGGATGGAAGGAGGAAATGGAGATGGAGGGAGGGAGGGAGGGAGGAGGGAGGGAGAGGGAGGGAGGGAAGGGAGGGAGGGAGGGAGGGAGGGAGGAGGGAGGGAGGTGGAGGGAGATGGAGGGAGGGAGGGAGGGAAGGAGGGAAGGGAGGGAGATGGAGGGAGGGAGGGAGGGAGGGAGTGGAGGGAGATGGAGGGAGGAGGGGAGATGGAGGGAGATGGAGGGAGGGAGGGAGGGAGATGGAGGGGAGAGGGAGTCCTGGAGGAGGAGATGGAGGGAGATGGAGGGAGGGAGGGAGGGAGGGAGATGGAGGGAGGGGGAGGGAGATGGAGGGAGATGGAGGAGGGAGGGGGAGATGGATGGAGATGGAGGGATGGAAGGAGGGAAATGGAGGGA